>NC_056525.1:41941958-42011341 GCF_019175285.1 Sceloporus undulatus | reverse complement strand
AATGTCCTTTCTGAATTGTGGTGCCCAGAACTGGACACAATATTCTTTTATATTTTAAATTTAAATTTTCTTTTAAAAAAATCACTTACCTAATTTTCACTTTAACCACATGTAAATGCATTTAGGCTGTGCATATGATATTGTAATTTAAAGGTATAATTGCAATTTTGCTAGTTGTTTATGTCACAAGTAATACCATTACATTCAGTGATATATGGGAATTATGATTTATGAGTAACACTAGTACAAAACAACAACAACAAACATTACTAAGGATTCTGTATGGTGTGGGAGGAGATCAGTGTATGTGGGGACTGACACCATGAGTTACCACACTGGATAACACCAACCCTAGTGAGGCTACTGCCCATATGTCCCTTATTGATGGTTACTTTGCTTGCATGTTGCATAGCTAGACATTAGGTACTCATACTACTAGTTGGAAGATGTTTGCTGTAAGAGTAGAGATAGAAACTGTGTTTAGTGAGCCTAAAATGACCATAAGGATAACACTATAAGATATATCTGCAGGTGAATTTTACCACCTATGTAGGTAAGAACTATTATATTGGCAAATAGGCCAAGAAATGAATGCTTACCCACTCAAGCAAGCTTTACAAAATCATGAGTCATAAAACAACACAGAGATGAGGGGAAAGTCCTCTTACTTCCTTGTTGTAGACTTTTACAATTCAATGTGTATTTTTTAAAAATAAAAAACTAAAATAAAAATACAAAATGGAAAAATGTAAACAAAACAGACCTCAAGATAAGCTTCCAGGAGCATAAAGCTAAAACAGTTTAAGGGGTTGTGAAGTTGAAGGCTTTCATGGCCGACATCCATAGTTTGTGGGTTTTTCGGGCTATGTGGCCATATGTTTAAGGGTTTTTTCTTTCTTTCTAAGACTTGAGTTTGCATGTTATTAAGGATTAGAGACCTACAACCGGGAGGGATGGTGGGAATGAAGGCAGACTCATGGTGTTGCTGGCATTTTCTGTGGACAGACAGCTGACAGGGCTGTTCTGAAGACCATTGACAAAAGGACTTCTGGAATTAGCAACTGGAAGAATTTGTCTGATGAAAAATCAAACAAAAACAGCTGTCCTCCCCCATTCAAACTAAGTGTTTTAATCTGGCACTGCCAGATATCAAAGCCAAATTACCTCCTCTGTTTCTTGTAGGTTTGGTTTCTAGAAGAAATTCTAGATGGATGGAAATATTATTTCTAAGGTTGACAAACAGGTCACAGTGTAAGAAACAGTAAGGAAGATAATCTAATTGATTTGTCCTACAGAGCCAGAGATGGACCTAGATCCTGTTGGCTAGTCCTAACTGTTGGTTAGTTAGTCAAAACATAAGTCAACCCATTGATTCAATGGGTCTACTCCAGCTGAGAGTAACAATACTATTCAGGCCATGAAATCACTAGTAACCACTTGCATGTCTTCCTTAGAAGCCCATGATTTGAAGCCACAAGGCTATAGGATATCCATACAACTGACTATATTAGACAGAGAATGTAAAAGGCTTTGGCCTCTTTCACCCTGGCGCTTTTGCCCTGGGTAGATCTGGGCAGATTCGATAATCCAATACTGAATCTGTCTGGAATGGAAGTTCCCACTACCCTTTACCCCAATCGAACCTTCCTGGTGCAATTTATCCTGCTTGATATTCACACTCAAAAGTAGCGATTTAAGATGGAGCCTCCTTATCGTTCATTGTCAGTCAAATCATTTGCATACTCACTTCTGCTGTCGTCAGTGGTGACATGTCACATATCTGCTGCAGCCATTCGTCAACAGCATGAGTGCTCCCCCCTCCTTTTTTTAAAAAAAATCTAGCGGCAACGTTTGCATATTCTATCAATTTGTCAAATTTAATAATATATATATTTTTAAAACGGCTGTCCTGGTGGCATCCGAGCAAAAAGTGTATGAGAACTTGTATTTTGACTGCAGTGACGGGAGCAAGCAAAGGGAAAAATATGTAGCCCAAGCATTCACATATTTTATCAATTTGCCGTGTGTGTGTGTGTGTGTGTGTGTGTGTGTGTGTGTGTGTGTGTATCCCTGCCCCAGCGACATCTGGGCAAAACTTTTATTTTGGCTGCAGTGGTGGGAGCAAGCAAAAGGGAAAAATGTTAGCACAAGCATTCACATATTCCACCGGAAAATTAAAATAAAAAAGCCACTTGCAAAGAGGGGAGGCATGTTCTGCCCACTGCCCATCCCCTGATCTTTATCCCTTCCCCTAAATGACCCAGTCATGACTGGGGACAAGTTCCCATTTGCCAGCACCCTGGAAGACCTGAGTTTCCTGAAAAGAAACGAGAAAAAAAATGATATCGGAAAACCCGTGCTGAGGGGGATTTGCCCCGGTTCGGGTGTGCAAAAACCGGTGCCAGTGGGAACTACCCACTTATAAACTGGTTTGAAATTTGGTCTATACTGTAGTGTGAATGACCCCTTTGTTGGCTAATTGAAAATACATGAACTGTTTGGTGTGGTACAAAGAAACTGTCTCCTCAGTTTCACAGCAAGAATCAGAAGCCACCATAGCATCTTAAGAATGACACCATAACATTTCTCCTAAATCCCAGTCATCACACACCCTGTTCAACTGTGGAGTTTCTTAGGGCTCATTTTTGTCCCTCATGCTACATAACTTCTACATTAAACTGCTGGGAGAGGTCACCCAAAGTTTTGGGGTTAGATGTGACTAATATGCTGATAACATACAACTCAGAGGCTTATCGCATGTATTATTAAACCAGTCTCTACCTGGTTTAATTTGGGCAGCACCCTGATCTTATCACACATTTTTTACCATCAAAATTGCTGCCTGAATACATCCCAGGGCCATCCCCACTTACAGAGCTGCTCCTCTTGGCTCTTTTCAAATCCTGGTGTTTTCCAATCTAAGAAAATGGCTGCCAGAGCAGCTTTGCAAGCGGGGATGGTCCCAAAATGTATTTGGGCAGCAATTTCAACAGTAAAAAGCATGTGATAAGATCAGGGTGCCACCTGAATTAACCCTTAAACCAGATTGAGGTAAACCGATTTAATAATACATGCAACAAGCCTCTTAATCACTCCTTTCCATCTAACTCCAAGGAGCTGTTTTGATGCTAAACCAGTGTTTGCTGTCAGTAATGTAAAGGGTGAGGGCAAACAAACTGAAGCTGAATCCAGACATGACAGAGGTGCTCCTGGTCAGTCTGAAGGTTTATGAGAGAATAGGAATTCACCCTGTGCTGAAACATGCCCTGAAATCTCAGGTTCACAGCTTGGTCATAGAGGACTTTAATTTGAGCCCAGATGCCGAGGGTTCAGCAGTAGCCAGGAGTTTGTTTGCACAGTTAAAACCCATGTGCAAGCTGCACCCACTCTTTGATATGTAACACATCCTGATTAGTTTACACAGGAGCCTGACAGATGGGTGGCTCAACGCCAGCCCTTTTAGCCCCAGAAGCAGGCTGTGGCAACCACACACTGGGGCTTGCGCATGAAGCCCTAAAAAAGGGCTTCTTTTTACACCTTAGAAGGGGCGCCATAACCACCGCAGCACAGTGTTATGATGCCCCTTGTGTGCAGCACTGTTTGGGTGCTACACACAAGGGACATAAACAGGCATGCATCAAGATGGCACCCTGGCAAAGGAAGAAGGGCTTGGAGCATGTGAACACTCAGCCCTTCTTCACCCCTAGTACACTGTCAGGCTGGCACAAAATGCCAGTCTCTAATGCCTCACACTATACATAGGGATGTTTTTGGGAAGTGATATGAAACTTCAGCAGGTCCAGCTTCAGCCTTTCATTGGCAGGCTAAGACATTTTTAGTCAGGTAAGGCTTTGGCTGAAAATGTAAATAACAGCAAGAGTTTGTGGTGGGTGGGTTTTTAAATTTTTTTTATCACGACCAGTGCTTTTATTGTCTTAATCTTGTTTTTAATCATACTATTCTTTAATTCTTTTAGAAATTCATTATTTATATAACTAATGTTTTAATGGTATTTTTAATGATTTAGGCTGCCTTGGATCCTGCATAAGGAGAAAGGTGGGATAAAACCCTGAGTGAATGAATAAATGAACCGGGTGGGTAGAGGAGGAGAGGAGAACTCTGAACATTAGCAGCATTATTAGAAACAGTGACAGGTGGCTCCCATGTCAGTGTGGCAGGCAGTCAACTCTAGAATTTAGCCTCAAGTTTAAAAGATTAATGCAAAGTGAGATACCCTACTGTCAAAATACATTCAGCACCTTTACATTTCAGAGTAAAGCTCAGAGTAGACTCAACTGCCCACTGACATGGAAGCCATGAGCTGATTCTCAGGTAGGCCAGCAGGATCCAAAGCACTCTGGCAGTTATCCCAGATACTCAACCTATTTGGGGAATAAGGTTCAGCAGCTTGGATAATTCTTTTAAAAACTGGAATAAAATCCAGAGCAGATTTACCATCCATTGATATGGAAGCAACTAGCCATCACTGACTGTGAGAGCTATAGAGAGTTTTATGGTACAAAGACAGAGCATTCAACTGCAATCAGTAGAGTAGGGAGACATTTGGTGTTACTTATACTGTACTCTTGAACACTTCTTTAGCCAGTCGTCTCCTCCTCCTCCCCATCAACATAAATGTTTTTTTTTTCAAGGCAAGGCAGTAGGAGCTCAAAGAGCATGCTGTTCTTCAACACTTCTGTTGACACACAATCCATGTGCTGCCTTTGTTTGACGAAGACTGGTGAGTGGCAGGGTTTGGGAAATAATTCAACTTTTAAAACTTTCATTAGTTACAGCACACAATTTTTATTGCAAATTTAGATTGTTTAGTAGCTAATCTCAATGTCTGTTTTGTTTGTTTGTTCCCTAGACAGAGAGGTCAAAGCGGGGAACTAAATGTCTGATGAAATTCCCCTAATATGCATGAAACAAACTCTGTATAACAGACCTAAGTGTGCTTTTTAAAAGAATGAAAATGAGCTTTGGGGAGTGACATTGTGATTTTGAGGGGAGGAAACCTACCATGTTACTACTCAAAATCTTCAAAGATCTCCACTTTCCATTGGAGGCTTCAAGATGCATGTAAACATTCACTTGTAACCTTTCAATGGAAAATCTCCCTCCCTCTCCCAGAAAGAGAGTGTGTATGGGAGGACTGAAAAAAGAAGAATGGATTAATGACCATGACCATCACCACTATGTACTTATTTATTAGTTTGTTTTTTTTAAATTGCACCTTGCTTCTACTAAGGCAAATCTTTGGGTACAAAGGTATGTGATCTCAGGATGGCTTACAATGAAATCAAGCTAAACTATTTAAAATTAGAACAGTAACAATTTAAAACAATAACACAATTCCAACATCCTAACAACATATCACATAATTTAATAATGTAATAATTGAAAATTAAAACAGACCTTTTCATCCATGGCTTGCATATGGCAAGAAAATTTCCATTGCTGGTTTAGGTGCTTTGGGATAGGATTTTAAATGTGGATCAGATTGAGTCTATTTCAAATTATACAATTTGCCATTAGATTAGGGGGAGAGTAAAGGTTCTCTAGACATCACCAATAATAATCATTACCACCATGATCACCATCATATTAACTTCATTTATATGCTGTATTTCCCCCAAAACTGGGACTCAAAGTGGGACTCAAATATAAATGATAACATACAATGTCAGATACATTCCAGGTAAATGTAACATCACATCTTTTAATTGGTGTGTGGAGAACATATCAGCTCTTGCTTATGCAGTCACATAACCATATGCTCAGAAAAGAAGTACAGTCTCATCAGCTAATTCACATAGGGATACCCCCCACCACCAAATAGTTACACATTGTGGTTTTTCACTTTGCATAATGTAATGCAGGCATGTTGTTTGCACATTGGCCTAGATCTAATTGTTAGTCTAACTGGAGTAGACCCATTGAACCAACTGATAAACAGAAAGGCAATATTTATGTAAATCCCATTGATTAAATGGGTTTATGCCTAGATGGGACTAGCAATTCGATTTAGATATTATGCTTGAAAATTCTGAGGTTCTGAAAACAATTTCATTTAAGGAAAGGCAGCATATACATTGATGTCTAGGTTAATAAATCCCTCTGTATCTAATGCTCCAATGAGAAATGTTGTTGCTTATCAAGTTCAAGTTCAAGTTAACGTTTATTGTACTAGCCAAAGGCTATGACAAAATGAGCTTATCAAAAAGCGTAAAACATTTAACATTTAAAACAAAAGGCACAGAATACAAAGGACAAAAAATGTCCCAACATTTAATGTGCAGTTAAAAATAGTTAACTGTTAAAAAGGGCAAATGGAAAAAGAGACATCTTTCCTGGATATTAGTAAACAAATATGATATAATCATAAAATCTAATTAATACTTGGCGTCTCTCTGGCAATTTGTGGCAATTTTATTTCTCTTTCTAATCTTTTTTGCAGCCATGGCAAAAAGAGCCACTCTATGTGTTACACAGTCGTTGGTGTCACTCAAAAGGAATTGGACCAAATCAACAGTAGAGCTCCCACTTTTGTTTGTCAGCAAGGGTGTTAAAAATGTCTTTCTAGGGTCACTGTACAATGGACAAATTAACAAGTAATGAACAATATCCTCCACCTGAGGCTGACTAAACAAAATGGCAGCACTGAAACACAAGGGGGAGGTATAGCAGTCATAGGGAAATTCACAGATTTACAAGAGTACAACAGATATTAAGGGGAGGCAGTGAATATGGAGAATCCCTCCCCCAAAAACAGCTTAATGAGGACTGAATGTGATCAGTCATCATGGAATATTGACTTACTGTTGAGAAGAAAACAGGATGTTGGGTGTGGAGAAGATGACATAACAGGAATCTTGAACAATTGCAATCCTTTTGTTGCTGTTTCTGCTTATTTAACCAAACTGCAGGAAGATTGGTGCGGTATGGCTTCTAGTAAAGTCATGGTGTCATTGCCTGAAGATGCACTTAACCTTGCTTTTTATTTTTCGGCATACTACTACCCAGCTCATTTGTGTTAGTTTGGAGTCTCAGCAGATGATGAAAGATTACATGGCACGATGTGCAGAATTTTGCATGCATCGACTTAAGCCATGTTCACAACACACATAGCCTTCACTCCCACAAAAACGTTCAATTTGGTTTTGTGAACTGGGGCTTTGCTTGATATTGTTGGTTTCTTGATAAATCCAAAATTACTCTGCTTTATCCTGGAGGTTGCTAAAAAGACAGACAATCTAGCCATGAGCCCAATCTGACTGTGTTGTTGAATAACAGCTGTAATCATCAGTACCTTAGGAGGGTCTTTCCATTGTATGTGCCAGCTTGTAAACCACAATTGCATATTCAGGCAGCAAATAAGTTACAATCAACAATTAGATGATGAAAATTACATCCTTAATGCATTACATTTAATATCTATTTGGAAAAAGACCTTTGGGTACTTAATTGACACTTTCTGAAATAACTATAGCTTACTGGCTCGCTCGTTACCAATTCACATACTTATTTAATATCAATTAGCACATTCTGTAATTTGAAACCAAATTAGCTTGCTATAGCTATTCTATCAAATGGCAATTAAATGCTTGAAATTTCTTACAAGTTGGCTGTACGGAGATAATTAAGTATGCGTTCAGTTAAGTAATTTTTTACTTAATTACATCACAATCTAATTTTGGCTACATATATTAGACCTTTCAATAAATGGTGCTTTATCAATCAATTGGCATCTAATGAACCCATTATTCATTTTGTGCCTGTGAATGAACTGGCTCATTACTATTTCTCCTTTAGCTTCCTATTACAATGATACTGTGGAGCTGACATTGTTCATATACACAGTCTGGTCTGGAATCTCTCTGTTCATATCTGTGATATCCTTGCAGACATGGTTGCTTCCGTACTACTTTTATTATCTCCCTGTCAATAGACGTACATAGATAGATGGCTTTTGCTTGCTTAGCTTCATGGATTCAAGCAGTATTATACAGACTGTTCTGTTGCTAATGGAGTTGAAATTTTATTACTTGTCTTTTATTGCTCTTTGTTTCTAGTCCTCACATGGCCAAAAGGAGGAGAGGCCTCTGCCTGCATTGAAATCCCTCAATACCATCTTAACTGACAACATCTCAGACAGAGTATAGGCCAATCTTTTTTCCTGTAAAATTTTTAAAATCTTTGCCTAATGAAGAAATGAGTGAAGCTTTGAAAGCCTGCATTATGCTTTGGAGTTAGCTTTAAAAAGGTATTTGTCCTTGTGGATTTTATATTTTATTGTATTACACAGAGTATGCATCACTTCATGCCAAATGCCTAAACTGCATGTTTTCAAAACATATACCATAGAATCACAGAAATGGAAAGGAGATTGAAGATCATCTGATCCAACCTAGGAATGAAAAGAATATTTTAAAAAATTGTAAAAACAACAACAGCTTTCTCAAATGTCAGCACACCTTGATGAGGAGAATTCTAAATAAGTCAGACTTATTCTGCATGAAAAATGCATTATTATTTTTTAAACAAAGGAAATGACATTTTCTGTGAAGGAAAAAAGCCTCCTGCATAGAAAACTGCATTTTCTGCACAGAAAACAAATTTGCCACACAGAAAACAATATTTTTGTTTTTGCACAGATGACAAAGTTGTTCTCTTTGGAGAGAGAAAAAAAGCCAAATACATTCATGTGCATTTTTTTTTTTTGCACAGACTAATTCCTAGATCACAAATACTCCGAAAACTGCTATGAATACCTTTCTTGCAGTGAGGAGAAAACTGGTAAAATTATTGAAGTTTGCCTGTGAGAACAAAAGTAATGAAGATTTACATCCCTAAAACTTTCTAACCCCACTCTTCAGTGCAATATCACCTTCAGCATCCTTGACAGACAGTTGCTCAATCTTTGCTTAAATATTTCTAAGGAAACGAGACCAACACCTCCAAAGGCAATGTTCCACTGTTACAGTTAGGAAGCTTCTCCTCTTGATTTGCTGAAATTTGTTTCCATGGAGTTTCTATATAAGGGCTCCAATTCTGTCCTTTGGAAGAACAGAGGACAGGTCTGCTCCATCCTCTGAATGATAGTTATCCACATATTTGAAAAGAGCTATCTTCTCTTAATATTCTCTCTCCTAGACTTAACATAGCAATCTCTTTCATCTAATTCTCATAAGACTTGATTTTCAAACTTCAGACACTTCTGACTCATTCTTTCTCCTCATGTGTGTGTGTGTAAAATACAGTAAATACAAATATACTGTTTAGAGATTATGATATTTATATAAACTGTGCATAACCATGGATTTAAGAGCTTGAACTGGGAATATCAGAATCTGAACCAGCTATCATGGACTCTGTTTGGGTCTCATGGATTCTCTTGGGCACAATGTTGTAATAACTGCTTCTTGTTTGTGTGGACTTCACTTTGTTATGCATGGATAAACAGAGGCTGTATCTACACTGCAGAATTAATGCTGTTTGATACCTCTTTAACTGCCATGACTCAATGCTATGGAATTCTGGGATTTGTAGTTATGTGAGCTATTTAGCCTTCTCTGTTAGAGAGCTCTGCTGCCACAACAAAGTACAAAATTCAGGATTTCAAAAGATGGAGACGTTGGAGATAATCACACGGGGACGGGATAAGGACGGGATTGCTCCCCCGTCCTTATCCTGTCTTTGATGCCATCCTATGAAAGGCCTTCAGATTGCAGTGCTGTTGTCCCATCACTGAAGCAGCATTGAATTAACGCAAACTCCCATTAATGCAAAAGGCTGAACAATGACGGGACATTGACAGGATCTGCACAACGTTATTTGAAAGTCTTTCATGCAATCATTCTATGAGAATGGGAAAAGGACGGGACAAGGGCATTTCATCCCCTGTCTATAATCTCCCATTAAAGTGGTGTCAAACTGTATTAATTCTGCAGTGTGGCAGCAGTCACAGAAACAGCAGAAGCCCTTCTGATGAGCTTGATAGAGAACATGAACAACAGACTTGGATGCTCATGACATTCTTGATTGAACAGTGGTAGAATGATGACATGGATCCCAGAGCATCATTCTGTGGTACTTATATCTACACTTCTTAAAAGTAACATTCCAAGCAGACAATAGGCAAGCAGGGAGGCCCCTGGGTTTAGCTCTGCTGAGTTTCCTTGTATTCACAGGAAATCCTGGAGGGCAAAGGCTACTCCTGTTCCCAGCTGTGCAATGCAAGAGCAATGCACAGACCTTCAGTGGCTGGGGGAACACAATTTTTCCTGGGCACCTGGGCAGCAGCATCTCAATGATATAACCAGAGGAAAGATGTTGTGCAAAGAGGTACTTCATATCTTCTGGTTCAATGTTCTTAAGTGTACTTACACAAATATATGCAAAACATATTTCAAAGTATTTACTTAAGTAACCAAGAGGATTCTAGCCTAAGTATTCTGGATTTAAAAAAGGAACTGTTGTGTGTAGATGTAGTTAGTACAAGAAAAGTGAGTGTGAGAAATGAATATCGGGAACAGTGACAGAGGAAAAAAACCTCTAACAAAATCCATTGACAAGTGAAAATTGCAAACTTGGAGAGAGCATGAAGAAATTGAGAGGAACAAATCAAAGTATACCAAGATGTTAAGATGAAGGAGAAAACTCAACAACAGTCGCATTGGTAGCAAGGGAATATGATGTGAGAAAGGCTGAAAAGAAGGTTGAGAGGAAACCAAAAGCTCAGTTTCAGCAGAATTGTTTTTCAGGAAATGGGCAGATCTACTGAGAGATTTAACAGAGGAGGTGGATGGGGATTTTTTTGAAAAGTAAAACTCTAATATCCAACTGTAAAATTATAAATAACTAGAAGAACAGACAGAGCCAAGGGAAGTGCCTGAAAGGCTTTCAAAACCAAATTCTCTTTGACCAAGATTCTGCACTAAGGAGTTGTCATGTGAAGTACCAACAGATAAAATTTTGTGATGTCTCTTGTCTCTGCTTTCTAAAATCCTATACACAACAACTACACCATCCTCCTGGAGCCATGAAAACCCCTGGGAGGTCCCAGGGAATGGTTTCATCATTGTGCATCTGACTATAGGACAGTCCCCAGCTCTCCATATAAAAATTGTATTGTTGCATAAAAAATCATTTTTGATTATAAAAATGTACAGTCGCCCCTCTGTTTTTGCAAGGGATCTGTTCCAGACTCCCCCTGTGAAAATAGAAATTCACCTATATTCAAGCCCCATTGGCTTGAATGGTGGTGAACACCCCATTTTGTCCCCCTCCTTTTGCCGCCCATGAACGGGCGAGGGACACTGACTTCAAGTCCACAAAAATGGAGGGGCGACTGTATTTCTGGGAAGTAGCATTTGCTCAAAGTACACATTTTTGTGCACACTCACGTATTTCTACCAAAAAAAAGATGTATTTCTACATGGAATTATTTCCTAAAACTTTAGCAGGCCAAAACACACAAATATTCATGTTTCCCTGCAGTGAAGAGTAAACTTTGGAAATGTTTCATTGTCACATGCAAGGGTGACAAATTTAAATCCCTATTTTACAAACCATGTTAAAAATAATAATGAAAAAGTAATTAAATGAATTTACAGCAGATCAAATGGCTGGGTAGAAAAAAGACATTAAATGCCACAGAAATTCATTCCTAAAATTTGCTGTTGAATTTCACTGATTCAGTTTTTAGGGGCCTTGGAGAGCTGTCATATAGGCTTGCAGGCTGTACGTCCTACAGGCTGTATGTTGTCTAGGCCTTAGTACTTATTTAAATGTGCCTGGCAGTGAACAGCCAGCCTGTGATTCTTTTCAGAGTTGGCATTATACTGTTGGCATTATCCTGAACCAGCTGGGAGGAAGAGGAAGGGAAAAGCCAGCCACGTGAGTCCATCTCAACCCCAGCACAGACCATTTCACTCACACACACACACACACACACACACCTGCCTTCCAGAGAGAGGAGAGGAGAAAACAGAGGACAGAGAAGGAAAATCAAACAAGGTCCAGAAGATAGATGAGAGATTAAAATAAAGGATGTAAGGGGGAAGGGAAAAAGATAGAGGAGAGAGGAGAAGGATAGGAAAATGATCAATTCAACAATAATGGGGGGGGGAGAATGATATAGGAAAACAACTACTGGGCAGCAGCAGTAGTAGTGGTGGGTGTCACTAAAGTGAAGAACAGCAATGACATCATAGCTAACACTTGTTACCACTGCATACAGGGAGGTGTAGGTGGTCCTCCTTGTGTAAGCTCCCACCTAGAAAATCCTATGAGGAGACATCAAAAGTGTCACACAGGCAGAACAAGAGCACTAACACAGAGAGAGAGATAGAAACTAAAAGAAAACACACTTGCAAAAGCAGGTAAGGGCAGTCATAAATGATGAAGCAAGCAGTAAACACTCTCAGAAAGTCAAACCCCATCAGAAGCAGCACCAAATATAAAATGGAATTTGAGAAGTATGAGCTAAGGGAAGCTAGACATAGTGAAAATGGAAATGCAACACATGAGCATAGAAGTACTAGGGGTGAATGAGTTAAAATGGACAGGAATGGGCCACTTTGAATCAGGGAACCACACAATGTTCAACTCAAAGAATGAAAAGACAAGAAGAAACGGTGTGGCTTTCATACTAGAAAAGATGTTGCAAAAGCAGTCAGAGAATACAATGCAAAATCAGACCGAATAATTTCAATAAGGCTCTATGGGAAACCTGTGAATATCACCATAATTCAAGTATATGTACAGACAACTGAGGCAGAACAAGAAGAAATTGATAGATTTTATGATGGAGTACCAAGGTAGGATGTCAAGCTGATCATCGGAGACTGGAACACAAAGGTTGGAAGTAAAGAAGAATCAAAACAGTAGGCAGATTTGGACTAGGCAAAAGGAATGAAGTCGGTGAGCGTTTGATAGAGTTTTGTGCAGACAACAACCTATTCATTGCAAATACATTTTTCATACAACCAGAGAAAAGGTTATACACATGGACATCACCAGATGGCCAATACAAAAACCAAATAGATTACATAATTATAAGTAAAACATGACGAAACTCCATACTGGTGGCCAAGACTAGACCAAGTGCTGATTGTGGCACAGACCACAAACTACTCATTTCAAAAATAAAAGTAAAACTCAAGAAGAAAACAAAACCAGTCAGCATACCAAAATATGACTTAAACAACATTTCCACAAAATTCATTGACAATATAAGGAACAGATTTGCAGTACTAAGAATAATAGATCGTGAACCAGAAGAGCTTTGGTCTGAAGCCAAGGACATAATAAAAGAAGAATGCATAAAGACACTTCCATCAGACAAAAGGAAGGTGAAGAAACCATGGATGACAGATAAAACGCTACAAGCAATAAAGGAAAGAAGAGAAACAAAACAAAAAGGAGATACAATGGCTAGTGTGTGAAGATAAACTGAGAACCATAAATGCAGTAGTACAATGGCTAGTGTGTGAAGATAAGGAAAATTACTACGACAAATGTAGAGAAATAGAAGACAACAACAAAAAGGGAAGAACGAGAGACCTATTCCACAAGAATTGAGAAATCAAGGGAAAGTTCAAACCAAGGACCGGGATACTCTATGACAATAAAAATAACATAATTCAAGACCAGGAAGGAATAAAAAGAAGATGGATGCAATACACAGAAAAGTTATACAATGCGCCTGCATTATACGTGGCTTTGAGCTTATGTGTTCCAGCCATGTGGGAGCGCGCGGAGCGCAAGGGGTGGTGCATCTCATTTGGATGAATGGGGTGTGCGCACAAGTCCCATTCACTTGAATGGGGCTCAAGCATAGGCGGAATTCGCCTTACACGGGGGAGTCTGGAACGGATACCCCACGTAAGGTGAGGTTCAACTGTATAAAAGAGATGACAACATGAAAGAGACATGGAACAAAGAACCATATGAAGATGAACCCCAAATTCTAAAAAGTGAGGTGGAAACTGCAATAAAGGAAATGGCAAAAAGCAAGACTCCAGGAACAGATTCCAGTAGAACTGTTGCAATCCACATTGACAGAGTCAACTCTAGTGCTAACCAACATATGCCATCAGATATGGAAAATAAAATGATAGCCAACACACTGGAAGCAATCAATATACTTCCCCATCCACAAAGACTTAAACAACTATAGGACCATAGCACTAATATCCCATGCAAGCAAAATTATGCTCGAAATTCTACAACATAGACTCCAACCATACATAAAGACAGCAATATCAGAGGTCCAAACAGGATTCAGGAAAGGAAGAGGCAGCAAATATACAATGGCTAATGTAAGTAAGTATTGGTCAATGACTGAATAAAATTTTTACTTACTTACTTACTTACAATGGCTAATGGAGTGTAGCAGGGAGTTCCAAAAGAAAATCAGCATGTGCTTAATAGACTATAGTAAACCCTTTGACTGCATAGATCATGAAAGGCTATGGAATGTCCTTAAAGACTTGGGAGTGCCAACACATATGATAGTCTTGATGAGAATTCTGTACTCAGGGCAAGAGGCTACTGTCAGGACTGAACAAGGAGAAACAGAATGGTTCCCAATTGGCAAAGAAGTCAGACAAGGCTGCATCCTGTCACCCTACCTATTCAACTTATATGCAGAACATATTGTAGGGAAAGCAGGCTTGGACATGGAAGGAGGAGGAGTAAAAACAGGAGGAAGAAATATCAACAATCTTGATATGCTGACAATACCATAATACTACATTCAATTTGTTCACCTGTAGTATTGTATGTGGCTTAATTTGTGGTTCAAAAATTAGAAATTAGACTTCAACTTCTTCATCTTCATATGTGATATTACTTTTGTAGGGGATGCAAACATTAACCAAACATTTCCAAGGGGTGTGGGGTGTAGAAAATGTTGGGAATCACTGATCTAGTTCTAACCTGGTTTAAAGCATGGTAAGCATGATGTTTAAACCAGGCTGCTAGTTAGTGAAGTTGCAGCATTAGGATGCCAGAACAGTGTGCTTGTATTAACATACCAATGCTGGATGTGCAAGGATTAGGATGGCTCCCTCCCTATTGTTCTTTTGTCATCAGTTGAAGACCTTTTTATTCCCACAATCATTTGGGAAGTGATTGTATTATATAATGGGCTTTCTGTTTTAGTGCTGTGCTGTTTTTAATCTATGCTTTTAGATTGATATGGCCTTAATTCTATAGAAAGGTAACAATATTTTAATTTTAACCTTTTGTATGTTTTTAGCTATATATCTTTTTTACTTGCATTTCTTTTTACTCTGTAAGGTGCCTTGAATCTTTTGGGGAAAAGAAAAGATAAAAAATAAAGCGATTGATTGATTGATTGATTGATTGATATGAACTTAGGGCTTCCAGGGCTGGCAGTCTCATACACTCAGCTTTGTATTCCAATACCTTGCTACCACTTTCCAATTCCCCAGGCTAAGACAACTGTCACACTCTTCTCAATGGCAGGTCCAGTCCTGTTACTGAAATGATCCAGGGTTAGTTATCATAACCATGAGCTTTTCAGACAAGACCTGTTTACAGTGTTCAGTTAAAGAAGTTCGGTGCTTGATTTTTTATGGAACCTCCATGATTTGTGATTACATTCCCCTGTGTCTTTGTGAAAGATGAAAGTTTTCCCAGAAACTGAGAGTACATCCCAAAATCATGTTGATATGGTAATATTATTATATAGGGAGCCCACCATATGAATTCTTAGAGTTTTCTTTCACAACATAACTGTGCTCAGATCAAGAAGGAAAACCCAGAAGGCAGTGGGGGCTTGGATATTGCTTTGCTAGCTGAGAGGGGTGCAGTTCACTGCATGGGGCTTGACAACTGCATTTCTTACACAGAATGAAGCAAGAAACCTGAACAAATGCCATTGTGCTGACAGAATGAAAGGGCTGCTCATTCTTTTTTTCATTTTTGACAGAATGAAGAAAAGCTTTTGACAAAATCCATTCTCCTCTCAGAATGAAGTTATTTATTTGACTAAATGCAATGTCTCACTTGGACCTTTTTTTTTTTTTTTAAATAAATAAATCAGACCTGCTTGTCATTTCAGACAACTTGAACCTGGCAATGCTGTGTAACAAGGCCTCTCAGTTTTGGGTTACTGATTCCAAATGGATGCAGATTTCCAAACTTCTGGCCCTACCAAGTCTGCTGGGTTCTGAAAGCAAAGCAATATCTTTCATTTGATCTGCTCTACTCATTTGAGAATGTTCTGCAAACGCCTGAACCTCCAGAGGTATTCATTGAGGCACAGGTGTTCAAAGCAAAGCTTAAATGAGATGATTCCTTTGTATTTTGACATGGACATGCATGGTACTTGATTGCCTGGTTCCTCTCAGAACAAAGGAGTTTCCCAGGCTGGGGTGTTAATTTTGCTACAGTTCATCCTATCTTGACAACTTGGATCCATAAAACCCTGCCTTTACGCATGTTATAGGTAGCAACTGAGTGTATTCTGGAAAGGAATACAGGTTGTATTAGTAAATAAGAAACTGACTGTGGGAACCATGAGTAAAACTGAAAATCAGAGTTGGCTAATACCTCCATTAGATTTTAAACGCTTTTGAATCTGGCAAGCTTCTGAGATTGGTTATTACAAACCCAGGTTGGAGGTGGAATGAAAAAATGTAAAAAATTGTCCTGGTTAGATATTATGTACATGGGAACTGTAATTTACTGAAGATTAAATTTGTGTATTTAGTCAAATGTTGGTATCACCCAATTCTGATTTCTTCTTTTATTCATGGAACACATACCTAAGCTACTTTTTAAACATTTGATAACCAGTGCCTGAAATTGCCACTCAGATAGTATCTACTGTATCACTAGAAGAAGCATATTTACAACCACTCAAGAATAATTGCTCTATACTGAGGAATACAATACCCATCAGACACCAGGGAATACTATTAATTTGGGTTCAAATGTCTGTTTTTATGTAATAAACTATAAACACTTATTCTCTTTGCTGATATGGGGGGGGGGGCTGTTATCTATTTTAACTGCATATTCATGCACAGACTAAATGGCTCTTGAGGTCCTTCCAACCCTATGATTCTGTGATTTTATGTTACTTGGTGCCTCTGCTCAAAATGAACACAGGAGTCATGTGCTTTGACTAAAGGCAATGGATAGTTTGAGTGCCTTTCTGTAAACTCCATGTTTTTACAACAATGACAGCTGGTGGATATCTTGGCAGTGAGGCAGTCAATCAACACCGAGCTTTAGTCTGAAGTTTAAAGGCGATTTCCAAGATCTTGAACTTACTCTGTGATTAGCACCTTGGATAGCTCCTTTCAAGTTAAAATTAGGTGTAAAACCTTGAGTAGATTAATCATCTGACTGCCAGTTACCACTGCTAGAGAGGTGGAGACAGGCAATTACCTAAGATGTGACCTTATAATACAATACTTTAAGGCTCAAGCTGATTCTGAGTCTACCAGTCTTCATTTTGGGACTCTCATGGCCATGACATCTTGCTTGGTTTTATTTTTGAACTTTCTTCTTTCTCCTCCCTCCCTCCATTTTGTAATGCCCAGTCAGAGCTTCTGAAGAGGGACTCAAAAGCCCAAATCCTATTGGAGCCTTACATTGGCACAAATGACATTATTCAGGAGGTAAAATCCAAAGACATAGCCATGTTAGTCTGGAAAATCAGTATGCACAGGGATCTTCTAGCACCTTTGAGACTAACTGAAAGAAAGAAGTTGGTAGCATCAGCTTTCACATACTTGAACCTACTTCCTGCATGGATATGAGGAAGTAGGCTCAAATCTACAGAAATTTATCCTATTAACCTCTTTCTTTCATTTAGCGTCAAAGGTGCTACAAGATCCCTTTACATATTGATTATTTAGGAGGTTGATTTTTTTTTAGATTATTTCATAAGAGTAGTATCTTAATTAAAGTGGCACACACAAAGTGTTATGTTGGCTTAACTATTGTGCAGCTATTGCATTTATAGGAATCATAGTATTATAGAACTGGAAGAGACCACAAGGGGCATCTAGTCCGAACTCTTGCTGTGTAGGAATCAAAGCACTCCAAAGAAGGAGACTCCACCATACTCTGTGATGAAATATTCCACTATCAAACAGCTTTTCTTCTCAGGAAATTCTTCTTAAAATTCTTTTCCTGTAGTTTGAATCCATTGATCCATATCCTAGTCTCCAGAGCAGCAGAAAAGAAGCTTGCTCACCCTCAATATGACATCCCTTCAAATACGTAAACATGGCTATCATATAACTTCACCTTCTCTTCTTCCAGCTAAACATACCCAGCTCCCTAAGCTGCTCCTCACAGGGCAAAGTTTCACCATTTTGGTTGCCCTCTACTGGACACACTCCAGCTTGTTGCACAAAGGATGTTGTACAAAGAAAAGCAGTCCACACATACACTCAGTCCTGCAAATATCTGACATTTTTTGTCTAATATATTATCCAACATAACCACAGCATAGTTACATTGGTGTAATTTTATGCCACATGACCAGGGATCAGCTTGCCTGCCCATTCTTCATCTTCTTTTGATGTTTTAGATATCCAACAAAGATATTTCTGAACTCTGTTTTTTACAATTGCATTAGTATAAACAAACTTTTCTGTCCATGTCAAGCTCTATGGGCCAGGCATTTTGTTTTTTGTTTGTTTGTTTGTTTTTGTTTTGTTTTTTGCTGCTCACTCTTCTGTCACTTGCACTATTTTGTATATATGGTGAAAGAATCAGTAAGGGCACTGTTTGTCAATATTGCCAGATTTATAGCGTTGTTGTTATTTAATTGTCTTCTACATCTCCATGACTAACAACAAATGAAAAATAACATCAACAACAAATATGCTAAGAACCAATCACACTTTTAAACTGTCTGGAAAACTGTAGCAAGGGAGTCAAAGAAATGAATATACTGTAATGGTACTTTCAGCCATGGCCAGAAAAGGTATTACCCTAGCACTGAAATAGTTTAAGGAAGTTGGCCTCCACTGAAAAGGAATTCCAAAGTCCTGTTGCAGCTACAGAAAGTTCTATCTTCTGCCACAGCCTATATCCAATGCTCACCCCCACATGGCATTAACTTACATTCCCATTGATTCCATAGGCCTAGTTTAGTTGTGATACACTATTGGATTTAGGCCTAATAATATAGTATATCATGCCAGGAGCTCTGGTACTTTAACTAGGAAACAGATTTATAAAGCCTTGGTCAAAGTCCAATATTTGAAGGCATAGTAACAACTTGCCTGGGGATTTTAGGCATGTCTGTTAACAAGTTATTCAGTGGAATTACCCCCCTCGCATTTCAGCTGAATTGTACTTTCTCTGTTGCCCTTCTGCACCACTGTGCTATTATAGATTTCTCCAATTCCTCATCCAAACTGTATATACATAAAAGCAGAGAATGCTGTGGTCTTTGCCTGTTACTTACTGAGGTTTATTAATCTATGTCATAATACCCAGCCCTCCTCCCACACTCCTTATGTGGACACCATGTTAAGGGACTTACTAAGCTCTGACTCACTCCATTCCTGTATTGTTTGAAAGCTCAGAGTATAAAGATTTGCAGAAAAATAACTGATATGACAAATCTGGTACCCACAATGTAAGTTTCAACAGCATGTGTTCGTTTTTAATCAGTCTGAGACAGTAAAGTTACTGTAACATACAATAGCTGTTTCAATAAAGTGAATTTCTATTCCCCAGGAAGCAGTTACCCTAAAACAAAAATGAGAAAAGCACAGGTTGTTTAAGATTTCCCATTTTTGTATTATTATATGGTTGTTTGAGTGTGTTTTCTTACTTTCTAAACTATAACTTAAACATACCTGCAACTACCTTGTTTTCTGATGCAACACTGTGTACACCTGCATGCCCATTGCATATTTATCTAATATTGCAGTATAAGCATTATCTAATATTGAAATATAATCAAATATTAGAACTAAACATTTGGGATTTTGGTGACTCCAGCAAAACTGAGGGAATCTGAGGAAGGGAAAGGATGGAAAATTATCAGTGGAGCAACACCAGGTAGTCCATGGTAACACCATTGTATAGATCTTTGACATAACTTTGAAAACTTTACAGAAGAAATGGGCTACTGAGACATATATAGTTTACTTTATTGAAATATTTAAATCCCATCCTCTGCCTAAAGATCCCAGATGGCAAACAGTAAAATCAACACAATCAGTTTAAAACAATGTAAACTGTGAAAAGCATCTTAAAGGCCTAAGACTATATTTAAAAAATAACACGTTCAAAGAAGACTGTAAAACCATGCACATGTGTGGGTCTGTGTAAAATGAGTTAGGCTCCAAAGGCTTTTGTAAACAACCATGTTTTCTCTCAATGCCAAAATGTCAGAAATATGGGCAACAGTCAGACCTCTAAAGAGAGAGTGTTCCATAATTATGTTGTAAAGGAGTATCCATTCCATTCACCCAAAATATGTGATTTGGGAACTCAAACTTGCAGTAACAAACCTCTCGGCAAATATCCTGTTTAATCCTGGAAGTTAAAGTAGGCTGAGGTGTCCTTAGTAATTGAATGGGGGGAATACCAGGTGCTGCATGCTATATTCAGAGGAAAGCATTGGCACACCACCTCTGAATATTCCTATGAAATTCATGGGATGTGATCATAAGGTTACTTGAAGGCACATATTTTACTAAGGGCAAAAGCCACTTTGGTGCCTTCTAGTGATCTCACTGCACATATACAGTTATGTTAGTGTTAGAACGTTTATGGCTCATATTATCCTGTTTTGGTCTCAACCAACAACCAGAGCCTCAGAAGAGAACACAGGGAATTACAGAGTCAAGACAAGCACAAGGACAAGCTTGGCTCACCAGTAAGGAGGCTGAAGCAGTCAATCCAAAGGGAAATCAATGGGACTTCTGTTAAACTATGGGTCATGTGTCACACTTCATGTGTCTCCATCTTCTTTTCAACAGGATCCATATTTTTCTTCTGTTGATTCCAGTGGATCTAGTTTTAACTTCTGTGAACAGAATTTAGTTTAGATTCTTGGAATGGGGCTTTCCTGCCACTCTCACATTTAATTTCTTTAATTTCTTTATTATTTAATGTTTGGGGTCCCCATGCTTCTCTTGAAAATCTGCTCAGAAGCATTGATAGACTCTTGGGAATGCTGTCAGTGTAGGATGCTTGTTGCAGATGAAATTGAGTGAAAATGTTTCTCCCATATCTGAATGGAAGAGCAACTTCAATGCTTTAAGACATACTAAACATCACAGAAGTCTGAATTCATACTAATAATGTGGTTTGCAATAAAATATTATATTGAGAGGGGGAAATCTCAACCCACAGTGGAAAAATACATGACTGCTTTATCTGATGACCCAAATTAGTTCTCTAGCTGTTATTAATTCACTCGTTTACTTTCAGCAAGTTTTTTTGATCCAGCACTTGATACGCTCTTTCTCCTTGCAACTATTGACTGGGGCTTGAGAAAGAACTGTAAATCCCCCAAAGCCCCCCTTTCACAAGGTCTGACTGAAAAATACACCCCACAGAGACACAGTAGAAGGAGGAGAGTTTCCATTTACGCAAAAGAAAATGAATTTGTGCTGCGCTTCTGTTATGCAGTTGGTCGCCTGACATGGTCACATCTTCATCTTCAAAAAACACAGCATGTCATGAACTGTTGCCAATTTCAGGTTGCGTCTGACTAATTCAAGATCTAAAAGTGACCCAAACTGGTGAATGTTATTGGGAGAAACCCAACCAAGGGCAGAAAAAAATTTCAGTGTTTGTACTAAGGTGCATGTTATTGGAAATATGGTTTTGACTTCTGTTACTAATATTTTCCTAATAAATAACCTACTGTATGGTTATTTGGCATATTAATAACACAAAATGATGTTTGATCATTCTGAAATTAGACCAGCAATACCCTTGGTGTAGTTAATCTCATGTGTGATGATTAGGTTATGTGTGGAAAATTAACTAGTTTTGTATAATCTTGTAAGACCGTGTATCTCTGTTACAACAGAAACATACCACTCTGTTTTTTACATAAGCTTTTTTATTTCACCTTGCAATAGCCTGATCTTATTTGTGTTTAGCTAGAAGGGAGAAAAGAAAAGAAATATATTCTTATTTTGTACTTTTTGAACCAATATCTGAACTGAAATACAGTCATCCTTCAGTATACTTCTACTTCATGTTTTGCAATGCTGTTATCCAATGAAAATATGTGTACTAAAATATGCGTTTTAGGAGAAAACTTGCACAAAAGGTATAGATTAAAAGATACAAATGTGATGTATTAGAGACTGGATGTGCTGCACCTACTTTGAATCGCCATTATTATTTTTAAAATTACCTTAAAAGTTCCAACCTAAATGGTTGGTATACATGGCCACTTTTGTCATGTCTTTGGTCCCACACCAGAACACTTCGGACCCAGGTGAGGCATTTTTCCAAATTAGAAAATAAACCAGCAGTTACTTACAGTTTCCCAAAACAATTCCACAGGGGCGCAAAAACATAGCAAAATTACCCCTCTGGGTACAAAATGACACTGTAAATAAAAATGTCCATACTATTCCTCCCCCCCCCCCCAAAAAAAAATTTGGGAGGTGGATCTTTGCTGTTATTGTGTGTCTTCAATTTCTTTCCAGCTTATACCAACCATTAGGCAAACCTATCATATGGTTTTCTTGGCACAGTTTGTTCAGAGGGGTTTTTCTTTGCCTTCCTCTGAGGCTGAGAGTATGTGATTTGCCAGTGGATTTCCATGGCCAAGTGGAGATTCAAACCTTCATCTCCAGAGTCATAGTTCAGTGCACAGACCAGTAGACTACTACTGTACAATGCTCAAACAACTGCAGCCTTAGCAGTGGTGGTGCAAGAACAGCTCTAGGGTCATAGCCCTGTCGTAGAGGAAACTCCTGGCAAAAAATGTCTGGCAAAATGGTGTATATTAGGAAATATGCACAGAAAGCAATATACAGCCTTTCATGTGGAGTTTTTTTTAAAAACTGCAAACTGTTGTTGTAATAGAATGAAATGAATCTGAGAGTGGAAAATGCTAAACAGAGAGAAACCAAAATGGATAGATTTTTCCCTTGATGTTTGGAAACCAATCACACTTTGATTAAATGAACTTACTTCCAAAGAAATGCATAGAATTTGCAACCCATCAATGACTTAAAACCTTTCTTCTGAACATTTTTGTTAAATTTTAAAACAAAATATAAAGCACCGCTAATAAAAAATGGATAGTCTAGAAAGCATCACTTTTGATCCAACTGTAGCCATCAGAAAAAATGGAGCATATTGGCGGTTTATGGGGGGGGGCATAGTCATGATGGGTTCAAAGTTTACTTTGTCTCTGAGGAAGATTTTTGAAGTTATTTTAAAGAAAAAAAATGAAGATTTGGTTGGGTAAACTACTGTTTCACATAGTATTAGTATTGAGAAATCTTTACATGGTTTTGCTCTTCCTTCTACTTCTGCTAGGTATCAAACTATTAGGGGAAATTATTAAATTCCTGAATAAGTACATGGGTGCTAACTGATCATCTTAGTTATTATTATTCTTTATTTATATAGCACTGTAGATTTTCACAGCGCTGTACATAAAACAATAAACATAAAAGAGTAAACCTGCCTACAGAATTTCCAGTGTCATCTTCTCTTGCACCTACTTCACTATTCTTGAAGGCAGCCTCACTCCAAAATTAATTAGCAAAGATATATCAAGCAAAGCTAGGATTAACTGAACTATAGACAGCTAATGCTTTCACAATCAGTCACAACTAACAAATGCCACAACTTCAGTTTTAGCAGTGAAACAACCAAGGGCAGAAAAGTACCTTGACAAAAATTAATAAGGGAATAGTTGGGTTCCTCAGAACCCAAGGGTCCACCTTGTTCATTCAAAGCAAAATGAATTTTACTGTTGGCTTGAATGGGAGTAGGAGTGCACCCCGTGTTAATTGCTGTGCTCCCTGAAGCAGAAGTTCACAATCAGCGAACATTTTGGTATCGCAGTGTGATAAGGAAACTTGGGTTTCTTCTTGAGTTTCATTTCTGAAGCAAGGCACTTTGACCAGGAAATGAGACTGAGAAATTATATTTCCAAATAGCTGCAGCCCACTCATATGTCCCCATTTTTTCTCACCAGAGCACTCAGTCTCCTTCCCAGATTGGTATGAATCAGACTTTAAGAAGCAAATGCTCCATTGGTAGGTACTGATCAATATTTTCCCCGCCAACGCTGCTTCTGCTCTCCTCAGCTCAGAGCAAAAAAAGGGGAAAACAAGTTCCCCTTGAGATTCTGTTCATGTCTGGAACAAGGGCCTCCATATTGGACTGAAGAATGTTGAAAGAGCCAAAGAAAGTTTGAATCTTTTATTGAAAGTCACCAGCCTTTCTGGAGCAGCTTGCTATCATAAAAACTGTAAAAGTAGCCAGCTGAAGTAAAGTAAACCTCCCAGGTTCTAAATCAAATAACAAACTGATATATCTGTTAACAAACAATTGTACAAACAATTGAGATCAATTATTGTTACTGTCCATTTTTAACGGTCAAAATTACCATTCACAATAGAAGATCGTGAGAACACTGCTACTAGGAGCTGTGAGACTGGAGATTTCTAAGAGGTGGAAAGATTTGAAAGGCTTAACTGTGAAGAAATGGATGGATAGAATGTGATTCTTGGCACTATTTGAAAAACTGACATTGGAGAAAAAAGCATGTGGACACGTAGAAAATGACATACATATTTGTTTTGTTTTGTTTTGTTTGCTTATAGACATCGCCTGGCTGCTCATCAGCCTTGCAGCTTAAATACTGAAAAAAATAGTTCTGATAATTTCAAAATGACTCAAAGTTCAAGCCATTATATTTCCCATCACTATGTATGGGTGTGAGGCCTGGACAGTAAAGGAAGCAAACAGAAGGAAAATCAATTCATTTGAGATGTGGTGCTGGAGAAGAGTGCTTAGGACCCTGTGGGCAGTCAAAAAGACAAATGGGTTGGTCTTAGAACAAATCAAGCCAGAGATCTCATTAGACGTCAAGATGATAATATTGAGCCTGATGTACTTTGGCCATATAATGAGAAAGCATGGAACACAAAGACAATAATGTTAGGAAAGATAGAGGGCAGAAGAAGGAAAGGAAGACCACATGCCAGATGGATTGACTCAATCGGAGGGATACAGGAATGGGATTGCAGGAATTAAGCAGAGAGTGTCTCATGCACAAGGGTCACCTGTCGTCTTGGAAGCAGATAACAACAACATAGCTAGAACTAATGTCCCGACTAGTATGCTTTATATTTTTCTCTCTTTACTGCTCGTCTTCTCTGTTTACTTTGTTCTTCTTGTTGTTGTTCAGATACTTTGCTAGTATTCTTAATTGATATGTCACTTTAACATTTTCCATATGGTTACAACAAAACTGAATAAAGACTTAAAATACACCAACCTGAAACAAAAGATTGTCTACTCAGAATACTGATCCTGTTTAAGTTAATAGTACAACTCACATTGGTTTTTAATAGATTTTGGTCAGGCCAATCAGGGATTATGATACTGGGGAAAGGAAGCCAATTTCCTACACATAGTACAGAAATAGCTATCTACAAACACAATGCCATTTGCACTGTTGGGTACATCAAAAGCCCGATCCTGCTCAAACATGTCTTCTAAAGTCCAGAGCTTGTCCATTGGACAATGTTGAACTTCTACTGGTTGGGTGATTTGTTCAAGCACCCACCTCTCCTTTGCTCTCTAGGGCAAATAACACTCGGTTCTTGTTAATTCACAGAGATTTTTTGCATGTGAGTTCATAAGAATAATTGTAAGCTAAGTACAATTTATTTGATCATAACTACTTTCTTGCAGATAATTTCTCTCTTTATTGGAAACTGCTAAGAAATTGCCATGCCTCAACTGCAACTTCTTACCAGACCCTTTTTTGCACAAGCATCTGAAGAGGAGGAAGAGTGAACAATAGAGGCAGAGAAGGATGAAAATGAACGGTAGGGATAGAATATCATGTACTAGTGAGGATGTATAACAATGGCATCTGATACTCTTTCACTGACACTGAGAAGAGAGGTCCAGGTGAGGTACTACAACAGTTGCTACATTCTTTCCACAAATATCTCTGAGACCTAGTGTTGTGTATTTGGGAGACTAGGACCAGAAGCACAGGGAGTAATGAAAATGCTGGTTGCTGCTGCAGTCTTACCTATCATTCAGCAACAGGTTCCAACTTTTAAAAACTAGCAGATGAGGGGGTGCTGGTGTCAGCTATGGTAAGCTCTCATGGACCTGTGGCTTAGACATGTTTCTGTGCTGTGCGCTGGCACTGGGACTTAGTAATTACAAATTCCTCTATTGCCTTTGGCAATTGTAGTTAATGTGTAGAAAGTAGTAGAGATGTATCTCTGTTAAAGTACATGTGTTCCTGGGTGTTGCTCTATTAACTGAAAACTTTGTAGCAGAGGCAGAAATAACTTGGAAAGAGTGAGGATATGTTCCTGCATGACAATAAAAAAGACTGTTTCAACATGCTTTAGCAAACTTAAAGACCACCATTATAAACGTGTGAAACAAAACAATCAAGTCATGTAAGCCTTTCACAAGTAAACAAAAACATTTTGAACCTTTGACACCTTTTATTTTTTTAATTTAATTTTTGTAATGCATTTAAAATACACAGTATAAAATTTGCATTGAAATACCATACATAACCTCAACAAAAACAAACAAAAAATTGACAAACTATCAACAGATAGTGAAACAAACATAAAAACATTTGAAACCAAACACTACTTCCTATTACTGGACTAAAGATGTTTCATTCCTCCATTATCTCATAATGTGATCTTTATTTTTTAACTACTATTAAAGATTCTCTTCCATAATTTTCTTACACTGTCCACTTAGGATCTGCACCAAAGAAAAGATTTTTTTAAATCTCATTAGTTTATGTTGTACTTCTAAATTTAAAGAAACTTACATCTTTTTACTCCAATTCTATATCTAAAGTTGCTTGTTTCTCCCATTTTTGGTGAAAATAATCAAGAAATAGTTTCCAGTCCTCCAGATATTTATCAGGAACCTTTGACCCTTTTTAAAGGCTTCTTCCAAAATGCATCCAAGAATGACTTTTGTTTTTAGCAGTCTCTAATTTTTATTTATGATTTTCATTCTGTTGGCCAAACTTGTAGATCTATGGATTTTTAAAAAAATTTATTATTATTATTATTATTATTATTATTATTATTATTATTATTATTATTATTATTAATGGTTTTTATACCCCACCCTTCTGCTGAGCAAGTCTTAACTCCCCTTTTCTCTGTGCTCTGCTCTTCACATATGTGCAGTAAGGGATTCTAGAGGCAGCTGCTGTTTACGTTGCCTGTTGTAGGAAGGCTAACACAGCTGCAGTAGAAACCAGCTCTTCCCAAGTTCAAGCTTTGAAGCTTTGTTCACTGCAGGCATTCTGCTGCAAGCCAACATGGACATCTGCATTTCTCCAGCCTTCATCCACCATCCTCCCAATACCAATGCTGCTTAAAAACATCCAGCAAAGCTGAGGAAGAAAGAGGGTCTCTGGAGGTTCTAAAAAGCCTTTGTAAAAAGTAGCTTTGCTATCAGAGGCTTTATAATTTGTAATATGTCTATATCAAGACAATATAAACACTGGCCAGATGTGATACTTCAGAGTTTGTTGGACTGTAACTGCCATCATCCTTGACCACTGGCCATGCTGCCTTGGGCTGATAGGGGTTCTCCACCCCTGCAATAGACCACAGTGATTGTAAGTATGTACAAAAGTATGTAAATAGTAACACCCCACTCCAACAAGGAGCTTAGGTCCTTTACTATTTTTATAGGGTTTATGCAGAATCCTTTGGCTTTAATAGCTACCCAAAAGGCAGAACTGCAGGAGGCAAACTCCCCCTTACTCCCATCATTTAGACATCATGACAAAAATATTTTTATTTATTTATTTGTACTTTAAGAAGCTGGCAAAATTCAGCAAAATCCTGCTGGGGGAAGAATAGGAAACCTAGGAGTAAAAGACTAACATTTCAGATACTTGATATTTTTGTTATCTGAGATCTTAGATCATTTTGGACTATATCAGAAAGGTAGACTATTACTTTGGTACTCCATTCCTTCTAGGCAGATGGAAAGGGGGGAAACCCCTTAAATGATATTGCAAGAAGTCTTGTATTTGCTGGGTGACTTTGGCACTGTGGTTTATATCTGACCTGATGTATTAAGTCTGATTCTTTTGGTTCAGCTGCTGCTCCATGATTAGGGGCTAAAAGCCTTATATTTAACTGCATGACCAAATGTAGTGAACTGCTTCTCAGAAAACTATCTCACCATTTAATTTGTCTCACTTATCCCTCCACTCTGTCACTTTTAAAGTAACTACTATGATCACAGTGATGCCATTTCCCCTTCTATTTGGAAGCAAATAATGGTTCCACAGAAATATATCAGACACTTAATACTTAAGTATTGGTCTTGCAAACAGAACACTTCTTAAAGTATGTTCCAAGCTGTACATGTGTGGGTGGGGGAAAGTAAGCCCTTAGATATCTGTGAAACCCAGGCCTCACTTTGCTATAAGAGCATAGATGGATTGCAGTAAATGAAACAGTAACAAAATTACCATGGCTGGGTTTTGTAGCAGGATAGTTGACGGGATATTGATAAATAAACTCTTTCCATTTTAGTTATTTATGGGCAGGTATGAATTCAATATGAAATTATTGGCCAATATCGCCCTATATGCTGCAAACCTGACCTATCTAGGATCATTGTGAAGATAAAAGTGGGGAGTAGTAAAGCCATATGTTGGTGTCTTAGTGGCTAACAGATACTGGATTTAAAAGTATCTAGATAAACTAGAAAATTGGGCAGAAATTAATAACATGAAGTTCAATAGAGAAACATGCAAAATTCTACATTTAGGCTCCAAAAACCAAATAGACAGGGGTAGCCTGGGGGATACATATGCAAAAAGGTCCTTGGGATTATAAGCCAGCAGTGTGATGCTGCAGCAAAGAAAGCAAACTTGTTTTGACCTACATTAACAGAAGCAGTTTTTTCAAGTTGTGGTCAGGCTTCATCTAGAGTGCTTTGTGCAATGCTGGTTGCCTCATTTTAAGAAGAATGTAGACAAGTTGGAGGAGGTACAGAGAAGGGTAACAAGGATGATAAGAGGTAGGAAGGACAAAACATAGGAGGAAAGGTTGAAGGAAATGGGCTTAAGTTTGGCGAAGAGAAAATTGAGGGGTGACATGTTTGCATTTTTAAACACCTCAAGGGCTGCCACAGAGGGGATGTCTCAAAGAGGCTGAACAGCTATTTGTTGGGGATGTTTTAGACTGACATCCTGCACTGAGCAGAAGACCCTTCCACCTCTATTATTCTATGAACTCACCAGTGGAAAGGTGGGCTGCAAATATAGCAAATACATAAAAAATATTTTTTCTCTATATGATGCCTCATCATGTCAAAACCTCTGGACATATTTCCAATAAATCTGGTGGTTATGTTTGGGATTCTCTTACTTAAAATATAGCATGCAAGGCACATGAAAATTCACTTGGAAAGGCCAGTGGCATCCCCATTAGTGTGCCTGTGTTATATGCGGGTGTGCCTTACTCGGACTCCAGAATATGCTGGAGGTCCGTGCCGGAAAAAGCCTCGGTGCGTCCGGAATCTGTAATGGCACGCACGCCTGTGGTGTGTGCACAACACGCTGCCGCATGCATGAGTCCCATTATCTTCAATTCCTTGCGCTGCGGTACTGGTGCGGAACAGATCCCCCGCATAAGGGAAGAGCCCATTATATTTTTAATTAGATTTTCACCATGTCTGGAGGGTACATTAGAGGTGGTCTATATGGCATACTTGAAATTAACTTGGGGGTGGGTGGATGGAAGGGCACCTTGTTTATTCCCCCGCCCCCCATTCATACAGAGTAGTGGGGCACATCATGTTAAAGAATCTGAAGATCTGAGCTAAAAAAATTATCTTTTAAAAGTTTTGGCATAAGTAGATATGTGTGTGTGTGTATGTGTGTGTGTGTGTTGTTCTAGGTGGTGGTGGTGGTGGTGGTGTGCCTTCAAAGTAATTTCTGACTTAGAAAACCCTAAGGCCTTTAAGATATATGTATTGTGAGGTCACCCATTGGGTTTCCATGACTGAGCAGGGATTCGAACTGGGTCTCCAGAGTTGTAGTTCACACTCAAACCACTACACTACGCTCACTTTCATACATACAAACAAAAATTAAGTTTCTGTCTTTTACAACATCATGCATAAACAGCTGGAGGGATTTTTGCTCCATTTGAAGGGCATATTGAAGATCATCTGGCTCAATATATAGGCTATGTGGTGTGGATAAAATTCACTTTGGAAAGGATGTAGGGGCATCAGAAGTATTTATTCATACATAGTAGGGTGTTTGGCACCTGTTTGAGAAAATAATGTTCTTTCAAGGGCAACTGAGATTAATGTGCACACTGAGTCCCACTCCCATCCCACAGAACTAGTCCACTAAGATACCATGATCAATGATATCATAAGCTGTGAAAAGATCGAGGATGATCAACAAGGTACCACATCCATTGCAATTCACCCAGAGTAGGTCGTCAGTCCCAGCAACGAAGGGTATTTCACTATTCGTAACCTGACCTGAAACCAGACTGAAATGACTCCCGATAATCTGTTTCCTCCAAGCAATGTGAAATTGCTTAGCCTCTGCACTCATTGCCCCAAAAGGGGTTATGAATGATAGGGTAGTATCATGTACTTCTGTGTCCAGGGAGGACCTCCTTAGAAGAAGGTGCACTACAGCTTCCTTCAAAGCAGCTTCCATCCTCCCCTGACAGAGTTAGGCATTTACTGCTTCCACGAGCCACCCAATCCATCCTACTCAGCTAGGTCCTATTAGCTGAGGCCCTGTCCAGACTGGCCTGAAAGGCTGGCCTGGGGGCAGAGTCGGGGTGTAGCAGCTTGATGATGCATGCCTGACTCCATCACCCCCAGGGCACCCTGACACCACACACCACTCCAAATGGTGCACGGCATCATGGCGTGCCTCTGGCGCTGAGTCCAGATAACGCAGTGCCGAAGGGGTGCCATATAGCTGTGCTGCCCTGGCTATGGCACCTTTTCGACGGTACAAAAAGGAGCCACTTTTTGCGGCTCCTTTTTGCGCCCTCAAAAGGCTGGATCGTGAGGTTGCCGTGAAGTTGCTGCGGCCCTGATCTGGCTGAAGAAAGGGCAACTGGAGGCCACCCCTTCAGGGCTATTTGTACAGTCCCTAAGATGGGTAAGAGTAAAGGCAGTGGGATGGCATGATTCAAGCACCTTGTCCACAAAATTGAATCCCAACCACCTGTCTCAGGAACATATTAGGTATGCATATTAGGCATCAGCATTGGGCATTTTTTGAAATGTCAATGGGATAAGGGTCTTTTAATTATGTGAGTGGCAGTACATAAACATATGTGGGAAATCCCTCCTTTGAAGCTGTTAATTGCTGTGCAGAAAATTTTTCCTAAGGCAAGTAACACCTTCAGAGGAGCCTTTTTGACTCAGGACCACAACAGCGAGAAAGGGTTAAATCCCCCCTTTACATGCCTAAGTACATCCCCATAAATTTCAGCTTCCCACCAGGTGATGGTAAATGCATTAAAAGAAAAAAGGATTTAGCATCACATTGAGTTTGAGTGTCCTGCTACCATTCACGCTTGACTCCACATTTCTAAGCATAGTCTTTACTCAAGCAAAAAGGTCACCAGAGGCAAATGGATCTCTCTCTCTTTTTAACCCATCCTCCAGCCTTTCCTTTAGATCTTAACATCTCTTTTTCTAGAAATCAAACACTTTCTATAAAGGTATTTCTTAATTTTGGTTGAAACTGCTGCTAAAGCATAAACTCTGCCAAACAGTATTTTAGAGTGAAGAAACAGAAATTTCTTGTTTGTGTCTTTGCTTTAAAATTGTATACTGTGTACAGTCAGGTAAAGTCTAGAATTTTTAGTCAAAAGATTGACCCAAAAAACCTGGGTTGACTTATCCATGGGTCAATGTAAGTACTGTACTTTAACAAAAAAAAAAGAGAGAGAGAGAGAGAGAGAGAGAGAGAGAGAGAGAAACCACCCCTCTTCTCTAAGTAACTAAAGGCAAGAGCTAAGTCTGTCCCAGGAGCAGCTAAAAGAAGCACTGACCCCCTCTACTCTTTCCACCATGGTGCTGCCTGTGGCCTTTTTAAATGCCTGGGAGGGAAAATGACAATGGTTGCAATTCTTTGTTCCTTCCCCTCAAAGAAGTGTCAAGAGGGATCGGGCTTTGAAGGATTAGAATAAGACATTTGTGTATGCTTGCCGGCTTTTCTATGTTAAAATAAGGCAAAATTATCACATTAAAGTCAAAGACTGTAATCATTGCTAATGTCGTCGCCATTTTCTTTGCTTTGCCTTTTCATTCTTTTTAATGTGTGTGCATTTTCTTAGCCCTGCCTGTGTCTGGTTGCCTCCCCCACACATTAACAGCCCACCATTTACTGTAGTGTCCTCCTCATCCATCCAGCCTTTAGTTTGAGCACAGTTATGCCTGCTAGAATGTTGTAAGTTCTTTGGTCACACTTTCTTTTGCTATATCCTCTATATCCTTTGTTACATGCCTCTAAGTTTTCCCCTTGACTTATCCATGGGTGATATCAAAATCCATAATTTTGGCCCCCAAAACTGCCTCAGTTTATACATGAAGTTGCCTTATAGTCAAGCATATCTTGTATATCTCCCCGCCACCTATACCTCATTTTCAGCGAACAAAAAGAAGAGGGAATAGAAGACATCTCTAGTTAGATTTGTTTTTTGCCCACTTGATTGTTGAATGTATGTTACACAATTGGAAAATCGTTTGTCTCTATTTAAAAATAGAGAGAATAGACTGAGAAAAAGTACTTGTACATATATCTTGGAAAGGGCTGATATAAAAATTATTTATGTTATTGGACAACTTAGCCTAGAACAATTCAACACAAGCTCCAGTTTTCAATCCATTGATTCCTATTCATAGGATAATTGTTAGTTAAAAGCATGTTTTCTGACCCTTGATTTAGTTTAAGGAGAAGACCTGAAGTCCTCATGTAATGGGAACTATGGAAGGGGATTTTAAAAACCTGAGTCCAGCACTTGATTGAATTAGTGCATGCCAGAGTTGTACTCTAGTTCAGGGATATTCAAACAACTTTGTTGAGCAAAAGCTGCTCCTAGAGTGTGGTAGAGGCCTGACACAGTTACAACAGTTACTGTAAAACCAGTTATTTACCCCTTCTTTGTTGTTCTTTGCTTGCAAGTGAACTTTGATTTGTGGCAACTCTATGAATCAGACACCTCCCTATTATCAACTGCCCTGCTCAGATCTTGCAAATTCAGGGCGTTTGCAGTTTCCTTATTCAAATCTATCCAGCTGTAGTGTGATCTTCCTCTTTCTTGCGTCATTCCACTTTACCAACTATTATCATATTTTCCAATGATCCACACTATCTCATCATATCTCAGTGTAGTCATCTTTGTTTCTGGTGAGTTCTTTAACCCTTTCAAACCCTTTTATCTCACACCTTCCTAGCCTACCACAACTGCTGTTTCTCATCCACCATACCCCAAAGTCACCATGTAAGGGACGTTTCCTATCCTGCTAGCTACTTTTCCTTGTAATATGTCTCAGGTATTCTTCAATATGAAATAGAAAAGACACAAAAAAGATAAAGCATGCAGATACATAACCCCTTTCCAAAGAGCAGGCAAAGTAAACTAAGGCCCGGTACATACTGCCAAGAAGAAGCATCCAGATGGCGATTCTAGGTTAGGGACCGCTCACCAACCACATGCTCCTTAATGCTAGCACGTCACGTTGTTGTCATAATAATGGCCATTGTGACGTAAGCGACGTGTAGCATATAGACATCGTTGTGCATCACTTACGTCACGAGTGCTCCGGAGGAAAACCGGCAGCTTCCAGCCTGCCCTTTCAGGGCAGTTTGTTTTGTGCCTTAGTGCATACAATGAGTCCCAATAGCAATAGCAGCTTCATTCATATACTGATTTATACTGTACTAAGAAGTCTCCAAGCAGTTTATAACTGTAAACTAATTGCCCCCAACAAGCTGGATACTCATTTTAGTGACCTTGGAAGGGTGCAGTACAGTGTTCCAGGGCAGAAAATAGCCACATGTTTATTACTCCTTCGGGTATGTTGAGCATGCCAGGCCAGATAAATGAAATAAGAAGCATCTCTTCTGCTTTTCTTCTGTTTGCACCAATGAAAGTCACAGTGAAACAAAATGTTTCTTTCCTCTCTACCAGAGCGTAGAGTCTTGCAAGGATCATTGCTAAAATGAAAGCAAAAAAGCAGTAGCAATCCAAGGCACCTTGCTCCACCATACTAGCTTACTGGTATGGGGCAGAGGATTTTGATGCCTCCTCTGAATCCATGGTTGGTCAATTATACCATTGACCAGCCCTGTCAATCTTTTCTCCAGATTGTGGAATGACCTGCCGGAAGAGATACAAGAGGTAAAAAATGCTGACTGCATTTAAGACAGCATTAAAAACATATCTCTTCCAGCAGGCCTATTCAATCAATTTTAAATCATGAGTTTTTAATTGGTATATGAGCTCTTATGACTGTATTTTAATGATTTCATAGTACTACATTTTAACTATGGGTTTATGTGCATCATCCCACTTTTTAATCTGCTTTAAAAGTATCCCAGTTTTTATTCTCCACCCACTTTTCCTCCTTGAAAACTGACTACAAAGTGCAAAGGTTGTTTGCACTCAGTTCAGGTGTGGGAGAGGATGGGCGGTGGCAGAATCTTGCCCATCTCAGTAGGATGAGACAAAAGCAAACTGCTGCAGCCACTCCTATCTTGTGCGTTCTTCCTCATTAACTTTTGCCATCTTGAACACACAAGGTAGGAGTGGCTGCAGCAGTTTGCTTTTGTCTCATCCTACTGAGATGGGCAAGTGTCTTCTCACACTGATCACTTGAAACAGTATAAAAATGAAACTTGTTTGTTTTGTGTTTATGTCCTTTAATTTTTATGCCCTGACATGCTGTCTGGAAGAAAGGAGTAGTGTATCATTCTGAATGAATGAATGAATGAATGAATGAATGCTGTATTATGGTAACTCCAGATTGAGATTGAAAGTTGCTCTGGTTGTAGGGGGTTACAAACTGGCTGAAGACTTCCATGCCAACTCAGCCAGCCTTAGGTCAACATAAAGCACTTATGCCAACTGATCTAAAATATCAGCTGATAGAGGGATCAGGTGGCACAACAGTTCTGCAAACTAAAATGAGCCAGCTGAAGACTTAAAAAGAGACTGGAGAAAAGGCAGGGTGAGGTAGGAGCCAGATTCAAACTTCCTGCGATTTAAGAACACAACCACAATGCCAGGACAAAGTGAGGCCAAGCTTGGTGTGTTGTTATGGCAGCTCCATGAATTTCAAAGGGTTTTCTTAGGCAAGAAAAACTCAGAGGTGGTTTTGCCAGTTCCTTCCTCTAAAATATAGCCTACAGCACCTTGTATTTGTTTCCAGTCTCCTATCCAAATACTAACCAGGCAGACCCTGCTTAGCTTCCATGTAGTCATTTTCGGTGCACCTGGAGCTGGGAGAGGTTTGGATTCAAAACAGCTTCATCTGGCCTAGTGTCAGCTGAAGTGCCCCTCAGTTTGTGAGTTGAGATTGCTCTGTTAAATATTATGTTTTCATTATTTTGCTAAGAGCTTTTGTTGGTAATTGCTTTTGGTTAGAAACAGATATTTTTTACAAGATGAAGCCAGCCATAGAATTGTTGTGATACCAGTGGATGAGGCAGAGTTTCATACTTCCCCTTCAACATTTCATGGATGAAAACGGACACATGAGGCCAAGCAACATCAGAATGTGGTCACGATGGTAAACATTATTAACAAGGAAGAAAATACAAGATAGGAGAGGCTGCAACAGTTTGCTTTTCCCTGAGTCTACAAATAAGAGGCCAAGAGATTTTCTTCTCTCCACTCTCCCCCTTTTGAGTTAATTGACTGCAAAGTACTTTTGCACTTTGAACTCAGTTTGTAACAGTTCAAGTAAGCTGAGAGCAAAGGAGGAAAGTAGGAGGTGGAGAGAGAAACTGGGACATTCTTAAAGCAGCTGAAAAAGTAGGACAACAGAAGATCAATCAGAACTGTCCTTACCAAACTGGGGGAGTTGGAGAATGTGGCAGTGCTGCATCCCAGTTTTCTGGCCATGATGCTAACTGTTCCAGGCTGTCAAGGCATTACTCCTTGGAGCAGAGCTGAGCTTGGAAGAGCTGTCATGTGAAACACAAGATTCAGCCACGGCTGAATCAGGGACACTGTTGTATCCCTGCCCATGGTGCAAAACATGGCAAGAATTCCTATATATATCAGTGTATTAAAATGTCAGCCACCCAGCCAAATGAGGCCAGTCATGTATGTATGTTTGTATGTATGTTTTTCCACATGTATACTAGCACATTTCCCTTCTTTGGAAACTTATATTTTGGGGCTGTAACTCCCAGAATCTCTTCAGCAAACATGCCAGAGTCAAAGAGCTGTAGTCCAAAAAAAACTTTCCTCAGAGCAGCCTAGTGGTAGACTTGATCAGCTCTCCTTCCCAACACTCTTGATTCCTATGATCTTCCTGAGGATTTTTGCTCTTATCCTATACCCTTGGATTAGGGGAGACTTCAGATTTAAATGGTAGTTGGTTCATAAAATAAAATAGCTAAGGCAAATATTTGGCATCTCTGCCATGTATGGTCCTTTCATCTGTTTCTCAAAGAAGGACTGCATGCTTGTAGTCAAAGATTGGTCAGAAGTGTTCAGTGTTTGGAGTGTTCAGTGTTTGTCTAGTAAAGGTAATGTTGAAAAGTCAGTCTTTGCATATAGAATAGATATTAGCCCTGTTTAAATACTTGAAGGGATGTCATATTGAGGAGGGAGCTAACTTGTTTTCTGCTGCTTCAGAGACTAGGACCCGGAGCAATGGATGCAAGCTATAGGAAAAGAGATTCCACCTGAACATTAGGAGGAACTTCCTGACAGTAAGGGCTGTTTGACAGTAGAACACACTCCCTCGGAGTGTAGTGGAGTCTCTCTCCTTGGAGGTCTTTAAGCAGGGGCTGGATGGCCATCTGTCAGGGATGCTTTGATTGATATTTCCCTTGCGGTCTCTTCCAATTCTATCATTCTATGATTCTAACTGGAATGGTTCTGCAATCCTCAGTGCAGTATTTTCATGGCATCTCTTTTCCTAGGTAACCAAGTACCTCATGCCAGATACCTCATGCCACCGGAGCACCTTAAAGCTGGTTTCTGGCTGTGGTGGGGCTGAAGAGCTGGCTTTTTGCTGGCACAAAATGGAGTGGCTGCTTGCTGCTTCTTTTCTGGCCTGCAAAAAGGTGGATTGGGGCTACTGCATGTGGTTGCCGTAGCCTCAATCCGTCTTTGTCTGAGGTGGTCTGTTTCACCCCTATTTTATGCTTTATACCTGATATATCTTACAGCTGATATAATTTACTTCTACATGTTAGTGCAACTGTTTTATTTCTTGTGGTTTGTGTGATATATTCCTTGCAAAGATGTATGGCTGATGGTTTTTAAAGAAATCTGTAATTTCTTACAGGTAATGTAATCTGATATAATCCGCTAAATGTTTGTCTAGTGGTTTGGTACAAATAAATGGGTTCTAGAACAAATCAGGCCTAAATTCTCGCTAGAAGCCAAGATGATTCAACTGCAGCTTTGGTACTTTAGACATTTCATGAGATTATATGATTCATTGCAAAAAAAATTAATTAAATGTTTGCTAAAGTGAATGGCAGTAGGAAAAGAGGAAGACCACATTACAGGAGGATTGATTCAGTCAAGGAAGCCATGGACCTGAATTTGCAAGATCTGAGCAGGATAGTTGATGACAACATCTTTGAGGGTGTCTGATTCACTTGTTATTGTTGTTGTGTGCCTTCAAATCATTTCTGACTTATGCCAATCCTATCATGGGGTTTTCTTGGAAAGATTTGTTCAGAGGAGGGTTGCTGTTGCCATCCTTGGAGGCTAAAAGTGTGTGACTTCCCCAAGGTCACCAAATGGGTTTTATAGTCAAGCTGGGAGTTGAACCCTGGTCTCCAGAGTCATAACCCAACACTCAAACCACTATACTACACTGTGTCTCAAAGGACCACCATGAGTCAAAAGTTGACTTGTAAGCAAATAGCTGCAAATGAGAGGGGAAAGAACCCAGCGAATTCTAGTGGCTCACTAGATTACAAATTCCAGGATTCTCAAGGATGCAGTCAAAGCAGTTAAATGCATAATCACTGTGCTATAATTGTGTAGTGTGTAAACAGCCTGGGCTAAGAATGAGAGTAATTATTGGACAGTATTTATTTCTAATGCTTTTGATTTAGCAAATGCTTTTTGCATGGCTTGTAGGAAAATCTGATGAGAAAGTAGTTCAATGGGCAGAATAATCTATCCATTTACAGTGGCCCCAGGTTCCTGTCTGGCTCTTTACCACTAAGAACTGTGAGCACATGATTGTACTTGGCCTAGGTAGAATTGGATATTAATGTAGTAGGCCATGAACAGTACATGCATAGAATGTATCTTGCTGATGTATGCTCTAAACCACTTGCCATCATTTTTTAGAAAATGTGGAGACCAGTGATGGGCCAGAGGACTGGAGAAGAGCAAACATTGTCCCCGTCTTCAAAAAAGGCAAAAAAGAAGATTCAGAAAACTACAAATCAGCTCAACAGGAGAAAACTACCAGGAAAAACATTAGAATGGATTATACAGAAGTCTCTCTCTAAGCATCTTGATGACAAGTCAGTAGGAGCCAGTCATCTTTAAAAAAAAAAAAAAAACCCCAAAAAAACACATTCCTGAGCCCCTAAACAAAGAATTAATTTCAAGAAAAAGTCCATATGATCAGCATACTGCTCTTGTCTCTTTTCTTTAAGATGTGTTCAGTGTGCCAAACAAATACATTAGTTAGTTATACCATTTAAACTTCTGAGTGCCCTCTTTTTCCAACAGTACTATCTTGAACCAAGATGCCTGTACAACCTCACAGTAGAAAAAATGTTTCAGATAACCCACTTAGGGTCTTGTGTGATAAGCAAGCCATAAATACTGAAATTCCAGACCTTACAGCAGTAAGAGAGAGAGAGAAAGAGAAAGAGAGAGACCCTACTTTTCTTTCCTTCCTCCTATCCTTCCAGGAGACTCTCCTCTTCCATTAATGGATATTTCAAATCTGGAAAGAATTCAAGAGACTGTAGCAAGGTAAGGGAAACATCCAGATGTATCAGTAATAATTATGCTCTGCTTGGGGAGTTGGAGGGCCTTGAATAACAGGCGTAGTTTCCATGGACGGCTACAAGATTATAAACATAAAATTTATAAGTGGAATGGGAACATTTGGTTTATTTTCTCTCCTTTTTACAATCACTGCCATTTAAATTGAAAACAGTGAAGGGTAGCAGATCCAGGCAACAACCTGAAGATTGTAAACATAATAATTCATGTCTTACTGATGGGATATGGTCATATAATCAGTAAATTCATTTAGCCTACTCTGGTTTCACCATTAACTTTCTATTTTCTCATTTCATTGGCATCTCCCTGCCCAGTTTATGTCTTTCCTCAATACATACTGTGCTATAAAGCAGAAGCAAATATCTTGAAGGGTAAATAAAGAGGTAATGAGTCTACAAAAATGTTATTGAGGTACATTAACTCCTGCTTGCTGTCCTTTAAACTTTTCCCTCATCCAGGATTCATTTTTACAGTTTGAGCAGGTTCTGATATTAAATTTTACCCAGCACTTTTGACTTTTAGTTTTAGCCGATACTCTGAAAAGCTTCATGGGGTGAAGAAATCCTACATGAACTGTAGAGAAAAGGAAGTAGGATCATTCAGTTTTGATTCAGGATGCAAGTGAGGGGTGGGGGGCAGAAACATTTTTCTGAAATTATTCTGGTTGTATGAATACTCCCTCCTTCAACAACTCTGTGTGATCCCGCTTTTTCCCAATCCTACTGTTCCATCAGTATCATAGAATCATAAAGCTGGAAGAGACCTCAAGAGCCATCCAGTAGACCTCCTGCTATGCGGGAACTCACTGTCAAAGCACCTTTGACAGATGGCCATCCAGCCTCTATTTAAAGACGTCCAGGGAAGGTGACTCCACCACACTCGAGGGAGTGTGTTCTACTGTCAAACACCTCTTACTGTCAGGAGGTTCTTCCCAATGTTGAGCTCTAATCTCTTTTCCTGTAGTTTGAATCCATTGCTATTCTGTGGAGCGGCAGAAAACAAGCTTGCTTCAGCCTCAGTCTGACACCCTGTCTAATATTTAAACAGGACTATCATATCACCTGTTAAACTCTTCTCCACCTTAATCTGTTCATTCACTTTCCTGCCCCCTTTCCCCCTCTTTTCTTTCTTGACCCTGGATTGATGTTGAATTTTCACTTTTTTTCTGCCCCTGCCATGTGATTTTCTATTTTATTATTTTCCTGTTCCTGTTTTGTAGTGATGTTTTTAACTGATTATTGGATTTTAACATTGTACTGTATTGTAATTGTTTTTATATTTTGTACGCCGCCCTGATCATATCCATGGAAGGGCGGGATATAAATAAAATTTATTATTATTATTATTATTATTATTATTAAGCACAGGCAGCTTCCTAACTCTCTCTTCATAGGGCATGGTTTCCAGACCCTTCACCATTTTGGTTGCCCTCCTATGGACACACTCTAGCTTCTCAACATCCTTTTTGAATTGTGATGCCTAGAACTAGACACAGTATTCCAGCTGAGGTCTGACCAAAGCAGAATGGAGTTTCATCATCTGCCTTGCATCCCATCCTGGGGGAAAGCTGGGGTATAAATTGAATGAATAAATAAATAAATAATTTCCACTTATCCAGGCAGTTATTATTTCTTTTTAGATTTTTGTTCCAGGTTTTCCCAGATATTGAGGGTTCATGTAATGAACAGGATTGACTCCATTGCCAATCCAATGAGAGCAAATGTATTGCAAATAAATTGTGAAAATTAACCTCACTTTCCTTCTTGTTTCTTGCCTAGTATTTGGGGACCTAATCCATGATCACTGTAACGGGTTAGGGCATGTGTAAGGCTCTCTCCGCCACCAATTTTCTCCCATCAGAATGTGCTCTCCTCCTGGGCCTCCAAAGAGAATTGACTGCAGAAGACACACTAGGAAAAGAAATTAGGAGGAGTTTATATTTTTCTAATCCATGCACAGTAATCCTGATCCAAATAGGGAGTAAGAAAGTGAGCTTCCATTGTATGCCGTGGCCTGAATTCTACTGTCAGCTTCCTACAAGAGTAGACCCATTGAGATACCAAGTTTCCACTGATATAGTAGATCTATCATTGGAACTTACAATGGGATTTAGGCCTAGGTATTTAACCTAGTGCGTAATTTAGCCTGGAGATTGAAAGCCAGCAAGGGAAATGTAAATAAAATCATGAATATTTTTTGTAAGCAGTGCTGACAAATTCTTAATAGAGGAACATACATTTAAAAACTGCCAAATACATCTCTGTAACACTGTGAGTCGTTCCAGCTCAATCTTAAAAAGACATTCAGGTTATAGTTTATGTGGAGGGCAACCTTGAATTATATATGGGTGTGAGTGACTTTTATTGGACAGAAATGAGTTTCTGAGGTACTCCTCTTTAAGTTATGGAGAGATAAAAATGGGGCATGAAGACCATCATTTAATGAATGCTGTTAAAAAAGAAACGATGCTTTGGGCTCCAAATACAAAAAACAAAACAAAAAACCCAAAACCAAAACAAAAAACTCCTAAGCAGTGAAGATATTCTGTAAAATGGTAGCCACTAAAAGGAGATGGGCAAAGTATGGCTGAGCGAGGGTTGCATGTGGCCCCAAGGCTGTTTTTCTGGGTTTCAAACCCCTGCTCATATTTTCCCGACTACTGTTTTTCTGGTAAAAAAGAGGGGAATAGGGTGGGGGAGAGAAAGAAAATATGAAACTTCCTAGGGCAGGAGATCACTTTCTGTATAGTTTAACTCTGAGCTGTGGAGGTTTGAATTAAAACCTAAACCTCTTCCCCACCTTGCAAATAATGCATGGTATGAAATCTACTTTTTAAAAGAATCCAACCATTTTATTTTGCTTTTCATTTTGATGGGACACTTTTTAGTGTGTGAATCCCAGAAAATCAGTCCTCAAACCTGCCAGTGTTGCCCACCAATGCACTAGACAAACATGGTGTCAATGGTGGCAACCAGAGCCTTACTGTTTAAAGACTACCCTCCCAGAATCTGCCATTCAGCATAGTCACTAATGGTACTTTTAAGGAGATTCTTGTTATTGTAGTATATAAAAGTAAATTGGTGATGCTGTGAGAACTCAGCCTCTTGTACAGGTTGGAATCATGTAGCCATCCAGACGTTGTTGGACTGAAACTCCCAGCATTTGCCACCTTTGTCTCCTTGGGCTATGATTGTTGGGAGCTCTACTTCAGCAACATTTGGAGGGCTGCACAATTCCTACTTCTGGAACCTTGGATTTAAACTCTGAGCTGTGGAGGTTTCAATTAAAACCTAAACCTCTTCCCCACTTTGCAAATAATTGATGGTATGAAAGCAAAACATCAACAGAAAAAGAGCCCTGCTAGATCATACCAAGGGTTCATCTAGCTTAGTAGAATATCCATTTTCTCACAGTGGTGACATTTTTGCATAGAAGTGGAGCAAAGTGGAGCAAAGAGCAATCTCTTGTTCTTTTCCATTTGGGATTTAGACAAGAGTTTTGAAAAGTTATTTAGGCCCGTTACAAATGGGCCTAAAAGTGCGTGCTCCGCACTTGCTAGGGTTAGAAAGGGGTGTCCTTTCCGGACGCCCCCAACCCTAGCACGTGCGGAGCACGCACAAAATGGCAGCGGCCGTTCCATACAGCCGCCGCCATTATGACGCCACGGTGCCTCGATACGGGGCGGCGCAGATGTGATGTCGTCACGCCGTGCCAGGGCACATAGTACACCCCTTCCCCGGCCACAAAAGGAGCTCCGAAACGGAGCTCCTTTTGCCGTTTGCGTCACTGGGCGCAGCCTTCAGACGGCTGCGCCCAGCGACGCAGAGGAAAAAGGGGCCAAGCAGCCCCTTTCTCCTCCTCCCCGCCGCCGCGGGATGTCCTTGGGGCTTGAAGTCCCAAGGACACCCCTTTCCAGGCTGCGGGGAAGGGGCCTTTTGCCGCTTCCCTGCAGCCTGGAAAGCGGCGGATCAGGGCCTCAGCGGCTGCCGTTCTGGCCACTGAGGCCCCGATCCGGTGGGGAAAGGGGCGGGTGCAGGCTGCAACCCGCCTTAGGGACTTTAGTCTCCAGAATGTCCATGTCTCTTGAAAGTTTTCTAGGCTCTGTTACTATTAGCTCTTTACCAGTACCTTCAGTCTTTGATGGATTTGTATAATCCTACTATAAATTCATCCAAACCTGTGGCTAATACTGTATTTTGTAGCATGGATAGATTTGTTTCCAGAGTATGGCAGTTCCACATATGTGTGTCCCTTCATGTCAATTCTGTTCCAAGTCTGCGCAAAATGTGTATTTTGTGCCATCTATGATGTTATAAAGCTCCATCATATGCTTCCTCATCCCATGTCGCATATTTCCCCTCTCTTCATTTAATCCTTCATCTTTTCTTAAAAGGGAATATGTTCACGCTCATTGATTGTCTTGATTTGCTATGCTAGAGGTCTCATAATAAACAGAAGAGAATGAGAAAGTGAGAGGGTATATGTAATTGACTCAGAATTATTATTATTATTATTATTATTATTATTATTATTATTATTATTATTATTAACCTTTATTTATGAAGCGCTGTAAATTTACACAGCACTGTACATACAATCTTTTTAGTTAGACGGTTCCCTACCCTCGGGCTTACAATCTAAAAAGACATGACACAGAAGGAGAAGGGAGTGGTGGAGGGAAAGGGTAAGAGGTCCAGCAGTTCCTCTCTACCTCCAAGGCCTGGACCAAGGCAAATGGAGTGGAGGGAGGGCTTGGGTTCTTAATGGATGGTTAATCAATTTCCGGGGAAAATACATACTCTCAAGTAGGAATACATACTCTCAGAAGTAACTACTTACAAATAAATAGTTACTTGTAATTTATTCTTTGTGTGTTCAACTATGAACAGTTGTAATGTGAGAGCAAACTCCTTTTGTAGTGTAACAATTACTTTAATAGCTACAGGTGTTTGGCTCCTGCCTCATACTGTGTTTTAGGTGTTGAGACAGCAATGAGGTAGACAAGAGGATTGTGTTTTTTGTACCATATGTTAGCAGTGGCTTGTAGCATTCAGTTAACCTGCTGCTAAAACTGATTATTTTAGTTACTGATGGCACCAAAACGGTGGCTTGACACATCCCCGTTAGTGCTGGACCAGGCCCGCAGCAACTGCACACTGCAGGCCCAATCCAATGATCCAACATTTTGCCAGCTCTAAAAAGACCAACAAAATGGTACTGCTTTTTAGTGGCAAAAAGGCCCACTTGCCATGGTGGTGGCTGCTTTCCAGGTTTCTTTGGCACAGAGCATCTAAATGCTGCACCAAAGAAACGTCATGAAGAGGAAAAATGACAGAACGCCACTAGTGGTCACATACAGCTCCCAACTAGGACCACTCAGCTGCATAATCAATGAGCTACAATCCATTCTAGACAATAATGTCATTCTTTCAAGAGCTCTTGGTGGCAGACCTTTACTCGCCTACATACAGCCTCCAAACTTCAAACAGGTACTCACTTACAGGATGACACGTGACACAGAGGGCAGCACAGGTACTAAGCCTTGCCATAAACGAAGATGCCAACTCTGCCTACACATTTATCCAGAAAATGTCATCATAAGACCTAATGGTGTCACCCACAATATTAGGGGGGCCGTCATGTGCTCATCTTCCAATGTGATCTATGTTGTACTGTGTCAACAATGCCCTTCAGCACTTTACATTGGGCAAACATGACAGTCCCTGCACCAGAGGATAAATGGACATAAATCAGACATTAGGAATGGAAATACAAAAAAAAAAAAAAACGGTGGCAGAACATTTCAGTCTCAATGGCCATTCCATCTCAGACCTCAGAACAGAAGTAATTGAACAAAAGAACTACAAAGGTACATTGGAAAGAGAAACAGCAGAACTGGAATTCATCCACAAACTACAGTCCCTCAGCTATGGATTGATCAAAGACAATGGTTTACTTACTACACACACCTCAGCACTATCTGACCCCACCATCCTCTTGAGGGTGCCCTACATCCATCTATTCTCCTCACCACAGGTTAGTCCCATTGCAAAACTGGATCTGCCACTCCATCTCCATTTTTCTATGTCTTTGTGCACTAAGGGCCATCCATCAATGAAACCGGACCTACAACTTCATTTCATACACAAAGGATTTGTAATTTGAACTGAAATTCTCACATACCAATGACATATATATGTTTGTGTCTGGCTTCCACTCCATCAAATGCATCTGAGGAAGTAGACTGAAGTCTATGAAAGTTCATGCTACCAATTTCTTTCTTTCAGTTAGCCTCAAAGGTGGTACAAGATCTCTCTATGTACTGATTCTACAGACTAACATGGCTATATCTTTGAATCCTACACAGTTACTAATTGGAGATAACTATTTGGAGAGGGCCACAGAACTCTAATGGATCTAATTACTTTTATAAACTAACTTCCCCAGTTCTAGGTGTTGGAGATTCCTATGCCTTTCTTGTTTTATTTTAAAATGTTGTTAGTAGCCTGGCCTGAACCAGTATCTTTGCCTTTCAGATGTTCAGATACACCCTTACTATCCAGAGCCTTTTTACTAGCCCACAGACGGCAGCTCAAGAGTACAGTGACATTATGACTTGTTTCACATATTTTCTTCCCAACGGCTCCATATTCTGTAGGAATCATCAGTGTCTTTCACCTGTCTTTGGTCTGACTCAACCAAACTGTGACTATTTTTGTCCTGCATACAGTGGGGTACTTGAATTTTCTTCACAAGTAATGATAGACCCATTTGGGATGAACATTGAATGTTTTGAGGATGAAGCATGATTTTTTTTTTAAAAAAAGTCTCATCTTGGCAACTGAGGCCACAATCTTGTGTGGTCTACTGTATTGTATTAGCTCTGTATGTAGAAGTATACCATTCCATGATCTTCAGATCTACGATAGGATCACTTCAGTCCCAGTCATTCATACCTGGTGAAAATGGTGGATGGTTAGAGAACTGTTTGGCTGTGTCCCCACAGCCAGACATGAAATGATTATATCCTCTTCTGAGGTTCCTGGATTCTCCTGGAAGTCTCAGAAGCTGATGTCTGACTACAGGGACAAAGCCAGATGTGATCCCCTCCCCCTACTTTCCACCAGGCACAAAATGACCATTTCCATAGTTTTTGGTTGGTGCAGAAAGTCTGGATTCAGACCAATCTACAGATCAAACCAAAAGAGACATACGCAGACATACGGTTGACTTAACACTTTTGATGCCAGTATCAGGATCACAGACAGAGAATAAGTCTAGTAGTTCTTGTGTGTTCATTTAATTATTTAATTGATTTGAAGGTTTCATCCCCCCATGGATTACAACATAATTAAAAATACAAGACTTATTATCGAACCCTAAAAACTGTTTTCGGTGCATAAATCATTAGAGCCAGCATGATGTAGTAGTTTGAGTATTGGATTCTGAGAGTTATTGTTAAGTGGTTTCATATGATCCCTGACTCATGGTGATCCTGTGGGTGAGACATCGCCAAGATCCTTATCCACCACTGTTCTACTTAGGTCCTGTAGATTCAGACCTGCACCTCTAGGATTTCTCCATGTATGACTGGAGTCTATGCTGCCAAACTTTGAGCATGATTTTGCTTGTGTGTTGCTTTTTTGTGTCTCCATTTTGGGGGATGAGGATGTGTATTGATTGTTTCCATTCTGCTGGCCACTATTTTGTTTTTCATGCGTATTGGCATATTTTAGTTTACAGTTGATTCTGTTTCTGTGGACTGTGGCAATTCAATTATGATAACATCTGTTCCTGGTGATTTATTCTTCCCAATTTCTCTTATTGCAGTTTCTACTTCACTCTCTAGAATTTGGGGTTCATCTTCATATGATTCTTCATTCCATGTGTCATTCATTTTTTCTTCTCTTTTATATAGATCTTTTGTATACTGCATCCAGTGTTTTTTTTTTTTAAATCTTCTTGGTCCTGTAGTGTGCGCCTGTTCATAAAGCATCACTGCCCTTGATTTTAACTTTCCTTTGAGTTCCTGTATCTTGTGTAAGAGGTCTATTTCTCTGCAATGATTTATTACAGGAACTTTCTTTATTGTTGTGCACTAGTAGTTGGACAGTTGCATTCATGATTCTGGTTTGGTTCCTACCTCCCTTTTTTGCTTCTTTTCTTGCCTTTACTGCTTGAAGCATTTCATCTTTTATCCACTGTGTAGGAATTTCAGTCAGCTTGCTTGTCATGAACACTTGCTAAATTTCCTTCTTCTGCACAGTTTATTAAAAGCACAGGAACCCTGCCTCTTATTTCACCTGGTAACCTTAGTTTGAAGTAGTAGGAGTAAATACATCCTCTCCCCCCTGAACAAATATAGCTCTTGAATTCTGGGAGAAAATGGTAGAAGCACATCTTTGAAAAAGGCATATGAATTCCTCTTGAACCCAAAACTGTGTGTTTATCTTTACAGAAGAAAGTTGCTTGGAAAGGCTGTTGGAATTCTGGGACATTCGAGGATTAAGCACATGATAATTTGTTATAAAGATGCTGCTAAACATGGCCATTCTTTGGTGGATATCCTCATTCAAACCATAATGACTATAACACAGTCCACCAGTGTGAATCCAAGTTTCATGTTTCCCTAGCAACTGTGGGGATCAAAACAGAATGTGATCCATTTTTTACATTATACTCTGATTGGGAATTGCTTGCCAAGGACATCATCAGGTGCATGAGACGTTTTGGTAAGAAGCGTCTGGCAATATGTGGCCAAAAGATAAAACAAGCATCTAGTCCATAGTACATGGATGTTCATGTTTAAGAAACACATGTTCATCAACTGTGGGCTGTCATTCATATGAAAACTATAGTTGTATGTACATTAAAAATATGTCAATCAGCAGCAGCCTTCTGCTTTGTTTTATGATTAAGTTTCCATGGTGTCCTTCAGTGTAGAACATATGATGACACTCCTGGGTTGGGTAGGATGTAATTACTTTGCTTAGCATTGGGCCAAAACACTCACCTGCAACAAAGTGGTATGGATTCCCCCCCCTCCCCCCGTATTTGAGTGCATGCAATATGCAAAATGAAATGTTCTGAGCTGTTTTTTAATGGCAAGAATATTTTAACCATTCAACATGTAAACAACCATCTGGGCTGATCTGATCAATGCTGCTCTCCAGGCTGCATTTGATATGGTGCTATATATAGAGTTCCTGGAGTTTTATTTAATAGGATGGTACATTTGATCCTAATGCACCATCTCAAAAGTAATGAAGCAAAAAAGATCTTTATCTTGTGTGAAAGTTGCAGTTATTGGCAACCATTCAGAAAAAAATAAAAGTAATTGCACAATCTTTGGGCGATATTGTATTGCTAACTGATTTCAGTGCAAGGCTTGGGTGGTTTTCATTTGGAGTTAATCAGGCAATGGACCATATATGTTGCAAATACATCATTTTGAGCTGCTGTCCAAGATATTGACAAATACAATTGCTGGAGGTGCTGCTCTGATTTCTTGAACATGCATAGGTTTTTACTTCTTTCCACTTTACCTTATACCTTATTTTTTTTTAGGTGAAAAAGAAAATGAAAAATATTACTTCAAGATGGTACAAGCGTCAGTCCAACAACACTTGTACCACTTAATATGCAAGAGTGCCGATTGTTTCTGTTAATATATTCTGTGGGACTGAGGTACATAACAAATGCATATATTTTATGTTTTTCCCTGTGACCTAAGAACTCCAATTCAGCAAGAAGCTGTCACTGGCACTAGCTGTGCCATCGCTAATCACATCAAGGACTTCACATAGAAAACAATATTTTATTGAAAGAGGAACTGCTAGTTTAAAAGAAATTGGTGGCCAACATTTTTCAAGCATTATCTCCAATAATCTTTGGGTTTTTGTGGGTTTTTCAGGCTATGAGGTTCTAGAAGAGTTTATCCATGATGTTTCTCTGTGGCTGGCATCTTCAGAGAAACTTTGGAAAGATTATTGAAGAAATTCAAGGCAGAAAGTGCAAAAGCAGGTTTACATCTGAACATTAAGAAAACAAAAATAATGACCACCGACAATCTACCAGTACGTACATAATTTTAAAATAGATGATGAAGACATTGAAATAGTTCAAAATTTTCCATACCTGGGTTTAACTATAAATCACAATGGAGACCTCAGAAATAAGAAGAAGATTTGGACTTGGAAGGGCAGCTATGAAGAAACTAAGCAAGATCCTGAAGTATAAAAATATATCACTGAATACTAAAGATGATCCACACCATAATACTCTCTTAGTACCACATCTCTATGTGTGGTTATGAAAGCTGTAAACTGAAAAAAGTTGACAATAAGAAAATCAAATTGTCTGAGCTGTTGTGCTGGAGAAAAGACTGCTAAAAAGACAAATGGCTGGATTCTAAAATTGAACTCTCCCTAGAAGTAAAGATTATTAAAGTCTGTCATACTTTGGTCATATCATGAGAAGGAAGGTCTCAGTAGAAAAGATGGTAATGCTTGACAAAATGGAGGGAGATAGGAAAAGAGGAAGACTGCATACCAGATGGATAGATTCAACCAGGGAAGTGATGGCCATGAGACTGCAAGACCTGAGGAGGGTGGGTGAAAATAGAGTGACTATACAGACCGGCCAGTAAGGCTGACCTGGGGGGGGAGTCGTGGCATGATGTCCACATGACGCACACCCTGACTTCGCCCCCAGGCTGATGTGACACTGCACTGCACCACTTGGTGCATGGCATCACAGCACTCCTCTGGCACTGCATCTGCATAATTCAGCACCAAAGGAGTGTGGAAATGCCTTGCGCTGGCGGCTATGGCACTCTTTCCAGGGCACAAAAAGACAAGATCAGGGTTGCGGCATGTAGTTGCCGTGGCCCTGATCTGGCACTAAAAGGGGCGGCTGCAGGAGTCTCTCATACAAAGTCTCTCATGCATAGCATCTCCATAGGTTGAAGTCAACTTGAAGGGAGTTAACAACAACCACCCACCCATGTGCAATGTTTCATGGTGATGTAGGCAATCATGGAAGGGGGGGAGAAAGAGTGCATCCCACCAGGTGGTCAGCAGGAGAACTATACCTCTGTTTTGCCTCCATGAACCCCTGTATTGCCTCCATTTGTTTTTGTTTTTCACACCCACCTTGCTAAAATAGTGTGATAAAATTACGAGGGGGGGGAGAGAATTGCTATATACTGCTAGGGTATTTTAGGAGAACTCTTAATTTCTTCCAAGCAAGGTGGAAATTTCTACCTATGGACTGTAGAAATTCACACTGAGACATGTTTAAAATGGTTGCAAGTGTTTTAAGGTATTGTTGCAAAAATTCCAAGTATTTCTTGCTAGGACGCTTGCTGAGATGCTGTTGAGCAAGACAAAAGCTGTTGCCTTCCAATATCTTTGCTTTGCTTCTCCCTCCCTACCGTATGCTAGTGAAGGACACAGTCAAATAAGAAGCTGCAAGCACTACTGTGAATCTCTGCTGCCTTCAATGAGCTTATGAACAAATTGAAATCTAGCTTATTATTCAACTGCCTTGAAAATTAGTTTAATTATCCCATACTTTTTTTAAAAAAGCTGGCCTCATTTAACATTGGGTGATCTTAGAGACTGCAGCTAGAGATAAGAAACAGAAAAGTCCATTAGATTTCTCAAAAGTAAAGTCTTCCAAAAGTCAGAAATAGCATTTTAAAAAGTACTTAGAAATCTGTTTATGAAATACAGTTCTTAATGTTAGCACTAGAAGGGGAGGTGGGTGGCTCTGATGAAAGCAGTGAATCTAGTATGAACATTAAAGGAGCTTTCCAAGATACTGAAATTATTTGGGGGTATAAAGTTCAGCACATTGGATCTTAATCAGTTTTATAATGCTATAATGTGGTGATTTTAAATTGGTTTAAAAACTTTTTGTAAACATTTTTAATTGGTTGTTCTGGGAGACCCTTGATTCCCATGCAGGGAGAAAGGCAGTGTATAAATAAAGCAAATAAAGTAAGTAAATAAGTAAAATATTTCCTTGAAAGTCAGACTAAAATGTGGAGTGGACTGAACTCTCCATTGACTTTGGAGCCACCCAGCTCCCTTGAACAACAGCATTATGTGCCCTTTCTGTGCCTTACCCTAGTTCAGTAGAGATATAATTTGCTCATAAATACTTCAAAATTGGATTAAGAATAAGATCACTTATTCTCATTACTCATTTCTCCCTCATAGGTGGAGGATTTCTGCCCTCCACCTATGAGAGAGCACAATAACTTCCACTACTTCAGTTTTTCATGGATGTTGCTTTACACAGTTCACTCACCATGGAGCATTTTCACACTGTAATATCATAGCACTATGATTTCACTTTAACTACTGTCGGTGCATCATATGGAATCCTTGGATTTTCAGTTTAGAGAGGGGTACTTAGACTTCTTAGTCTGAGAGCTCTAATGTTTCACCACACCACATACATCAGGGTTCCAGGAGATGTTGCCATGGCAATTAATGTGGAATCATAGTGCTATAATTGTGTAGTGTGAAAGGGCCTCATAATTCCACTGAAAATTCTTTAATCACAAGTAGTCTTTTTTGCTGTTACTTAAAAGACAATCCAAAAGTGGAATGATGCATTTTGGCATGGAGACATTTCTAGTATAGTAACTTTTTAAGATTACAAGTAGGACACTGAATGTTACTCCTCTGAAACAGCATAAGTCACAGAATGGCACAATTTGGAGAGAAAGAGAGGATGGGAGGGAAGGGTACAAGGATATCTTATTTGATTAAGTAGACAAGAAGATGAAATGGATTTTCAGTGTAAACAAGTCTTCATCAGGGAACATTTTTCTCTCTCTTACAAAGCTCTCCTTTTTAATGCTGTGACCTGTGGCTTGAATCAAAATTCAAAATATGTAGTACAACTGATCGACATGAATTTGTGAATGGTGTCTTTGGTTCTTTCAAACGCTGCTATTATTCTTATTTTTATTCATCATTATTATTATTTTCCCACTCCCCCCCCCCAAATTGCGGCACAAAGTGCCTTACAAATTAAAACAGTACAATTAAAAACATACAGAAGTACACATTAAAATAGAATTCAACTAGTACAATATTAAAACATCACTCATTAAATGAACAATATGCAATCAAAAACATAAAGGCACTTAAAATAGTACATATTAAAAGAGTTAAAAATACTAAAACTAAAATGTCTAAAATTACAAAAAAGAATTCTAAATGTCAGTGGAATTAATACTGTACTTTTTGCATTTCATTCTCTTCTGATTTCATTACTGCATTTTTCTTCTGCTCCTTATATCCCTATATATCAGACCTATACAACATGGCAGTAGGTAGGGGCCAAAATTAAAATAGGCTAAACTTCTTTGGACCACAGATAGGTTTTAATTCATTATTAATTCATTAATAATTAATAATAATTAATCTTACTAATATTAATTCCATCCTCCTCCTCCGCTGCCTGTCCTTCTCTTCCACCTGGACACCTCCTCAGGAGAAATCTGGGCAGCCAGAGAAGCCTTGCAGGGCAAGTGCTTGCCTATCTTCCTCCCTTGGCACCTTGGGAGAAAGACAGGAAGCAGAGGTGCCTTGAGGGGATGAGTGTTTGCCCTTCCTCCTCCTCCTTGGCATGGCCCTCTCCTCAGCCTTAAAATTATTCCACATCCTTGTGGGTAGGGTTGCCATAAGGCAGGACCTCCAAACCGGGACAAATGTAGGACAAATGTAGGGCCACATTTTCAAATGTAGGACACGTTTTTTTAAAAATGGAGGACACTTGAAAAAATTGATAATTTTTTTAAAATGTTAATATAAATGCATGTTTGTTAGGCATGCTCAAAATGGAGGACATTTTGGCATTATTCCTAGACAGAAGGCTGAAATGTACTTCTCTTTCTGGCCAAACACCTCCCCCCGCCCAGTTCTACATTTCCCACTCCCAATCAGGCATAGCATTTGCAAGATCACAGGCAGTCCCTTGTGCCATTGAAAACTACATTTCCCACTCCCAATCAGGCATAGCATTTAAAGACCACAGGCAGTCCCTTGTGCCATTGCAAACTACATATCCCACTCCCAAGCAGCCATAGCATTTGCAAGATCACAGGCAGTCCCTTGTGCCATTGAAAACTACGGCCGGTTACATACCGGCAGTTGGGACGTCCAGAGGACGTCCCATTTTTTAAAAGGGGTGTCTCTTCTAGACGCCCCTGAGTCTAGTACAGACTGTGTCCATACAATATGGCGCCGGCCCTTCTACATGGCCGGCGCCATATTGACGTATCGGACGCTGAGCGTCCGAACGTCGCGCGGCCCTAATGACGTCACGAATGCGCCCTTGGCGCTTCGTGACGTCATCAGTGCGCCGCGGAAAGAAGCTCCAAAATGGAGCTTCTTTTTTGCTCCGCGCGGGAGCCACGTGGTTTGGCTGCTGCAGCTCCCGCGCGGAGCAAATGGCGCCGGCAGGGAGCGCCGCAAAGCGGCGGTTTGTATCCTGCCTACATGTCACACTCCCAAGACTTCTTAGCAATTCCCCCTTTCCTCCTTTTCCTTGCCCCCTCCAACCCCCTCCCAAATCCCTCACCCCCTCTTTTTCCCAGGTATGTCTCAACTTAGGAGGGATTTATGGGACAGATCCAAAGCCTTTTTTCTTTTCTAATGGGGGCAAAGCCTTGAGAAGCCCTGGACCCCTGAGAAGAAGAGGAGGGGGGCTTAGAGAGAGGAAGAAAGAGAAAAAGAAGATGAGGAGGGGGAAGAAAGGAAGAAAAAGGAGAGGAGGAAGAGGAAGGGAAGAGGAGGAGGAGAAAAAAACGGAATAACAAGAAGAAGAGAAGGAGGGGAAAGAGAAAAAGGGGGAAGCAGCTTGCCTGAGTGTAAATTCCTCCCTGCTTGGATGTTGGAGTATGCCCAAATAAGGAAGCAGAGGGCTGGCCAATAGAGGCAGGGCAGTGCAGCAGACCCCGCCCCTGCTGGTTTCAGTCGTCCTGCTGCTGCTCCAGACAAGCTGCACAGGCAGCACTCTATAGAAGGGAGGCAGCAGCCCTGGGAGCTCAGAGTTGGGCAGCCACCCGGGAATGGGGGCGGGGGTGGGAAAGTCACTCCCACCGCCATGAAATGGCAACCCTACTTGTGGGCCACCCAAAATCCTTTGGCGGGACGCATGTGGCCTGCTATATATGCATCTGCCAATTCACAAGGATATTTCATGCATTTAGTGAAGTGATTTCTAGTCTACAAAATACATGCTTTAATTCATTTGTCAGTGTTTAAGATGATACAAGGCTTGTTGTTTTTCGTACAATAGAATAATCCAGCTACTGGACAGATGAGATTTTCATATAGTTTATTTGTTGATAATCACTTTCCAAAATCTGCAGATTTCTTCATTTTATTTGATGTGGCAAACTTAAGATTTTTGTTTTGTTTTGTTTTTTCACCTGAATGGAATAGAAAGTGAAACTAACAGATTCACCTCAGGCAGAGGACTTGGCTCTCAGAGCTCTGGCTTTGAATCCTTGTGTAGTCAAACATATTTGTAGTGTGGAAGTAGGGCTGTCCCGTTTTGTTTTTACAGACTCCACATCATTACCAACTACATAGCAACCATGGCTCTCTTCATACTGGGAATAGCTGTACCTATTATATTTGGCTTTTGCAGATGGTTGAGAATTTTGTTTGGTGTGGTATATTGGTTAGAGTGCTGGACTAAGGTTCTGGAGACTACGGTTTGATTCCTAGCTTGGCCATGAAACTCACTGAGAGACCTTGGGCAAATCATATGTTTTAAGCCTCAAGGGAAGGCAATGACAAACCTCCTTTGAACAAATCTTGCCAAGAAAACCCCACGATAGGGTTGCCATAAGTCAGAAACAACTTCAAGGCACACAATGACGACAGTGACAACAACAACTACTACTACTACTCTAAGAATATTACAAATGTCACAAATTTCTTCATAGATGAGATATAAAAGCTTTTTAAAAAAACAAAAAACAAAACCCAAAACCTTGAATGTGTGAGAAATCTAAACTGACAAGATTTGTCTAGCCTCAAGGGCTAACCTTCTGGACATCTTCCTTCATGACTAAAGAAACGTGGAGAGTCATTATACTGTTTACTGTATGACAAGAATGAAGGAAGGAAAGAAGGAAGAAAGGAGGCAAGCAGGCAGGCAATGGATATTTATTTTTGTAACATAAACATTGAATAAAAAAGCTGGTCAGATTGCAGAGTGGGGGCCTTGGAGATCTGTTGCCCAAGTAGACCATAGTGAGCTAGATGATACAGCTTCCTATGCTCATTGAAGTGGGCCACTCTGCTTGAGGTGGCTATCTATGTTCAAAAACAATACCGAAAGGATCATTTCAAGTTTTGCTACAGCTTAGATTTAAAAATAATAATAATATCAATTTTGAATCATATCCCCAGATAAACCTCTTGCCCAACTCCCTGTCAAGAAGTCAAATCTGAAAATGCAAATGAGAGGAGATAATCATATTTCCTTTACATTGTGACTCTTGATCTTTCAGCTTTAGTTTCTCTTTTGCTCATGCTTGCTGACCTTTTGCACAACAGGGGATTTCACAAAGGACTTGGAAAATCATAGAGTAAGAGGCCATGTTAACATTACAAAAGCTGCTGCAGTATCAATGTGTTTCAAAAACATACCTAGCTAAGTAAAGAGAATGCTTCTTTCCAGCAGGTAACTGAGAGAGGTAGCAATATGCTACTGGTTTATTGTAATCTGTTAATGCTTTGCAGTTTTTGTGAGATTTGGCAGGAGCTTCAGCAGATGATAGCTCCTGCTTTCCATTTGGAGAATCATTAGCATTATTACATTCTGGAGATTCTGGTGTTACTTGAGTAGAAACTTGGTGATGTTTGGCTGAATCTGTGTTTGACGCCAGTGGACTGGTGCGCGAAACTCTTCAGTTGTAAAGGTTATCAGCTGGGAAGCATCTATACAACTAATCAATATGATGACTGCAACTTCTTCATCAATCTATGGCGGGTTACAGACGGGCAAAAAGGGGTGTGTTCATGACGTCATGAAGGTAGAGCCTTCAGACGGCCCTTACCTGAATGCCGCCATGAACACGCCGCCCGCACGCCCCAAGCGGGAAGAAGTGGCATTAAAAAGGTGCTGCTTTTCCCCGCTTCTTTTCTATATAGTGCGCAGCTGCGCATCTCCGTCTGTAAGCTGCTGCACTGGTACGCCAGAATTGCTACGCCGCTAATTTAAGTTGCCCATTTAAAAGCTCCGTGTCTGCTGCGTCGCATAATGAGTCGGGGTCCTGGAACATGCGCAGTTTGCAGTCAGTCTTTAATTGCAGCGTCAGATGCCATGCAGGTGTGGAAGCTGCAGCACAGCTGCAGCGCATTTTAAGACTCGTAACCCTAACCCTAGAGCTGCATGTACTTTAAATATTTACATATGTACAAGGGAGGTGATGGGGGATGGCAGGGGGACAGCGGTGGCAGCGGCGACAGCTGTGGCTGTGCATTGCAGATTCAGCAAGAGCACGAGGACCAAAGGAGAGGAGGCATCCATGATGCTGGTGACATTGGCAACGTGCAAGCGGACAAGGATGCCAACACCAGCTGATCACCAGCTGGCAGGAGACCACCTTTGTTCTTGGCCAGGGCGGGGGAAAAAGTTTAAAGGGGCTTGGGTGCTTTAAATGTGCACATATGCTTTCTGCCGCCGGTGCTGAGCGCCGCAGCTGCGCATCCGCCAGCCGGCAAAAGAAAAAAAAAAGCCCCGTTTTTGGCCGCCCGTGCGGAAGCTGCCTCTCTCTTTGCGGCATCCTCCGAGGCGGCGGTATGGAAACTGCGGGTCAGAAACAGCCCCAGGTGAGGCGTCTTCACTGCCCCCCATGTGGAAGCCCCATACACCTGAGCCACGCCCCCGGGGCGGGCGGTCTGGAGGCTCCGTATTCAAGACGTCTTCCCCTGCCCGTCTGTATCCCGCCTATGTATGTTATATGAGAAAAGTTTTGTGAATTGCAGATGAATCACCATAGTCAAACTCCATTGATCAAACAATCACATGTTTCTGGGATAAGTAAGAGAGAAAGAGGAAGCACATAATGATGATGATGATGATGATGATGATGATGATGATGATGATGATGACGACAACAACACAACTGCTGCTCCTTTTGAGCTCCAGGTATATCACAAGATTAGGTTTCATGTGGTATTGTTGGTATTTTGATAAAACAGCCTGTGTTGGATCTCATTGTGATATGAATATGAAAAGCATAGAGATTTCCTACTCTTCCAACATCTCTCATCAGCATATCTTTTGCGTCAGTGCAATTTGCTCAGTTTCTTTATTGGTTTTGGATTTGCAAGATAAAATGATGGTAGCTGAAAAAAGTTGTGGTTGATTAAGTCTTTGAGTTTTCTCAATCAAGCTTAACAAGCTGCCACTGTCCAGAATGATACTGTTTGGCACTTAGCAAGTTGGAAACAACTGACAAGGGAGCCCTTGTTGTGGTCATCAATGTTAATTGTGAAGCTGTGGTTACTTCAAACCATTTTGGATTAGTGTCTACTAAAACAAAACAAAAATCTTACTCTGAAAAGTCTGGGTTTCTTGATCTGGTTTTCCTGGTGATCTCCCAGAAAGTACTGGTGTCTTAGGCTGATTGTGGTGAGTAGGTTGATGAAAGTTGTGTTCCACCATGTACCTCCATTCTTGAACATCATCTACCTTGGCTGGATCACATGTAGTTTCTGGCCAGTGCTTTCATCCCCACAATGAACAAGTGCATTGCATATATTCTAGCTAAGACAATGTAATGTTATGCTTCAGATCTTATTGGAGACTACCTTGGTTTCATGAGAAGGGCCTGAATTCTTCAGCCATTGTCTCATATAAACATCTCTTCCATGCATTAGTCCTGATTAGATCTGAATCAATGGGATTTAACTACATGTTAACTCATCTAACAACAACTGAGTCAGTAGATCTACTTTAGTTGGAATTAACCCAGAGTATTAAGGCCACATCCTTATGTGCCAGGATAGAATATCTCACAATGGTCATTGCCAGAACCCAACCAGAAGAGTGTATTTTATCATATATTACAAAACCTATTGGCAAATAAACTGGACAATTGAGATGGTAAAATGACTCAGTGCATTGGCTCAGCTATAGTTTATTCCTTCAAATTTCAGAATCTCCTAGCCAGAATTTTGTGCTTTGTAATCAAAAAGTGATTTTTCCAGACTTTGAATTTTTCTTGTTTGCAGGTGAGTGAGATCAGCCTTATGCATAATGTTCCATTACTTCATATTGGGGGATAAAACTGGAGGTGCTGGCTTGTTTTTTTTTATTTAGAAGGGGAACACAAAACCCCACAAAGGATTTGTCTTATGGTCAGTGCAGATTTAAAAGGTTTAAATATAATTGTGAGATTTCTTCATATCCCGAGCAAAAGTCTTTCTCTGAGCATAGTTTCTCCCAATTTATGGTGACAGTCCTTGAATAAAACACAATAGTTGCATCTGCACCATCACAGTGTGTGTTCAAGGAGTACAGTCACCTGAACCAAGCACCATCAACAAGGACAGAGTTACAGGTCAGTAGGTTCTTGATGTTTCCTTATTTATTCTGAACGTTCATAACCTGATTTCCAGTCATGACGTCTCTAAAGGCTTACAGAATAAATGGACACATCTAAAAATAAGAGGGCTTACATGCCTGTGTGAATACATTTTTAAATTGTCTTGTTAAAGACGGCAAGTTTAGTGCCAGGAGTCAAGACTCCCTGAGGAAAATAGTGTATTTCCACCACACCACATCAGAAAAGGTTCTCTGTCCATCAGCATACCTTTGCCACACTTTTCATATCTGAAGGGAGAGAACCTTCAGACTTGGCCCAATATATTTCTGTCAGATGTGAAGAAAGAAGACTGCCCCCAATGCAATCCATTGTTGGATTGTTGGTTAAATCTTGCTTCAATCCAGGTGACTTGACAGCATCCTCTATGGCACCTGAAAACAGCAGGCTACTATATGGGGAATGTATAACCGCCTCATTGCATCCACAGATGTATTATCCAGCAATTCATCACTGCTCCATATCCCCCAGTATCTATCAGAACTTTATCTTAGAACGTGAAGAAAAGCCACTAAAGAAGATTCTGCATTTTCAGGAATGGACAGTGGGCCAGAGCAGTTTTGTAACATTTTACCATGTGAATGAGTCTACCTGCACTGAGCTAATTTATGCAGAAATTTGAAAGATGGAGTCAATGTTAAAGAAGATGCAGTTGCAGATGCTGTATGGTCAAAGTATTATATGGTTCTTAGAAGGAAGCTGATTATGGCTAGTAAGAAAGTACAAGGATAGAGGTAGCATTGTGTAGTGGTTTGAGCATTTGACTACAACCATGGAGACAAGGATTCAAATCTGCATTTTGCCATGGAAACCCACTGGATGAGCTTGGGCAAGTCATACTCTTTCAGCCTCAGAGGAAGGCAAAGGCAAACCCACTCTGAACAAATCTTGCCAAGAAAACCCTGTAATACATTTACCTTAGGGGCACCACACATTGGAAATGACTTGAAGGCACATAACAGCAAAAACAATAAAGTGTATGACTTTTTCTTGCCTTTGGTTAATAATAATAATAATAATTTTATTTGTAACCCGCTTTTCCAACTTGTATGATCAAAGCAGCGTGCATATCAAAGCGGTTGGGTGCATATAGGATGTGTCAGTTTGGTTTTGCAAGGAAGTGATATAATTTTGCACCAAATATTATTTCAAGGTTAATATTTCCCTTTCTTGTTACCTGATTAATCATATTTCCACAGGATTCATTTTAATTCTTCTGAGATTTCAGAATTCTTGTGAGTTCTGTGATTAATCTGTTTATCAAAGAATGGAACAACTGGAGGTTTTTGTGTAAGTTGCTGGAAAATTCTCCATTCTGTAGCAATTCCAGCAAGGTACTTGACACAAAACATCTTGATAATTAATAATTAGTTGGCTATCAGCAATATTGTCATCCAGTACTAATTGCTAGTAGGCATTAGTTTAATAAAGTTTGGCAAATACATTTATGGGTTCCAATTTTTGCCTCAGCCATTGCAATCACTACAGCAGGGAACCATGCCTCCATCAGACATCTTCAAAGATGCGAAAAAATAATATTACAGGATTAATTAATTTTTAAGTAGTTATAAGAAAGACTAATAATGGACTAGAGCTTGGAAAAGTTACTTTTTAGATTACAGCTCTCCAAATCCCTAGCTAACATAACCAATTAAAGTTGTATTTTTTAAAAAATCAATTTTTCTAGGTTCTGTAACAGACATGAATTACACAGAACACTATATAAACTTTATGACCTAGATCCAATTGCTAGACCCAACTATAGTAGACTTGTTTAATAAATTAGGTGTACATAAGTGTCAACATACCATTCTACCATTGATTCTGCCTTAGCTGGGACCAGGGATAGGATTTAGGTCAAAGTAATCACGCACTCTCAGCCCCAGAAAAACCCTGCAATATATTTATCTTATGGTTGCCATAGTTGGAAATTGCTTGAAGGTACAACAACATCAACAACAGCAATTTATTTCTGTAACAGAGGCACCATTTACTTAGTTTGTTGTTGCTATTGTTATGTGCCTTCAAGTTGTTTCTAAGGTGAGGTGATGCTAACGCAAATGTATCATAGGGTTTTCTTGGCAAGATTTGTTCATACAGGGTTTGCCATTGCCTTCCTCTGAGGTTGGAAGATGGTATTCAGCGTTGTTGAAAACAATACTGACATAGGTGGAAGGTCTGAGTTGGTATAAGACTACATTCTATGGACAGGTGGCGTTTATTTCCAAAAACATATGCTAAGAACTGTAGCTCAAAGGAAGCAAAAGGATGTGTGAGCATGTAGGAAAGAGAAGATCTTCCATTTTTATAATAGTTCATCAAGTTCCAAATGCCTTTTTGTATCTAGTTTTAAAGCCAAAAGTAGTAAACGTTGTCTAAGCAACATGATTTTTTTTTTTAAAGAAAAGAACCAGTTTCCATTATTGCAGTTCGTCTATCAACTTGGTACAAGCGATTTCTGGAGTGAAAACAAACGCTTGAAATCGGTAAAAGCTCCCCTAAGGCAATAGCTTTGTAGGTGTGCAATTCCATATATATCTCCCTACAAAATTCCATCTCTGATAGTGTGCCTGTGAGTTATGGCAACTGAATCTTTTTCAGTTTTTTCCTCATCCTTTCCCTCTTTCTTCTTCCCTATGAGATGTCCTTCTGTCTGTCACACATAGCTGGCTCTTATTTAAGAATGACAGGTGGCCTGCTATACAGTGGGAAAGAAAGGCAGAGCGAAAAAGCAGGAGCCCTTCGCTGGTAATAATTGCTCCATCAATGTCGGGGCTGTGGTTTTACAAAGCATAATTCATAGAAATAAAAACCTCTTGGAGATGCTCACACTACATAAAAGCATATAAATAAAATATAAATGATGAAAACAAGACATGTTAATTACATACAGTGGAACAAGCTCATCTGAAAAAGCTTGGCTGTCAGGTCTAATCTCAGGCTTGCTAGTGATTTACTGTTTTTTATGGTTTATGGAAACAAGCTGGAAGAACCTGATACTAGTGACTGGGGAAAAGCCAAGATGTTTTAAGAAACTGACAAAGGGTCATGAAAAGGCTTCAGAAGACCTATCCTCAGTGGCTTTTGGAAACTCCCCAATTTAGAAAAAGTGCTGGCTGAGCAAGGCTTTGACCCGGGATGCATCCGGGCAGTAGCATTCTAGCTAGATTGGTGGCGATTTAGGTATGATACCATCCAGGGGCATCCCAGATCCTGAATTTAAGCCAGAAGAGGTAAACCGGCTTATTTGTTAATGTGACGAGCTCCGTAGTGTGGTGTGTTGGTTAAAATTTCATATTAGAACAGGGGAGCCATCTGTCTAAATCTGTGCTAAGTCATGGAAGATCAGTGCACATTCTTGGGCCAATGGCTACCCTTCAACCCAAATGACCCCACAGACTTCTTGTGAAGTAAAATGGCTGAGGAGCACCATACCCACCAGGTTGGGAAATAGCTGTACCTCCCAGACATATGCAACTCATAATTATAGCTAGCCAGCATAATCATTTGCGCCATCTCACGTCACATCACTACCATTTGTGAAGAAACAGTGGCTGCACAAAGGGCAGATTTAAATGGATAAAGATAGGCAAGTGGGAAAGTGAGAGCAGCTGTAATGTTGCCACCACTACAGGGCAAGGAACAAGGTGTAAGGGAAACAAAGGCCCCATACAGACAGGCCAAAATAAAGCTGTTTCGGGTCACTTTGGAGGTATGCTGTTTAAATGATGCATGTATCCTAAGAGTCTGAAAGTCGCGCCAAAGCCATGCTCCAATCCTAACGACTGGAGTGTGGCTTTGGCACAGCTTCCAGACTTTTAGAACACATGCATCATTTAAACAGCATAACACCAAAGTGTTCCGAAGCAGCTTTATTTTGCCTTGTCTGTATGGGCCCAAAGTGATGTAATGGGGGGGAGCAGAGGCACTCCAACCTCTCCTACTGCCTAAGGAAGGTTGGAAAAAAATCTCAATTGTTCACTATCATTGTCATCTCCTTCCACCTACCCCAGCTTGCCTCCATGGCTACATACCTTCTTTCCTCCACTCCTTTTCTTTGACCCACAGTGATGGCATCATTCCTCCCTACCTGCCTGTATGACCTATATTTAAAAAAGGCTGCATCATATACCTGCTTCATTTGGTGATAGCCACTGCAACACGTGCAGCAACATTTCATAGGGAGAATCCCTTCTCCTCTTTCATCCTTTGCCAAGCCACTGGAGACTGGTACCGTGTGAGTTGTGATGGTCTAAATCCAATATACACTAGCATAATTCATGAACAGAATGCACAGGAAATTATTCTAGCAGTGAAAAAGGATCTTTGCCTTGTTTTTTTTTCCTCATGTTCAGTTTTTTTTTATATAAAATAACTGTAATTTTATATAGAATTTTCCAGGATACAGTGAACACAGGCTAAACATAGCTAGGTTTTTTGGGGGTGGGGGTGGGCTGGGTGGGAAGTAAACAGCTCATCAAAAACAACTAATTTAAGTAGGATGCATAGAGCAGATCATCCCCAAATCTGCTAATTATAATATTTTATTTTAGTAGATGAGAAATATATAATGATTTTGAGATATGGAATATATAACTGATATCTGTAAATAATGGATGCAATATTGCAAATATTTCTATAGCATAGTAATAGAGAATGGAAATAAGGGAAAACCCTCACATTTATTGGCAGTGGGTGAGATTAGTGAAACTCTTTACATTTGGTGGCAGCAGAAGTATAACCAAAACTACACAGGTTGGGAAATCATTATTGATTGCTATGCCCACCTGAGATCATGGTTTTTTTCAAACTTTTTAAACCTGCTTTCAAGTGCTCTTTCTTCCTTGTATATTTGTTTAGTCCATTATATTTGCTTTGTTTCCATTATATTTGCAGGTCAGTGCAATTGCAGCTTTTGCAGAATACATTTTATTGAGGTCCATTCATTGTGCTCCTGTATTTGCCCAACTAGGCCAACTGTGGCTGCATTAGTTGTATTTATTTGATCAGTTTGAATAGGTGACCATATATATATATATATAAAATCTCAGGACAAAAGATCAAGTAAGGCAAAGTATGACAAGAGAGCACGGAGAGACTGTAGTCTGTCTGAGGCAAGGAAATATGAGCAGGGAAAGATGAAGGGGGTACTTCTATATGAAGGTTTTGTTTTGTTTTGTCATATAGTCACTGCTTCATTCATAGAATTTGGAAGTGAGGTCCAAATACCTTTTATTTGTCATCATCTTGAATGTCTTCATTTTTTTTTTCTTCACAGAAAGAGAAAGAGAGAGGGAGAGAGAAGGGAAAGTCCAGTATCCTGTTAATGGCGGGTTATAGACCGCCGCTTTGAGGCGGTCTGCTGCCGCTGCCGTTTGCTCCGTAAGAGAGCCGTTGCAGCCACACCGCGCGGCTCCCTTACAGAGAAAAAAAGAAGCTCCAAAATGGAGCTTCTTTCTGCGGCGCCCTAATGACGTTGCGAGGCGCCGCTGGTGCACTCGCGACGTCATTAGCGCCGCGACATGTTCGGACGAACAGCGTCCGATACGTAAAAATGGCGCCGGCCGTGTGGAATGGCCGGCGCCATATTGTACGGACGTCCCAAGTGGTGGTCTATAACTCGCCAATGATGTGCATGTTTAAGTTCAACTTTCTCCTGCATTTGTCTTTTTTGGTCATTGCAGGGGTTGATATCCTCTTCTGCCATCTATAGTGACCCATGACATTACCCCAACTCACCATTTAACTGCAGAATCCCACTTCCCTAGTCAACCAGCTGCTTGGCACACATCCCAGCTGCCCCTGTACCCGCTGCAATCGCTGGGTAGTCTGTTCTTCCACCCCAGACCTGGCAGTCTGTTCTTCCACCCCATACTTGGCTGCAATGGTTTTGCTGCCACCAGCTCATGCTTCTCCATTGCCATGGGCTCTCTTTTGCTACCCAGCAGCCACCCAGGCAGGGAAAAGATGCAATGACAACAGGAAGGGGAGGAGTCAGTGATGCCACTGCTGCCGCTGCCAATACTTCCCTTTCTTGGTCAGCTGGCAAGTCTATGAGACCTGGAAGGGGCTGCCAGATGCCAGATGGCAGCAGTAATCCACCCACACCAGTAGCTTCAGTAGGCAGAGGACCTGGCCAGGTGTCACTTCTCAAGGTGTCACCCAGTAATGAGGACTCTGTACCACTTTAACCGAAATGGGTTCATCTTATGGAATCCTGGAGCTTGTAGTTTGGGGAGGCACTGGAACACTCTGGCAAAGAATTCTATTCCTCTCTAAACTGCAGATCTCAGGATTCCATGGATGGAACCATGACAGTTCAAAAAAAGAATCATTGCACCACAACTGTGTTGTGTGAAAGAGTCTCTGGTCACTGAATCTTGGGATGCCTAAGGAAGAAAGTTGATAGTGGCACCTATTGAAGAGTCAATACACTGTAAATATGGGGTCTTGCTGTCCTATTCAAAAGTAGAATCATAGAATCATATAAGGCAAGGGGGCACTCCATGACAAGAAAAAGGGAAAAGGCAGAAGCAAAAGAAAAGTGTGAAAAAACAGACTGGAAATTAGAAGGGGATAATTGCAGAGGTTCATATTATCAATGTGTTTTGCCCTTCCTGTGATCCAAACCTCTTTGTCACAGCTAGTCACAGTGACCAGGACTGCAAGCCCAATACGGGCAATTTGATCTCAATGTAATGTGACCTTCCAAACTGCCTCCACAAAAATATTCAAAGGAAGAAAGTCTCATATAAATGAGGATCTCTAAAGTTCAGGGTTGCCACCTTTTGGCAGGATTCTTGTGCTTTCAGTCACTCCTTGAGAAACATAAATTCAGCAGATGAGGGCTTTTCCCTCTAAGTGGGTAAAACATAGCACATAATATCTGGAATAGGTGTGGGCAACTGTGAACACAGCAGGGCCACTTATTATTCCTGTGCCTACCTGGTGGATTTCAACAGCATGTTTCTTCATGCCAAAAGTGATATGATGTTATTTCCAGATGCCATTTTGACTACATATTCCCCCCTTTTCTCTGTTCTGGGGAGGTGGGAGGGTTATAGGGAGCAAACTACTGCTTTTTAAAGCAATTTTGGGAGATTCAGGGGGCAAAAAAAACCCAAAAAACAACAACCCACCAGAGGAAGTCCACAATTTTCTTTTAAAAATGGATGAGGGGGGCATTAAGGGATTTCAAAGGAATACCAAGGGCCTCAAGTAGGGGTCCCAAAATTCACATGTGGCTTTTGTGCTGCACTTTGCCCATCCTTGATAAAGCAGGGAAAGATACAGGAATTCTGTCAGGGGATGAAGGAGGGATGGAAATGCCAAATCTAAAGAAAGCAATGCAGATTAGTCCAATAGCATAATCTGATCTGTAGATTGCCAATTTAACACCAAGGATATTGCAGTCTAATTACCCTGAAGGCACCAGATCATGTCCAATTGTGGCAGCAAACCAGAGTCAGACTTGATTCTTACTTAGAAGTGAGACTACCAGGGACTACCAGGTTCAGTAGGCCACATTCAAAGGAGGGCGATGGCAAACCTCCTCTGAATAAACCTTGCCCAGAAAACCCTGTGATAGGGTCACCAACAGACTTGTCTTGAAGACACATAACAACAACATATACTTTCAGTGGAATTCGGAAATTTAAAACTGAAGCAATTATAATTGCACTTAGGGCAAAATTATAAATATTGTGTTTTCCTTGGCTTGTTTTGATGAACTCCCCCCCTCCACTGAAGACTTTTGCCTTCCAAAACAGAACTTGGAAAAGTTGCTTGACTACTCCCAGATTCTCCCATTGACCATGGTTGTGGGATTCGGAAAGTTGTAGTCCCCAAAAAAGTAAATATAATACTTGGTCACAATCTGTGCTAACTGAAGTGTTGTTTTACATGAAGAAAACCATGCATTGTGTATTGCATCATTTACTCCAGAATGCACATGTGGAAGAGGGGACTATGAGTAATGAAACAACAGGGAATACAGGACAGGGAATTGTAATTGCTGGAAAGGACAGAGAAACTACATGTAGGAATTGTTCTGGCTACCATACAATGTCTATGAGGGAATTACTGAGTTTGTTTCTCTCACACTTATTTTTTTAGAAAATTATCTAATTCTTTATCTAAATCTGGAGAAATGTGCAAATATTAGCACATTCTTATCAAAAACAAATTGAAAGCAAATTGATATTCATCCCTACCTGGAAATATTTTTCTGCAAACAGATTTTTTTTTTTTTTTTTGGCATGTGGATACTGTGTTCAGTATTTGCATGTGTTCAGAATTTGGAAATGGTACCTTTTTTAAAGGACAAGAGTTGTAGTTCCCCTCACCCACAGGTGTAATTTTTTTCAAGCAGACTGGAATTCATTCATGCTGGGAGCAGGGAAAGGCACTGTAGCTCATACTAGATGCAAGGGCTTCTATGTTTTTTATTCAATGTGTAATAGACCAGGTAGATTCTTTTCATAATAGTATATACACTTAATGTTCACATTGATACAATGTTCCCTTTTCCCAGTTCACTCCTGCGTACAGGTTTCCATGGAACAGTCTGTACATCTGTAGACCAAATATAACCGCCTCATTATCTAGAGCACAAAACAGTTTATTGCTATGCTAGTAAACACACTCCATTTAGATATGTGATTCTACAGCTTTAATAAATAGGCCTTCAAGTAATTCCTGCCAGAAAATGCTTCACAAGATATTTGGGAGACTTTCCTGGTCTTTTAACTTTGGTTCACATAGTGAGTACACACACACACACACACACACCCTATTTCTTGAGCCACAGCCATAAAACAGGTTAAACAGAGAGAAATGTATTAAATATTCCACAATTTCTTTTATTCTATTTGTTTGTGCACAAGATAGAAAATTACATCCAACATTTTCTGACAAAACATTCTTGTCAGATATGCCTAACAAGCTAAGAGCTTCTTTAATAGAACTTAATAAGAGGAAATGTACAAAGTACGTATTCCCTAACTGTCTCTCACAAACACAAACCCTTCCCTCTCCCTCCTTTTTCTCGTTTGGCTGTGATTAGATTTTTCTATATAATTTTTTCTATAGGATTTATGTTTCTTTATTTCTTATACCATAATCAGTGGGAGCAGCAAATCTGAAATAAACAAGCCTTTGATTACTGGCAGCTTGATGAATGTCTAGCAGTTACTTCTCCATTGTTAGACTTTTCCACATGTTCATGGTACCTTTAGGCAGTGGTGTCCCCAGGGGGGGCATGGGGTGCTGGCTGCACTGAGTGATGTCCCAGAAGAGGCAGCATTCCTGATCACATAGAACAAGGAGTCGGTGGGAATATTGTTTCAGTTCATTTCTGACACAGATGTTGCCCAAATTAACAAATTTCTTCACATTTGGCATAGAAAGCACTTGAGGGTTTGTTTGTTTATAATCATTCTATGGAAGAGGACACCACAGCTAACACATGTAAGTACTGCACTACTAACACAGGGAAGGAGGCAATGGTGAACCTCCTTGCAAGATATTCTCACCAAGAAAACCCTACAATGAGATAATCCAAATTGGAACAAGAGATAGGGACAGGACACAGAGAGGTAAAGGGGCAGAACAGAGGGCAATTACAAACAGGGATGGGAGACTGAGCATGCTGTAGTGGTTTCAGTGTTGGAGACCAGGGTTCAATTCCCACCTTGGCCATAAAACCCACTGGGTGACCTTGGGCAAGTCACATGCTCTCAGCCTCAAGGGAAGGCATGGCAAACCTCCTCTAAACAAATCTTGCCAAGAAAACCTTATGATAGGTTTGCCTTAGAGTTGCCATAAGTCAGAAATGACTTGAAGGCACACAACAACATCAGTGTTGTCAATGGCACAACAGAACTTAGCAAGAAGGGAAATCAAGCAGAAGACATGTTCAAAAGCAAAATAAAAAATAAAAAAATGTCCAAAGCAGTATCAAGCATGCTACAGGAACATGGAATGTGAGAAGCATGAATCAAGGGAAGCTAGTCATAGTAAAAAAGGAAATTGAATATGTAAACTCAGCAATACTAGGGGCGAGCAAGCTAAAATGGACAAGAATGAGACATTTTTAGTCAAATGGCTACACAGTATGCTAGTCAGGCAATGAAAAGACAGGAACAAAAGAGGTAGCATTAATAGCGAGGAGAAATGTAGCAAGATTACTCAAAGGATATAATAATAATAATAATAATAATAATAATAATAATAATAATAATAATAATAATAATAATAATAATAATAAT
>NC_056525.1:41934135-41941948 GCF_019175285.1 Sceloporus undulatus | reverse complement strand
TTACTGATACCCCGCTCTTCAGTCAGGCTATCAGAGCGGCTTACAAATTATTAATTGGACATTTCCCTGCCCTCAGGCTTACAATCTAAAGAGATAAGACAGAAAAGGAGAAGGGAATGACAGTGGGGAAGGAGAAAAGTCCAGCAAATCTTCTCTCCCTCGGAGGCCCGGACCAAGGCAGATGGACTGGAGGGAGGGCCCTTCTTCTTACTCTGATTAGGACCGATTAGGGCAGGAGTTGGGCCTACCTTTCTCTCCCTCCGAGGCCAGGATGGAGTCAGATGCCTTCTGGGAGGGCTCAGTTCCTTTAGGGAGGCCTGATGGTATACAAAGTTGTATCAAATCATGTCAATATTGACCTCAAAGGGGTGGGATATAAATAAATAAATTAATAATAATAATAATAATAATAATAATAATAATAATAATTATTTATCAATAGGTCTTCTGGGAAAAACAATAAACATCACGATAATCCAAGTCTATGCACCTGCACAAAGACAGAGGAAGATGAAATTGAAAGATTCTATAACAGAGTCAAAGAAGAAATTGACAACACATCAAAACAGGATTTCTTGTTAAATCATCATTGACTGAAATGCAAAAGTAGGAAGCAGAGCAGATTTAAAATGTAGGAAAATTAGGACTAGGATCAACAAACAAAGCAGGAGAGCAGCTAATACAGTTTAGTGAGGCCAGCAATTTATTCATTACAAACACTTTCTTCAAACAACTGGAGAGGAGATTGTCCACATGGATATCACTGAATTTAAAGATGAAGTGAAATATACATTTGTGCTATTAATTGACCAAGGCAGAAGCCAGGGACATAGTCAAAAAAGAATGCAGAAAGACACAAAAGGAAACCTCCTTTGAGATCCAAGTTGTCTCTGGCCTATGTGAGTTTACTTGCCCCCAAATAAGGAATTGTTGTGGATTTAATAGACTTAAACTTTTATTTTCCTGGACTTTACATCTCTTTGTCTTCCAGGGCCTGCATGACGAAGGAGGAAGAAGGGTCTTTGCTTACATAGATATCCGTCCTTATCATCTTAACTGAGAACAACTATAACAATATCTTGAGAAAATGTAAGCCTATGTCTCCACCACCATCATTTCCCCTCTTTCTCTTGTTTGATTTTTAACAGTTTCACCTGATGAAGAAGCCAGTGGAACTTTGAAAGCTTGCATCATTTATTTTGTGCATTTTGGTTTACTAATAAAGGCATTGCTGTTGTGTAGATTTTGAATGTCATTGTATTTTGCTGCATGGTCAACATGACTATCCTGGGATATGTTTTCTAAATTAAGGTTGTTGTATTTTGGCCACATCATGAGTAAGTGTGACATACTAGAAAAGACAGTAATGCTGGGAAAGGTGTTGGGCAGCTGAAAAACAGGAAGATTGCACACCAAATGAATAAATCAAGAAGGCCATAGTCCTGAGCCTATAGGACCTAGGCAGAGTGATTGAGGGGATATTGGAGGTGTTTCATCCATGAGGTCACCATGAGTTGAGGCTGACTGGAAGACAGCTCAAGTAAAAAAATGACAAATCCATCAAAACACAGAGCTTTGAGTTCTTATTTCATAAAACTCTGGGTTTGAATCCTTGTGTATCTTTGGCTGTGTTAGTGATGAATCAGGGTTGCCACTTCTCTCTCTCTCTTTTTAAGAAGTTGTTAATTTTTAGCAGCTATATGGAAGCAGATACAGTTGGAAACTAGAAAACGTTTTGACCTGCTGTCAAAAGGACAGCAAAGACAGGGGACGATATCACACTGAAATTGGAAGTATAATGCAGTGTCATCCTGAACACAATCATGCATATTCACGTTATTGTGCAAAAGATTACCACATGCGATCACTGGTAGGCCGAACACAATCACGCGACAATCCATAGTTACGTAAATGCGGTGAACTAGCGAAGTCACAAACCCTGTTCCTAAGCAACTTCGCACTCAGTGTGCTGTTTTTTGGTGTGATGTGCATGTCTCCTTTTGTCCTGGTCCCCCCCCCCTTTTTCTGGAAGAGGGGTTTCCCATGAAGCCACGCTGCAATTCCGCTTCAATTTTGCTTCTGCTTGTCCTTCAGCATTGCTGGGGGGGGGGGCTTCTGCCTGGTAATTAAGAGGCATGGGCCACGAGCTATTGGATAACCATTGTATTCACATTTTAACGTGACAAGAGTGAATATATGCTCGTTTTAACGTGAATAGTGCATGTTCTTTCAATCATTCTTCCCGCCCCCCCTCCAACCTCATTTGTAAATTGTGGGGTTCCTTGGTTCCTCTCTCTCACTCACCTAAATATGCTATGCTCCAGTCATCTGGAATCTCACTGAGCATGCGCAAGGGTGCCAATTCGCAATTAAGAACTCACTGATGTGATGGCTTACTTTGCACAGAATCTGGGTCATGTTCAGGGAGGCCATTACAGTGAATTTAAGATGTGATAAGTAATCACGTAATTGCATGAATGTTCGAATTGACCTCGCTAACTTCTCTTTCGAAATTGAGAGCCTCCCGTCCTGTTTGATAAACTCCAGGGCCAACTTGGCCTCTCTAAGGAAGGAGTTCCAGAGTCTGGGAATAGCCAGTGAGAAGGCCCTATCCCTTGTTCACACCAAAGAAGCATGAGTGGGTGGTGGGACAGAAGGGTCTCTCAAGACAATCTTAAGGGTCTCTCAAGACAATCTACTGGACTCATACAGAGAGATACAGTTCTACAAATAACCTGGACCCAAGCCATACAGGGCTTTATAGGTTAGAACCAGCAATTTGAATTGTTCCTGGAAATGGTCCGGCAGCAATGGAGCTGTTACAATAAGAGAGTTGCATGTAGGATTGTGAGTTGCTCAATAACCAAGCATAGTGCAACACATAAAAAATCTATAGCAGTTTATATCACAATCATCAGGTGTGGGCTCATGTGCACTGTCCTATCTCTATCTATCTATCTATCTATCTATCTATCTATCTATCTATCTATCTATCCTGTCTGATTTATATTCTGACTCTCAGGACTCAAAGTGGCTTACAAGGAGGTGTGTAGGACACAGGAACAGTAATGGCACTAATTATATAATGGCTATATGGAAATTTTGGGACACGGGTGACTAGGGTAGGGTTACTAACTAGTATTTCCTTGATCACTGGTCTAAAGCAGCCTTCTCTATCTCATGCCCTCCAATTTTGTTGGACTTCAGTGCCTATTAACACCACGAGGATGAGAATGATTTGGAGGCCAACAGGTCTGAGAATGCTGGTTAACAATATTTTACATAAAAATTAATCTTTGCTGTCCACATTACAGGACATTTAAGAGAAGGAAAAGGATTGGATTGTGGTTTGCAGCCCTGTAAGTGTAACATTGCTACAAGATGGCAGATGTTTTCCATGCACAGCTGACCAATGAGCTCCCAGGGAATGATGTTGGAGACAGTGCAGTTGCTAGGGAAACTATAGGAGTGGACTGTGCAGCACACTCTCAAAATCAGACCTGTCTATTTCTACCTGAATTCTGCATGTTGGATTCTAGATTTCTGTACAGTATGACCTTTAGTGACTAGTTCTGCAACCTGGATAAATTTTGCTGTCAGATTTCTAATTAACTAATCTGCAGGTCAGAACTACATTTGCATAGTGATCTGCTTCCAGTGTTCATTCGAACCCTGTATCTGCATGCTTTAAAAATCTACACAAACATTCATATTTGAATATGTGTTATTGAAATTTCTAAACCCATTTAATTATAAATGGGTTTTATATTCCTACTTATTTGAACTGTGTATTAAAATATTTGCAGAGTGCAGAACCCAAAGGAGAAACATATTCCATCCTATACATTAGCCCAGGAGGTCTATTTGGTCTGTGTCAAAACATGGACTGAAAACGATACTCCAGCATCCCTAAGTGATTACCTACCTAGACCATCAGAGAACAAAAAGAAGCGGGATCATTTCAGGAGTGGGAAAGTTCATAATATCATGTAATTCCATTCTAATAATAAAAGGTCATTCCAGTTTTCCAGCTTCAGCTGTGATAACATAGCATATATTCTACCAGCCCAATACCCTATAGATAGAAAAGACTACAACCTTCTCATCAGCAGACAGCAAGGCCATGGTGGCTGAAGATGATGGGAGCTGTAGTCCACCACATTTGGAAGGCAGCAAGTTGGGGAAGTCTTACTTAGCAAGTTCCTTCTATGTTTGTAGTGCAGTAAGCTAACATAATTTTAAAAATTTAGATACCAAATAAGACATGATCAAATTAAAATTAAAGACCTCTTTACTGTAAACATCCTGTTGTCAATGTAAAACAATTAATGCAATTAGTGTTAACTATTTTTTTAAAAAAAGCATTTCCATGTAAATATAACCTCATGGCACTTTCCTATTAAATTTCTTACTTTTGTGAAATAGCTACTTTCAGGAGAATATCATCTAAGGGTATAACATATTTTGCTTTGTAGTCCTTGAAAAACAGGAGAACTCACTGGGAAAAAAAAGAGTTGCCAGCCATACCATGGCTCTGTCTTTATTCTGACAACAAAAGGCAGTTGCTTCTTTTAACTGAAATAAAACATGATTTGTACATCTGAGGGTGGTTTTGCAAGTTATACTCTTAGATTTAATCTGATCCATTCTCTCTTTGAAATTTTTGCACTATATTCAGACTATGTAGTACAGAGCAGCAACATAACAGAGTTGGAATAGGAATCACACCTAATTCCTTTTCACACCTTTTCACGCCTTTTCAGGGCTTTCTCACTCTAAGGCCTGTTACAGACTGCCAAAATAAAGCTGCTTCGGGTCTCTTTGAGGTATGCTATTTAAATAATGCATGGGTCCTACGAGTCCGGAGGTCGCGCCAAAGCCACACTCCATTCCTAAGCACTGGAGTGCAGCTTTGGTGCATCTTCTGGATTCTTAGGACCCATGCATCATTTAAACAGCATACCTCCAAAGGGACCCGAAGCAGCTTTATTTTGGCAGTCTGTAACAGGCCTATGACACTTTTACCAGAAGAAGATATTTTTTAAAAAATCTGTTCTATAATATCTGATAACCATTCAATAAGTATTTCCAAAGGCATGTCTACACAGGCCAATTAAACCCATTTTCCCCTGTCCTTACTGTGACCTGTCTACATGATGCAGGGGCAAATTCCCAATCTGAGTGTGGACTGTCTTCGCAAGATGAGACCAGTTAAATCCACCCTATCTTTCCCTTAAACCAATGTAAAAAAAAAAAAACACATTTCGCTCTGAATTTTGCAGGAAAATCCAGAACACTCCATAGTGATGACAGACAGCTGTCTATACATTTGTCCCACTGTGCCGCCCAGGGCTGTCTTCATTGGCATGAGTTGCTTCCTCTGAAGTCACAAGAAGGCACCTAGATATGTAATTAACACTGTGCACCTCATTTTTGATCCCAGAGGGATCAATGGTGGCTGCATTGGGTGGCACAGTGGGATGCATGTGTAGACAGTCACCCAATGTCACTAAGGAGTGCAGAAGTAATGGGGGGGGAATCCAGGGGAGCTCTTGGGCCAGAATACTTCAAGAGAACCTGGTATAGATGAGTCCCAAGAGAGAACCTTAAAGAACCGCTGGATACTCTTGTTCTGATGCAAGGAATCAGTGTACAAAAGTGGTGTTTTGGGCACATGTTGCTTGTTGCAACTGGAACTGTGGGTGTATGTCTCACGTCCATCCAAATGGGTGTTAGAATGTATACACCCAGATGTAGCTGTTATCCACCTATATTGTTTTCATGGTATGTGTATCACAGTATGCATTCAAGTAGACCTTCAAATGCTCATCAAAGGCAATACATTTGGATGTACATATTTCATCTGCACTCTGGAGCAACAGGTCAAATAACTTCTCAAGATGCAATTGATTCAACTATAGTAAGATCAGGACATATGCCACTTATGTGCTCTGTTCTTCATTCACAATGTTTATCTGAAGCTCTTTATGGCAGTTGCAGGTACTATTTAACTTAAAAGGCCTCCAGACAATAAGATGATAGTGTTGCAAGTCTATACTGTCAGAGAAAGTTAACAGCTTTGTGGCACAATGGAAATAGTTGCCACTGGAAATGAACTGTGAACAAGCCCAGTTGTTCCTGACAAATTAAATTAACCTGCATGAATATGAAGGGAAAGAACCTGTGGTCCTAGATAAATTTCCATAGAACATATATATTTATTTTGAAAAAGGACCCAAAACTGCTCTTTTTGCTGCTGGTGCAACAATACATTTGTGGCTTGTGCCATGAATTACAGTATGGAGACTGGAATAGGGGGAAGAGATCCTGTCAAGCTGAGCCCTCCTCCTCCACACATAATGATCAGGAAAATTGGATCACCAAGACTCCTGTGCAGTTCCATCCCCTCAAGAATTATTAAATTGAAGTGTACTAAATTATCAAACACTAAGAAATTATTATTGTTGACCGCTCCCAGGAATCATAAAAGCTGCTGCAGTCCATCTCAGTGCTACTCAAGGTAATGGTTCATGCAGTTCTGGAGTTATGCAAATATGATCTAACAAAAGAAAGAAAGAAAGAAACTGTTCTGGAATAGCAAAGGGAAGGATGGGAGGGGATTCTGTAATGGGAGAACTGCCACAGAATTGACTTACGTCATCAGAGAACTAAAACTATATCAGCACTATTGGGAGTTTATTGACAGGTTTTTCCATTAATGGCAAGGTGCAGGCTAACCATGCTTTGAAAACAAGGCAGCGATAGGAGGGGAGATGGTTTTGTGTTATGGGTTTGGCCAAAGGCACTATTGTTAAAGTTTTATGGAGGTTTAAAAGTCATGGGTGATAAAGTCAATTTTTGCTTGTGAAGGCCTTCATATTTAAAGATGACTGAATGATAAGGGATGAGAGAAGTAATTTGCCCTACACCTGATTTTCCGTGCCTCAATTTTGGTAGATATACATATTTCTGTGTACTGTTGTGAGAATATTGTATGTGTGAGTCTCTATATATTCCAGCATATCTCCACAGTTTTTGCTTTTAAAGTAGTGTAGTGGAGGGAGCGAGGGATGTTTTAAGAGACTTTATAGGCACTTTTGCATTCACTTAGTAAGGTCTTAACATATTTTTCTCTTTGCTTGATATACTAATTGCGTTCCTTTTTAAATTAAATTTTGTAAGATTTCATTTATTATTTTGCTGTTACTTTCATGGTAGTAAGATTGTTGTCGGCTTCAGTGAGTTCCTGTTATTTTAACACAATACATTCTGTGTTTTTATTGTTTTCATTCTGTATTTTATTGGTATTTTTTTAAAAAAAACATTTATGTTAGGCAAAATTAATAATTACCTGCCTGTCAGCATTGACCCACCCAATCCATTGAAATCACATCCAAGATTCCTAGAAAGGAGTGGTTCTAGTAAAATGTGTTTTAGTACACTTAAAGAGCAGGGGCTGAAATTGTTTTAATGAATCAGTCCTATAAGCTACTAGCAAGTCACTGAAAGTGAGAAGGCAATATACCGTATTTTCCGGCGTATAAGGCGACTGGGCATATAAGACGACCCCCAACTTTTCCAGTTAAAATATAGAGTTTGAGATGTACTCACCGTATAAGACTACCCCTCTTCCAAAGCACACCAAGTAAAAATTTAAAAAACCATCAGATTTGATTGCAGTATGGTAATTTTAATTCAAATGACATGCAGGTACTTAGCAAGAAAATTTGTTGTATACAAAGCCTGCTTGGATTGGTCAGCTGTCCCTGCCTGCCCAGCCCTCCCTGTCTCCAAGACTATCAGAGCGGTAGCT
>NC_056525.1:41921535-41934035 GCF_019175285.1 Sceloporus undulatus | reverse complement strand
ACCAAAGCCATGCTCCAGGCTGGAGCGTGGCTTTGGTGCGATTTCTGGACTCTTAGGACGCATGCATCATTGAAACACCATACCTCCACTGTGACTCGAAGCAGCTTTATTTTGGCTGTCTGTAACAGGCCTATATCTTTTCAATTTCTCTTTTAAATAGATCTCTTATTAGCTCTGCCAGAAGGCAGCCATGGATTTGTAATATTAGTCTGTCATAACAAATTCATATCCTCATCAAGACTCTCTCCTGTGTTCTCTCTTTCCAGCTAGAGCAGTCCCAGAGTAATACTGCATAAACTCAGTCATTCCCACCTCAATAGTGACTTTTCTGTTTATTTCATTTCCAAAAAGCAATTGTCTTTAAATGTGGCTAGTTATGTAACAGCACAGCCACAAACACTTACTGTCTGAGATGAAAATGAAATCCTTTAAACAAACAACTGAGCTTGACCCCACTCCTGCTTTGTTTTTTTCATTCTGTGGTGACCTGTGGTTTTCTGGTTATGCATGAAAGCAAAGGGCATGGAGGAGAAGCAAAAAAAGCATGTCCCCTCCCGGTGAACAAAGCTTATTTCAAATTTCTGTATTAAGACTGAAGGAAGGTAGCGGTTGAGTGTCATGGCCTCTTAAGGAAGCATTTTGTACATTACTACTCACATTGTGAATATTAAATATACAGAAGCACTGTCTTCCTTTATATAACTCCTCTGTACTGAAAGGGGCCTGTTCCTTTAACTGGAATATCAGACAGGTGGTTTATTTTCTATTATTTTCTTTGTTTTTTTTAAAAAATGTTTTCCACCTTACACTTGAAAAGATTCAGAGTGGAACAGACTATTTCAGCAATTAAGTCAGAATAAACCCGTTTCTATATTAAGACTGAAAACTCTTGTAAACTTGTAAAACGTCTAAATGGTAGCTTGTGGATTACAATACCAGACCTCCCCAGCCAGCATGACTGGTGGCAGAATGAGGGATCTGTAGTCCCCCAAAAGTGACATACTCTTTCCACAAATTAGGACACACACACACACACACACACATACACACACACACACACACAGAGAGAGAGAGAGAGAGAGAGCAGAAATAATATTATTTTTCAACTTTCCAAAAATGGAAATGGGAGGGAGGAGTTAAATATAAAAGACTACACACACACACACACACACACACAATTAACTTGATGCCTTTAAAAGAAATCATTAAATTAGGTGCCAGGTGGACAGGCCTGGGGAGGACTGAGTGGGAAAGTGTGAAATGTGTGGACAACACATAATTATGTGGGACAGTCAAGTGGTGATGATTGTTCAGAACTTGTTAGTCCTACCAAAGAACAAAAGGGCAACATAATGGTGAAGAAATTCACTGCTGATAAGTGCAAGGTAATGCACATTGCAAGGGACAATTTGGAGTACTCATGCACATTACTGGGTTTTAAATTGACTGTAACTGTTCAGGGGAAAGACAGGTGTCATTGTGGAAAAGAGTGATATAAACATCTGCTCAGCGTGCAACAGCCGTTAAAAGTATAAAAGATGGCAAGGCTCTACTGCACCTAGGCAGTCAGAATAAAACCAGAATAAAACGAAAAATATTAAATCACCTCAAATGCTGCATTCAGACCAATTCCTTTCATCCAGAAAGTGCAAGGGCTTCTGGGAGAAGTTTGCCAAAGGAATAGGGAGGGACATACGCACACGCACACACACACACACACACACACACACACAGACAAACACATATATATGATGACAAAGTTTTGAGAGATGTATCTACCCTCTTTAAAAAAGTATTGTGTGGGCCTCATTCCCACTTAAAAATAAATAGGTGTGTGATCCGAATCGATGGATCGATTTGACATGGGAGCATGGTTCTCACTACATTTGCCCCGATCACATTTTCCTGCTGCAAAATAAAATAAAATAACCTACTTGTGGTTCACATTGACAAATGAATCGATTCAAAATGGATCTACTCCACCCACCAAAGGGCAAATTTAAATCGATTCCGATCTGCATCTGGTTTACACTTGAGCAGAATCGATTTATCCAAAAAGACACAGAAAAAAATCAGCATCAAAAAGACGTAAGTTAAATGGGCCTAGAGCATGGCTCCCCTCTCTGATTCACTTCAGCGAATTGATTCAAGTGGGAACCAAGGTCATTTGAACTGGTTCAAACCGATTTGCGATCCAGTTTAAAAGGTAGTGGGAATCAGGTCTAAAAATCACACAATGTTTCACTCTCATTTCAGATCAGGTAATGACCAACTCCAGTTTTCCTGGATCCTTCAGAAGCTGTTGGTACCACTGATCATGGTACCTTACTAAACCTGTGTTACATTGGTTTTGCTCCTATGAAGAAGGACCAGTTCCAGAGAGTGTCACTGGCAGATTACATTAGATGCTACAGGTTCTCATCCTATCCTTCATTCTGCTTAATATGTATATGAAGCCACAGGAAGAAGTCTTTTAGAGATTTGGGGTCAGGTGCCTTTGCTATGTCCATGACAATCTGCTCACTTTCTCTTTGTCATGGGAACTGGTTGAATCTGTGCAGGTTCTGGATCAGTGCCTGGATATTGTAACAGGCTGGTTGAAAGCCAATCACCTGAAACTGAGTTCTGATAACATGGAGATTCTGTGAATTGATGCTTCCCAGGCTGAGGAATTGGATACGCAATCTCCTGGATGAAGAAAGTAAATAGTTTGCAAGTACTCTTAGATTTATCTCTGTCATGCCATGGCTCCATGCTATGGAATCCTGGGACCTGTAGTTTGTTGTGGCATCAGAGCTCTCTGACCGAGAAGGCTAAATAACTCACAAAACTACAAATCCCAGAATTCCATAGCACTGAGCATGGCAGTTAAAGCTATGTCAAATGGCATTAACTCTGCCGTATAGTAGCAGCCTGAATCAGGAGGTGTGAGAGGACACTGTCCACAGTGGCACCCCAGTTGTGACATACCCTTTCTGAGGCTTACCTGGAGCTGATGCTGGTTTCCTTTTGGCACCAAGTTAAACCTCAGCTTGCTATTCTAGCCTTTCTGAGCTAATGTTTTCATCCAAGTCTGTGTACATACATACATGGGGACGCAGTGACTCAAGTGGTTAAGACACTGACTCTGTTTTTTTTTTTTAATTTTTATTTTATAACTTTTTACAAACATAGACCACACACAATACACAATACCCTATACAACAATTCGACATATCTTCCCACTTTCCCTCTCCTCCTCCAACCCACCTTCTCTGTTGATTGCAAGATCAGCAGGTTGGCTGTTTGAGGCCCAGGTGCCGCATGGTGGGGTGAGCTCCCATCACTAGTCCCAGCTTCTGCCAGCCTAGCAGTTTGAAAGCATGCAAATGCAAGTAGAGAAATAGATACCACTCTGATGGGAAAGTAAACAGCATTCTGTGCAATCATGTTGGCCACATGATCACAGCATAGTCTCTGACAATGCTGGCTCTTCGTCTTAGTAACTGAGATGAGCACCACCCCCTATGGTCAGACACAACTTGACAACCTTGTCAACAGGGAATACCTTTACCTTTTCTTTACATACATACAACAAGTATAGGCATGAATGGCTTCAGACTTTTTAAAAACTTTTTTCACTTTAAATTATTCTATTGTTAAATATACCTTTAGGTAAATAATATACCATTATTTAAATCACTGTTATTGTTTTAACTTTTAAATAGTTTAAGCTGATTTATTGTAGACTACCCCAATTTTTTTCAATATAGGACAAGTTATAAATATTTATTTTTATTTTTTTTATTAATTTTACAAAAAAGCCATTAATTTTAATACAGAACTAATACCAACATGTACCATCCCCATATATAATCTTCTTTCTCTATATTCTACGTAATCTACAATCTCATCTCTTCATCATATCATACTTAACATTCAGTCAGTCCTTTACCCTTGGTAACACTTGTTGATCTTTTGTACTATATGTACTTTGTATGCATATCACAAACATGATTCCATTCAATACCTCCTTGAACAAAAATGCTGAATGAAGAGCCATTGCAGCCTTAATGCTTCTTTTAAATAGTCTCACCAACAAAGACTATTTTCTGCCACTTTTCCATGACCTTTTGGCTGTTGGTTGCCATTTTATGGCTTATCTAAGCTCAGCTCTAGGAATCAGGTTGTGAGGATAATGCCTTATACTAGGGTTAGTCCTAGCATTAGGCAAAATGAGACAGGTGCCTTGGGCAGCTGATGCTGGGGACTGTCAAGGAAGTGTTGGAGCTGGTTGTACCATACAACTCACCATGCACCTCTGTTCCTCTCACCATTATTTAAATAAAGGTCTTTTCATACTTCCTTTGGGTGGCTAAGAAAAAAACATGGTGGCTTCCACATTGATTAGAAGGGCATAGAAGATGTCCTTTCTTTCTAGAGCTGAGAGAAACTAGTGTGAGTCAATTAGTAAAGCTATCTGCATATAGCACCATAAAATGAACCGAAGAGTTGAGATTTCAAGACCACCACCAGGATCTGCTCTTTTAATGGCCTGTTACAGACACCAAAATAAAGCTGCTTCGAGTCACATTGGAGGTTATGGTGTTTAAATGTGCATGCATCCTAAGAGTCCAGAGTCACACCAAAGCCATGCTCCAGGCTGGAGCGTGGCTTTGGTGCAATTTTCGGACTCTTAGGACGCATGCATCATTGAACACCATACTCCACTGTGACTCGAAGCAGCTTTATTTTGGCTGTCTGTAACAGGCCTTATTTTTCAATTTTCTCTTTTAAATAGATCTCTTATTAGCTCTGCCAGAAGGCAGCCATGGATTTGTAATATTAGTCTGTCATAACAAATCATATCCTCATCAAGACTCCTCCTGTGTTCCTTCTTTCCAGCTAGAGCAGTCCCAGAGTAATACTGCATAAACTCAGTCATTCCCCACCTCAACAGTGACTTTTCTGTTTATTCATTCCAAGCAATGTCTTTAAATGTGGCTAGTTATGTAACAGCACAGCCACAAACACTTACTGTCTGAGATGAAAATGAAATCCTTTAAACAAACAACTGAGCTGACCCCACTCCTGCTTTGTTTTTTTCATTCTGTGGTGACCGGTGTTTTTCTGGTTATGGCATGAAAGCAAAGGGCATGAGGAGAAGCAAAAAAAGCATGTCCCCTCCCGGTGAACAAAGCTTATTTAAATTTCTGTATTAAGACCGAAGGAAGGTAGCGGTTGAGTGTCATGGCCTCTTAAGGAAGCATTTTGTACATTACTACTCACTGTGAATATTAAATATACAGAAGCACTGTCTCCTTTATATAACTCCTCTACTGAAAGGGGCCTGTTCCTTTACTGGAATATCAGACAGGTGGTTTATTTTCTATTATTTTCTTGTTTTTTTTTAAAAAATGTTTTCCACCTTACACTTGAAAAGATTCAGAGTGGAACAGACTATTTCAGCAATTAAGTCAGAAACCGTTTCTATATTAAGACTGAAAACTCTTGTAAACTTGTAAACGTCTAAATGGTAGCTTGTGGATTACAATACCAGACCTCCCCAGCCAGCATGACTGGTGGCAGAATGGGGGATCTGTAGTCCCCCAAAAGTGACATACTCTTTCCACAAATTAGGAACACACACACCACATATACACACACACACAGAGAGAGAGAGAGAGAGAGAACAGAAAAATATATTTTTTCAACTTCCAAAAATGGAAATGGAGGGGGAGTTAAATAAAAAGACTACACACACACCACACACACACCACACACACACACACACACACACAATAAACTGATGCCTTTAAAAGAAATCATAAATTAGGTGCCAGGTGGACAGGCCTGGGAGGACTGAGTGGAAAGTGTGAAATGTGTGGACACACATAATTATGTGGGACAGTCAAGTGGTGATGAGTTCAGAACGTTTAGTCCTACCAAAGAACAAAAGGGCAACATAATGGTGAAGAAATTCACTGCTGATAAGTGCAAGGTAAGCACATTGCAAGGGACAATTTGGAGTACTCATGCCATTACTGGTTTTTAATTGACTGTAACTGTTCAGGGGAAAGACAGGTGTCATTGTGGAAAGAGTGATAAAGCACCTGCTCAGCGTGCAACAGCCGTTAAAAGTATAAAAGATGGCAAGGCTCTACTGCACCTAGGCAGTCAGAATAAAACCAGAATAAAAGAAAAATATTAAATCACCTCAAATGCTGCATTCAGACCAATTCCTTTCATCCAGAAATTGCAAGGGCTTCTGGGAGAAGTTTGCCAAAGGAATAGGAGGAGCACATACACACACACACACACACACCACACACACAGACAAACACATAATATGATGACAAAGTTTTGAGAGATGTATCTACCCTCTTAAAAAAATATGTGTGTGGGCCTCATTCCCACTTAAAATAAATAGGTGTGTGATCCGAAGCGTGACAATAAGAAAGATGGCATTGTGGGAGCTGGGAGCTTCCCAGAGGCTGTTTTTGGGATATTCTACTGGCCTTTCCAGTCTGGGGGTGGAGGGGAGTTGTGCTCACATCATAGAATAATAGAGTTGGAAGAGACCACAAGGGCCATCCAGTCCAATGCCCTGTCATACAGAAACTTTCAATCAAAGCATACCCGACATATGGCCATCCAGCCTCTGTTTAAAGTTCTCCAAGGAGGGAGACTCCACCACTCTCCAAGGGAGTGTGTTCCATCGTTGAACAGTCCTTACTGTGAGAAGTTCCTCCTAATGTTTAGATGGAATCCCTTTTCCTGCAGTTTGCATTCATTGGTCCAGGTCCTGTTCTCTGGAACAGCAGAAAACAATCTTGCTCCCTCCTCAATATGACATCCCTTCAAATATTTAAACATGGCTATCATATCACCTCTTAACCTTCTCTTCTTCAGGCTTAACATCCCCAGCTCCCTAAGTCGTTCCTCATGGGGCATGGTTTCCTTCACCAGTTTAGTCACCCTCCTTTGGACATGCTCCAGTTTCTCAACATCCTTTTTGAATTGCGGTGCCCAGAACTGGACACAGTATACCAGATGGGGCCTGACCAAAGCACAATACAGTGGCGCTATTACTTCCCTTGATATAGATACAATACTTCTATTGATGCAGCCTAAAATTGCATTGGCATTTTTAGTTGCTGCACTGCATTTAGTTGCTGCATTACACTGCTGATTCATGTCCAACTTGTGGTCTACTTGAACTCCTAGATCCTTTTTACATGTACTGATGTTAAGCCAAGTGTCCCCCATCCTATATGTATGTATTTCATTTTTATATCCTAAGTGCAGTACCTTACATTTCTTCATGTCAGATTTCATTTTGTTAGCTTTGGACCAGCTTTCTAGTCTATTCAGGTCATTTTGAATTTTGATCCTATCCTTTGGGGTATTAGCTACTCCTCCTAATTTGATGTCATCTGCAAATGTGATAAGTATGCCCCCAATTCTGTCATCCAAGTCATTGATAAAGATGTTGAATAGCACTGGGCTCAGGATAGACCCCTGTGGCACCCCACTTGTCACTGGAACCATTGTTAGCACCCTTTGGCTTCATCAGGTCAACCAATTACAAATCCATGTAACAGTTCCCTAGTCTAGCCCACATTTTACAAGCTTGTTTGCAAGAATGCCATGGGGAATCTTGTCAAAGGCCTTACTGAAATCAAGATATGCTATATCCACAGCAATACCAGTGTGTTGTGGGCAAATGGACAAATGACATGCACTAGGGGGTACTGGATACCTCTTTATGCACGTTCTAAGGCACAACTACTAACGTAGCCAGGAGTTATGCATGCAACCCCCGTCCCAGAGGATTCCAGCCAGAAATTAATTTTATGTACATGCTAGTGGAATCTATAAGACATTCACATCATCATCCCTGACAGGACTGCTCCTTGTCACAGTGCTGGCCAGGTGCTAGCTAGCCAGCCAGTGATGCCTTTCTCCAACTGCTCTTTCCAGCTATGTCCTCTTCCAACAGGTCTTTACAGCAGCTGCATCAGCATCCACACAAAAAAATATTTTCTAAATGGCAAGCAACATTCCATGTCCATACAATTTTTGTTGGGTTATTTTTTGCAGAGAGTTATGCAAACTCAGGACTCTCTCCAAAACGCATTTCTGCATGCACAAACATACAATTTGCATATCCTCCAATGTTTTACAGATGCAAACTGGGACACAAATGGCAAAGCAGTATCAGAGTATAGTCAAGATGGCAAAAATTATTCATGCAGAAGAACATACAAGCCAGTAGAGGCTACAGCAGTTTGCCTTTGACAGAGTCTACAGAAAAGGGCAAGGTACTGCCCCATTCTGTCCTCTCCCCCACTGAGTTAATCTTGTGCAAACTACTTTTGCACTTTGAACTCAGTTGCTGAGGACAAAGGGGGAAAGTGGACAAGAGAGAAACAGAGACATTTTAAAAGCTGTTGGAAACAGATGGCAGAGGATTAAACAGGACTGTCCTTGCCAAATCAGGACAGTTGCAAGATTTTTATTTGAGTGGCACTTTTTAAGTCACAATCCCGGAATTATTCCCTGAGTTTCTTCTTAGAGGGAATGCATGTATGTATAGGGCATGTAATAACAAGTTTAAAAATAGTATTGATTGAACAAAGACAAACAATTTCATCCTCCCAGCTAAATGCTATGGCTGAGATCTTTCTGCTTTTACATGTATACATCCATAACCTGCCATACAAGCTTCAGAGTCTCTTTCAATTCCATTTGGTGCGTGAGGAGTCACAGTGATATACCTGCCTCCAGCTCCACTGTAATATACTGGTAGCCGTGGGCCACATGGGAAGAGGGGTCCATGGCATAGTTCCTTCCTATGTCAGCAGTGACCTAGCTCCCTAGAGAGATTGCAGTATTGTGGTGTCCTCCGACTTGTGTCCTGGCATTTCTGAATTCCTTTGGGTGGCATAAGAAAAAAACATGGTGGCTTCCACATTGATTAGAAGGGCATAGAAGATGTCCTTTCTTTCTAGAGCTGAGAGAAATACTAGTTGAGTCAATTAGTAAAGCTATCTGCATATAGCACCATAAAATGAACCTGCAAGAGTTGAGATTTCAAGACCACCACCATGATCTGCTCTTTTAATGGCCTGTTACAGACAGCCAAAATAAAGCTGCTTCGAGTCACAGTGGAGGTATGGTGTTTCAATGATGCATGCATCCTAAGAGTCCAGAAGTCACACCAAAGCCACGCTCCAGCCTGGAGCATGGCTTTGGTGCGGATTCTGGACTCTTAGGATGCATGCATCATTGAAACACCTCCACTGTGACTCGAAGCAGCTTTATTTTGCTGTCTGTAACATCTCCCTTCAAATGCTGCTCTGAATCTTGATTTCAATCAGGTTACATAGGCTTAGGACAAGTGGTTAAGATGCCAATTCGGATTACATGAAGATCAGAAGGTTGGCAGTTTGAAGCCCAAGTGGTGCATGATGGGATAAGCTCCTGTCACTAGTCCCAGCTTCTGCCAGCAGTTCGAAAGCATGCAAATGCAAGGAGATAGGTAGCACTTCTCAGTGTGAAGGAGAATGTAACAGCATTTGGTGCAGTCATGCTGGCCACATGATCGCTAGAGCAGTCCTTGGCCAATGCTGGCTCTTCAGCTTACAAACAGAGATGAGCTTCACCCCCTACAGTTGGTTACGACTAGACATTCAGGTCAAGGGACTACCTTTACCTTTATTTAAATTAGGCTTGGCCAGCTTCTTCAGCTCTGAACAAAATATCTTTTCACAGTTTCACAGCAAAAACAGGTAGTTGCTTTGAGCACTTTGTAGAGAGGATGGCTTTGTAGAGGGGACACCATCAATATGTATAATGAATGAAGTGATGGGTTCGGGAGACCCGTGCTTGATTCTTTATTCAGACATGGCACTCACTAGATAGTTCTGAGACCAGAATAGCCTACATTGTTGGGAGGATGACAGTGAGGAGAACCACATAGGGCACTTAGTGAAAGGGTGGTGGTGGTGGTGATAATATTGTACCCAGGAGAGTTATTTGTGTGTTCCCCCCCTTTTAAGTCCTTTTACTGGCTGCTTCCTAGCTGTGATATCATTGCCTGTACACAATTAAAGAAGGGAACTTATAAAACAGGGGCTTGCAAACAGTATAGCATGAGAGAAAGATCTGTTTTCATGAGGACAAACCCGAAACGTTGCAGGTCTTGTCATTGCAATTTAAACCAATTAAACCTAGCTGGTTTCCACTCCAACCAAGTCACCTCATTTACCAGCCATCTTATGCTGGAAGGTAAAAACCCTCAGACTCCCACATTCTTTGAAGCTCTATGTATAACTGCTGATGGGTCACAGAAAGGGTGAATGGGGGGGGGGGATTATAAATGGCTGATTCAAGCAATATATAATGAAGATAATACTTCTAAGTAAATTTGGAAAACAGATCTTCAGGCTGGAGTATCAGGTGCTGAATAGTCTCACATATGGTCTCTCCCACTCCATAAACTGAGATCAGCATATACAAAGAGAATGTTCTCAACATGAGACATATAGGGGGTAGCTCACTCCTGCCAGGCTAGTGTTATTTTCAAAGGGATCCTCCCCTAATTGCTACAGGGGTTTTGCAGGGAAGGTAACTTCTACGTGGGTAGATTACGCTTTACAATTTTGGAGTTGAAGTGCTAGAGCAGATCTTTCCTATAACAAAATCAAAACTTAAGTTTTGCTCAAAACTCTTACAACGATGAGTTTACTCATTAGAAAATAAGTAGTCGAAGCATTAAAAAATTAATTTCTCTCTTGTTATCAGGAACAGAAATAGCGAGAGGATAGAAATCTTTGAACAGCCTTATGTATGTATGGTGGAGTAAAGTTTGAAATTTGATTTTGATGTAAAAGATTTTGCACTACATCAGAGTACACCAAGGAAATGAAAGCACTGAAGTGTTTATGCAAAGTTGGTTATCTTTCTTTGGTTTTATTAATAACAGTGAAAAGGAGAGAGGCACACCTTCTCATAAGACAGACTTTTGGAAAATTACTATTCATTTATTTATTTATTTCATATCCCCCCTTTCTTCCAGTAAGAGACCTCCTTCAATGACATCTAATGTATTAGTGGGGCCATTCAGACTACCTTTTACCCCAGATCAGAACCCGGATTAACCATGGGAAGTTCATATTGGACTCGATCCTTCCACAAGCGAAAATGAGGTTTTCACACCCATTCAGGGGCAAATGCCCCTTGGCGCAGGTCTTTTGAAAGCGGAGTTTAAGCTGCATCTTTTGAGAAAAACCGGGTCCGGCAAATATGAACTTCACCCTGGTCATGATCAGGTCAAGTTCAGGAGAGGGATTTAGGTCAGAAGGAGGGCGGAGGGCGGAGGGCGGAACATGCCTCCCCTTCATCGGGGCGAAGGAGGAGGAGGAGGAGGAAGAAGGAGTCGGGGCAAAGGAGGGGACCATGAAGGGCAGAATCGGAAGGAGGAGGAAGAAGGAGCAGGGCGAAGGGTCAAGTTCAGGGAAGGGAATTAGGTCAGAGGGAGGGCAAGAAAAGGAACATGTCTTCACTCTTGCAGGCAGCTCTCTCTCTCTCTCTCTCTCTCATTGTATTTTTATTTTGACAGACTATGCCAGTACTGTACTTTTTCTACAGGTGGATACATATATAGATAGAATGTGTCTGCTTGTATTTCCCTTTCATTACCTTGCTCCCAGCATGGCACCTCACTTTGCAAGAGGCTTTTTTTCTAAATTGTTTTTTATATGTGAATGCTACAATGCGAATGTTACAAATGTTTCTCTTTCAATATGGCAAATTGATACAGAATGCTTTTGCTACTGTATGTGTGTGTAAGGAATTCTGGGGTGGCTGAGGGAAAGCAAAGGATGCAGAGATGGCATTCCGAGGTGAGGAATTACTTATTTACTTACTTACTTAATTAATTAATTAATGTGTATGAGGCATTGTGGGGTCGCAAGGAGGGAGGATGCAGAGATGGCATTAGATTGCATTTTGGGGTTGAAAACGGAGGCAGAGGAAGATCCATAATCTGTAGTGACCCAAATACACACAACACACACACACCTGGAGGTTTTTAAATTTGACAAAATATGCACCCATTGCTGCCAGTTTTTTTTAAAAAGGAGGGGGGAAGCACTCATTCCGTTGGCCAATGGCTGTTGGAAACGTCACCTTTGATTAAAGCGGAACTAAATTTGATTGGCAGCAAAGGAGCCTTCTTTTAAACTGGTACCTGCAAATGTGAACTCTCCACAAAGAGCTGCAATGGCATTCAGGGTTAAATTAACCTGATTAAGGTAAATTATAGTGGGCACTTGTTTCCAGATAAATTCAGGAAGGGGCCCCCTGGATCTGCCCAGTGGGAATGGGGCTAGTGTATCAGACTTTGGAAATCTATGGCTGCATCCATACTGGAGAAATAACCCGGTTTGGCACCGCTTTAACTGCCCTGGCTCAAGGCTATGGAATTCTGGGAGTTGGAGTGTGTTGTGGGGCCC
>NC_056525.1:41914633-41921435 GCF_019175285.1 Sceloporus undulatus | reverse complement strand
TATTTGAGAAACACTGGATTAGGGAAAGGGGCATTAAAAAATCCATTACTTGCTACATCATACATCCTCTCTCTACTTTCCACAACGTTCCTCTGCTTGGAAATAAGACACATCATACAACAGAGCTGTGTACCACTTGTGTAGGTGCCCTCCATTGTCTCCATACCATCACCTGCTTCTAGAGGAGGGGAAGAAGCAGGATGCTGCAGAAGGTGCAGGTGGAACAGAGCTTGGAAAAGTTACTTTTTTGGCCTACAGCATCAAGAATCTCCAAGCCAGCATGATTCTGGATTTTATTGTCCAAACAAGTAGTGTGGATTTCTGCAAGTGCTCCTATTTCAAAAGTACAGATAGGAAACTAGTATCAAACGTTTTGCCCCTTCACCGGTCTCCTGGTGCTTCCTGAGACAGCAATGGTGCCCCCCTTCCACTCTAAGTACAGAAATGGACTTGACTAGTTGTTGATTTAACTTTGGATCAGGCAATGGGACAGAGTCTTCCAAAATAACTGATGCAGTAGGCTAGTCTGGGGAAGACACAGAAACAAGGCTATGTACCCTATGCAGCTCAGCCCTCCAAAAGTGTTCACAAGAAACAGCTGGGAAACTGCTACCACGATCTCCAGTATCTGCTGCTTGAGGCGGTTGTCCCACTCTGCCACATCTACCTACATGGAAGTAAGAAAATTCTAAATCATTTTTCATCTACTGTATATCCCATTCCCATCTCTCTTCAGTCTTCCTACATGAAACAGGTATTTCAGCATGGTATCAGGATGGAGAAAGTAGAGGATCTCTTACTATCTCCATCCCTGTTGACCATTTGAGAGAAAATACTCAAGGGTTTCACAGTTGCACCTCCTACTTTTTTTACCTATCCTTGACTGGCATTCCAGCAGTAAATGGACAGTGTGTGTGTATGTGCCTTTAAGTCGCCTGTTGATGATGGTGACCTCATGAATTTTGTAGAGTTTTCTTAAGCAAGGAATACTCAGATGGTTTTACCACTTCTTTCCACTGGTATGCAGCACCGGATATTCACTGTTTGTCTCCCATCCACATCCTAACCAGGGATGACTCTGCTTAGCTTCCAAGATCAGACAGTATCTGCCTTTAAGATATTTAGGCCCACATATCAAGAATACTGGGGGTATTCAATCCAGTGTTCTTTGGATACACTGCTAAAGACATTAATGCCTTCTATTTGTTTAGAACACAGTAACAGAGAGAGAAGAAGAAATATATTCAGGCTCTCTCCATTGTCTGGCTCCCTAGTATATAACCTCACAATCTAATGACCTGTTATCATGTCGTCTTAGAAGGCCATTTGTGCCATTGGAGCATTTAAGTAGTGCTAATTGCTTGTTGTTTATAAGGCAATTAAATGATTATCAGTGTGCATTCATTTATTCTCTTGGGCTGGGAAAGGAAATGGTAACAATTTAGTGAGCTTAGTTTAGAAAATGTGCAGTCTTTCAGGATTTTCTAGTACAGTCATAATCCATGATCCCATGCTTAAACAAAGTCAGATTAAGCAGTGGCATCACTAAAGACTGTGTCACCTCATGTGGTAACTCATTTTGTCACTCCCCCTAGGTCTCCTCCCATACCATACCATGAAGAATCCTTAGTAATTTTTTTTAAATACTATTGTTACTCATAAATCAAAATTCCTATATATCACTGAATGTAATGATAATAGTTCTACCATAAACAACTAAATTATATGTGTAAATCACAATATCATACACAAACCCTAAAGATACCTACGCATACATTGTTTCATGTGGTTAAAGTGAAAATTTAGTAAGATGTGATTTTTTAAAACAAATTTTGAAAAGAAAATGTAATGTAATTTTTTTTTAAAAATGGAGCCTCTCTTCTCTTCCTACGGAGCCTTGCCCCATTCACATAATCTCTTTAACATTTTAAAGGGATGCAGGCAAACAGCACAACTCATTTCTGCCAAAAGGCAGATGTTGGGGGAGACTCCTTTAGGGTGTTACCTGGTGTGGTGTGAACTCCTTGTAGCCCCTTAGTGATTTAGGTGACCAAGTCATGATACTGATGAATTATAGCTTGCAAAAGAAAAAAAAAAGTGTGTCACCAGATGTGCTTCTAGTCACAAAGTGAAGACAGAACATTTCAACAGGGGACATAGAAGACTCTTCACCTGTGTATTACAGTGTCCTTTGGCATACATACTTATCAGCATGTTGGATGTTGATTCATTTGTCAAGGCTTGTTCCTTGTCTCATATTTCATGTAAGCTGTTAAATAGTGATATATTTCTTTCTATATTTATGCTTTACCTATTAATTTATTTTTTTTTAAAAATGCAAACATTGCCAAATGACTCTAGGGATTGGGAAAGAAGTGTGATGCAGAAGTCACAGAAATTAGCCCATAGATACTTTCCATAGCTGGCATTTTCCTGCTTCAGGGTTAACAGATAAGCCTAAATTGGTTTTCAGGCATTTGATACTGAATATATTTCTGTGTATGTATGCTGTCTTCATATAATTATGTACTGTTCCCCCCCCCACCCCCTAATTTTGGATTTCTACAATAATATTGATGCAAGGGAGGTGTGGGAAGACTCCTCAGACTATTTTACCAGCAATTTGTTTAAAAAATAGCTGCTGTTGGACTACAAATTTTAAGAACTAAGACATGGAACAATCAGATTTGATACAGTACTTTGTCAGCCATTTGTTATATGACCGGTATAGATTTTATTTTTGTTTTTGTTTTATGTTTGCAGTCAGTATTATGTGTGCTGTGAGGAACAGAGGGCTGGTTCACTTTGAAAGTAGATTGTTTTCAGAGCTTGGCAAAGCAGCTAAACTGTCTAAGGAATTCTGGAAGTTGTAATTCAAAAAGTAGTTTTTCAAAAGCTGAATGTTTTATCAAACGATGCAGTTGTCTTCACAGAACTGTATTTCAGCATTCTGGGGACTATAATCCAAGACATCTTGACAGCATCAAGTTGGGTTACTTATTGGAGATTAGCATATCCATTATAGTCAAGGCTATGTTTAAGACTCAGTTCAAGTACCAAAAATGTGAGGGTGGTTAAGAAACATTTTGGATGCTTAGGTGCAAATCATGGCCGACGTACAATCAGCCCTTCTTATACACGGATTTTTTATACATGTATTCAAGCATCCACGGTTTGAAAATGTTAAAAAAAAAAGTATAAATTTCAAATGTCAAACCTTGATTTTCCATTTTTTTGTAAGGGACACCATCTTGCTATTTAATGGGACTTGAACATCCACAGATTTTGTTCTTGGAACCAAACCCCAGCATATAACAAGGGTCCACTGTACCATATGTAACTTTAGCCTTAAGTCCCATTCAAGAAAAGGGTAGATTAGATGATGACAGCTCTCAGGATTCTCCTGTTAGCACAGCTAGTAGCTACACTTGCTTTATGATTCTGGGTATCATAGTCCCAAAAGGTATCTGTTCCAAGGTGCCAGAGCTGGAATTCTTCCAGAGTTCATCTCCCAACATGTGGAACTTTTTTGATGTTCTTTCTCCCATTCCATTCTCAGCTATTTCCACAAAATCAACCCTGAAAGTGTTACATAAGAGGCAGAAATTGATACCATTGGTTTTATTACTGGCTAATACTACATGCATTTATGAGTCTTTGCAGGACACAGAAGACTCCATTATTATCCACAGCAAGTCTCCATTTGTTCTTCTTATCCAATTAAGCCTTTATCATCATTGTCAGGAAATATTGGCTGATAATGTTGCCAGTGGTTCTTGGTTGCAGAGCTGGTCCACATAAATCTGCTATTTGAAGTGAAGGCAAAGTGGCTTCCATCTCCATTCTGTGCACTTGAAGCCAACTGAATTGAGAACTGAATCTTACTGCAACACTAGAAATCTGAGTGCATCTTTCACCAAACATGAAGGCAAGCAGCCTAGGTTTGGAAACATAGTTCAGGCTGCATTGCTTCCTATCATCCCACAATTTTGCTGCTACTCCTCACCTGCCAGTATCTGCCACCAAAATGTCGCCCTCACTCTCCGTAATGGTAGAGCCAGCTCTGACTGATTGGCCTTAAGCCAAAGGAGATTTGGTTCAGACTTCTAAAAATCTGATGGAAACCGACATGTTGCTTTCCATTTTTCTTTGCTCTCTCTCCTGCCCAGCATAAATCCTGGAAGCAAAATGACATGGTTAGGGGCAGGTGTACTTAACTGATACCATGTATTTGGCAGATTTTGCCCCAATTGCTTTTACACAGAAATTACAGTGTTTTACCTATGTTCTAAAAGCACGAGCACAAAGCACCTTTTAAAAAAAATTCTTCACTTGTCTATGATGAGTTGTAATCATAACTCACCTTGGTATAGTCACAATAATGAGTGTAACAACAAGATGGCTTGTAATGCTATTTCCCATTTCTGCATGGTCATTATTTTTCTCTGGTTTCTTCACAAAGGCAAGAACCTACCCTTGATGAGGAATGGGACTGCCTCTGACAAAGACAAATGACAAAGCATTTGCCCTAGCAACAGAGAGCAGATGAAAGCCATCAGATCATTTCTTTCTACATATTCAATTCCTTTCTTTTTTCACATGACTGTTGTCAACAGGAGAGCTGGATTCCAATTATCTGATTCAAGTGTTTCCAGTGAACTGTCATAGACAGAAGCTAACAGCAGAATAACCTATTTTTGTTCATGAACCAGTGAACAATAAAAATATGGATGCATTGCTTTGCTTGCCCTTTCCTGCAAGGTGGCAAGTGCAGGGGAGCCATTCTAAGTTTCTCTTCAAAGAAGAGAATGCTGTGCTGTAGTATCTCTGAAAATCTATTTATTTGTACATTTATATGTTGTGAACAATTGACTGGGAAGCATCAATCAGCCCACATAAAATGGATACAGTTCCTATGGGAGAATCTGTGGATTCTCATAATCTAATGTGCTCATTGCTCACTACAGCACTTGCAATCCAGAGAAAAATTTCTTCTTATATATGTTGGATTCCAAGAAAGCCCTGGATATCTGTTTGCATGTCTGAGATGTAGGGACTGTTGATGTGCCTTCAAAGTTATTGTTGTGTTTCCAGTTAGTTTCAGTTAAAATGAAATATAAAATAAGTGAAACTGAAGCATCCATAGGGGGAGCTCCTATGCCTACTATACAGTCAATACTAGTTTTTAAAATAAATAAATAAATGGAATAAATAAGAAAAAAAAAGTTATTGTTGTGTGCCTTCAAGCTGTTTCCAAATTATGGCAACCCTGAGGTGAACCTATCATAATAAAATAATAATAATATTTTTTATTTTTATACCGCTTTTCCACGATGATCAAAGCAGTGTACAGAAAATGCAATAAAAACAACAATACAGAATAAAAATTTCAATAAAAACATAGCAATAACACTATATTAAAACATTACATTAAACAAATAAAACCAATTACCCCAAATCAAAGCCAGCTGAATTGTTAATCCATGATGCCAGTACATATAGGGGGAAGCCACATAGTATCAAGGGACATGGGGGAAAGCCTGGTGGGAAAAAAAGGTTTTAAGCTTCTTTTTGAACAAATCCAGGGAAGTGATGGAACGGAGCTCATCGGGAAGAGTGTTCCAAATTTTAGGGGCCGAGATGGAGAAGGCCCTTTGCGAGGTTGACGCATATCTCGTGGTTGGAACCTCAAGTTCTTCCCGGCTGACCTGAGTGTGCGGGGCGGATTATATGGGGAGAGGTGGTCCTCAAAGTAGCCTGGGCCCAAGCCATTTAGGGCTTTATAGATAATAACCAACACCTTGTATTGTGCCCAGAAGCAAATGGAGGTTTCTTGGCAATATTTGTTCACAGGAGGTTTGCCATTGCCTTCCCTTGAAGCTGAGAGTATGTGACTTACCCAAGGTCACCCAGTGGATTTCATGGCTGAGCTGGGAATCAAACCCTGGTTTCCAGAGTCATAGCCCAACACTTAAGCCACTACTCCTTTTTTGGCTCTTAGATATCTCTTAGATATGTCTTTAGTTTTTCAGGGTGATTTTGTTTCTACATGTATTTCACAATAACAGTGAGCCCGCTGTATCAGTGGGATAGTCATCTGCAGATTGGAGCTCCCATGGATCACCCATATTAGCCCTATATTAGCCAATGATGGTGTGCATCCATGGATACGCTGATGTGGGGGCATGCACATTGCCACCCATTGACTAATATGGGCTTGAGCTATTGTGCCTTTTCCCATTTGCAGAAGGGAGGTGGAACCCAACCTCCATGGATGGGAAGGGCTCACTATATTAGCTGCCTTGAATGCACTCCTAAATTCTCAGTACCTTCCACTAGGTCCTGTTTTCTTTTTTAAACCTACATGATAAGCATAAATGTAAATCATCAACTTCCTGCCTAGAAATGTAGTAGTAAGTACAGTCTCTTTCACGCTACACATTTATAACATTTTCTTGTCAGGGATGATGGGAGTTGTAGCTCTTCACCTCTGGCTAACTCACCACCTTGTTATGCAGCGGTGCTGACCAGCTTTGGTCAGTGGTTAATGCTTTTCTTCCAAAGCAGCAGAGTTTCAGAGAATAGGCTGAAGACCCTGACAAACTCTCCTTGCCTTCTCACTCTTCTTCCTGAGATGTCTCCAAACTTCTCCAGGATTCTGCTGGCTCTTGTATCTTCACTCAAGACACCAGACAACTCAGTAGTCTTCTTGTATAAAAGATCTACTTTATTCTACTATATACAAATACTAATGCCCTCACAATCTCCAATATCTCCAAAACACTCCAACTATCCACAACTA
>NC_056525.1:41906168-41914533 GCF_019175285.1 Sceloporus undulatus | reverse complement strand
CCCCCCCCCCCCCAAAAAAATCACTTTTTGAATCCTTAACTCTTCTGTCCTATTCTGTTTCTTGATGGATGTGTATATTTTATCACAGACTCAACAGTATGGACCACAAATTTCACCTGCAAATTTTGTACATCTTCAATTAGAATTTCAGAAAATCCAGAGAATTTCAGGTTATTGAGCTGCCTCTAACTCCTTGATTTACATGCAAGCTATGATGGGTCACATTCGATTTCCAGTCCCATTTAGTTAGTCAGCATCATTCCTTTGGCACAGAACATTACAGAGCAACATATGCCAAAGAAAAAGGTCTATGCAATCACTTCCATTTTTAGGCAAAGCAAGCTAGCCTCATTGAGATAACGGTAGCAGCACCATCCATTATCCATCATCTGTCAGAAATCAAACACTGCCAAAAATACTCTGGCACACCAAAGAAGAATGATGTCTCTCATGAGTTTGTCTAACTTGTCAACTACTCCGTATTTAAAACAAGAAGAATAATTCCATTACTTCCCTTTACTCTTTCTGCATGTCTGTCAAACCTAATGATCACATGCTCTGAACCTATCATGTAACAAAGTGATCTCAGAAAGTATCTCCACAATAGGAGCCAGATAGAAGGAGAAATATGTTTCCCTGAATACACACACACACACACACACACACCAACACAATGTTGAGCAACTGCTATCTTCATGAACAGACTAGACCTTGATGTGATTAAAAATTCGAAACTAGTATTCAGTTAACCAGAATTAGAACATCAATCAACTTTTCTGTTTAACAGGCTTTTCCTGTTCATGCAAGCTCCAAAATACTGTATCAGGAAATTGCAGCTATTAAGGACTACTCCCTTAACAGAAACATCATTTGGGTAATATGGACATGTATAATTGCCACATGGAAAGGACAAGTTGCTTATCTGTAACTGTAGTTCTTCGAGTGATCATCTGCAAATTCATACAAATAGGGCTCCTGTACATTTGATAGCTGAGTGCGTGTGCATGTCCCTTCAAGTTGAGTGTCGACTTATGGCAACTGTATGAAGTGGTTGCCAGTTCCTTTATTATTAACCTTTATTTATAAAGCGCTGTAAATTTACACAGCGCTGTACATAAAATTTTTAGTCAGACGGTTCCCTGCCCTCAGGCTTACAATCTAAAAAGAAGTTCCTTCTTCTGAAATATATCCCAGATCACATATGGTATTGGTTGATGGTCTTCAGTACAAACCAGGACTGACTCTACTTAGCTTCTAAGATCAGATGCGATCTGAAGCCTTTAGGGTAGTGGTTCTCAAACTTATTGCCCTTGTGACCCTTTTATCTCTACCTGCTGATATCAAGCTCCACCCACTTGACATAATATACGAACAAAAATACAGTGGTACCTCGGGTTACGAAATTAATTCGTTCCGCGGCTAATTTCATTCACACATTCATGTATATTCATATTTTAACATTTTAGCAGGAAATAGCTCTCTTCCTGCTGCTGCTGCTTCTCCTCCTCCTCCTCCTTCCTCCAGCAGAGGCTCCAAGTGCCTATCTTGCCCTTTCACTTGCCTTCCAGGACAGAAAAAGTTTGGGAAAAGGAAGAGTAGAAGGGGGTTACCCTATGCTGTATGGTATCCTATCCTACTCTCAGTTCTGGCTTCAATTTGATCTTGCTGCTGAATGGCTATCAGTGGCGGAAAGATGGAATGAAGTCCTAGATTTGTCTGGCTTCTGAAAATATTTTTTTGTTAATTGAATGAGATTACATTTTGAGAAAATTAAGCTGACAGCCTAGTATTTCTGATTTCTATGAATGATATTCTATGTATGGTACTCAATGGCTGGCAGTCTTTTGATTAGGCAGACCTGAAGCTGAAAATGGGAAAGTTGATGAAAGAAGGGAAAAAAGTAGGATTAACAAGAAATCACATAGCATTTTGAAGAGTAAAAATTCATTTATCAATGAAAGCTGAACTGCAAAACTCACTACCATAAGGAGAGCATACTAAACAAACAAAATATTTTTATTCATATACTAGCAAACCTCTGGTGCCCTAACAAACTACCATTCTCAGAATTCCATAGCATTGAGCCATGGCAGTTAAAGTAGTGTCAAACTGGATTATTTCTGCAGTGTGGATGCAACCCAAGAGAGCTTTTAACCCTGCCCAAACTGTCTTGCTCAGGTCACACATGCTATATAGTTCAAGCATGTTTATTCCTTATGGCTCATAGAAGAGTCAGGAGAATTGCCAAATAGTTAGAAATAGAGTATTTTATTTGTGAAATAACCTCTTAAATATGTAATTTTGTAAACTTTTGGGGGCCAAAAAAAAAAATTTTGTTTTTTTTGAAAAATTTAAAATGACAGGTGACCAAGAATATGGAAAAGAGGGAAATATTAAAAAGCTATAAATTCCTCAGCACAACAGAGGGGCTCTCTCTTTGGGACACAACTCCTCTTCTTGTGCTCTTATTTGACTGGTACTCTAGGATCTTGGAGTTTATCGCACACAGTTTGTAAACGTTCCGAGGTCTCAATGGTACAGAACGACGGATTTATCGCATAGCCTCGTTACAGAGACGTTTGCAAATGGGTTCCCGGTCCATTCCGTTTCACGTAAAATGTCCCCGACGATTCTCTTCGTCCTCTCTCACCAGTAAACGTTTATGAGAACGGAAAATCCTCTGTGTGCGATATCCTAGGCGTTCCAATTGCATCCCCATCGTTTCCCTACATTATGCGGGCCATCTGATATCTTTCCTTTACCAATCCCGGGGGGGGGGGGGGGCAAGATGTTTTAACGACATTCATCCTCAAAATTATAGACATCTAGACATGTCTATATGAAAATAAAGCAGGAAACAGTTTGATACCAAGAAAAAGATTCAGGTAGGTATGGTAGGGTTGGAATAAGTGTCCCTTTTACCATTGGAAAATGAGGACAAATTTTAGACCAAACTATAGACAACAATGTAGGCAAAAGTAAGCCAAAATGTTTGACCTTTTTCTGAAACGTCCTACATTTGGGCTTAGTTTGGTGCTGCATTTGTCCAACAGTTTATTCTACATTTTATCCTACATTTATCCCTGGTAATAGAGACAATTTGGCAACACAAAGATAGGTACGCCTTAAATATCCACTAAACCCAGGAATAAATGTAAACTGCACATGCGCAAAGACAGGGGATGGTCGGGGCGTCATCGGATGGGACCTGGCTGTGCGGATATCTGTTCACAGCGAGGTCCAAAACGACAACAGGTCGTTTTCTCCATTAGCGGTGTGTGATAGCATCGTTCTTTTCGCATTCACATAACCGAAGAAGACTTAATGCGATAGCGTTCGTCGTCAGCCCGTTTCCGATCTGTCCGCCTTGTTAACAGGAACGTAATGGAAAACTGTGAGTGCGATAAGGTTCTTAGAGCCTTATTGTAGACTTTGCAAATGCTTTGACTACAATTAGAACCAAGCACATACTTCATGCTTCCCGTGACCTAATGCAAAATGCCCCCTTCTTAAAACCCCAGTACTAATAGAGAAAACACAAGACAAAGACTTACCATAGTAAATTCTTTTAGATTTCTTTGGAATGTCTTATCACCAAAGGGCCATTCACACAACAGAGTAATGCCCTGCTATTCCAGTGTAACGGCCTGGTTCCATCCTATGCAATCCCTGGATGGCAGTTTTAAAGAGGGGCATTTAGACTTCTCAGCCGCAAACTTCAGTGCCTTTCTGAACTACAAACCTCAGGATGCCAGAGGATACAGCCAGACACTTAAAGTGGAAAAACAGTGTTATAACTGTATAGCGTGAAAGTCTCCAGAATGGGTGTTAAAAGCTATTAAAAGTTCATGGAGGATAGAAAATAAAATACAGTTAAGACACCAATGGACTCCTAAGTTGTGGGGGGATCTCCTGTGATTTGAGAGAGTGTGTGCACACTGCAATGATTGTGTATGTGTATAGAAAATATTTATATATTCCATGGGAATTCTTCACTACGATTATAGAATCCAAAGGCATAGCCATGTTAGTCTGGACCTGTAGCACTTCACACTTCGAGAAAGAATGAATTTTGGTAGAATAAGCTTTCGTAGACTTTTATAGATGTTGCAGCTGAAGAGTTAAATTCTACAAAAACTTATGCTACCAACTTCTTTCTTTCTCTGTTAAGGTGAAGCTGCCCCGTTGTGGAGTTTATGTTTGGTTTTATGTTGGAGCAAGATTGTTGTGTGCACCACAACCTCACTCTATACCTGGCATCAACAGTCATTAACTGACAGAAGCTGATCACATCTTTCTACTTTGCATAGACTGAAATGCCTTTGGGAGCCTTGCTCAAGACCCTGTCACTAACATAGCTGGTGGGCACTAGCAGAGGCCTTCACATAAGACACCTTTGCATGGCCTTTGGTCCTTAAGAGAAACAGAAGAGCTGCCCTGAAGCGAGATATCTATGTACTTCTGGCAAACTAAAACTTAGATGGTGAAACGTATTTCTTTGAACCAGAGGCTACAAAAAGTGCAGCATAAATGTGAGTGAGCAAAGAATAAAGGATCAAAGGAACTGGAAGCATTCGATTGACATCACAAATGCTTGACATGAGTCCACAGTTGGGAAGTCCTGAAAGGCCAAACTGAGCCTCTCTGAGATGGTATCAATTACTGCTTGGACAGTGAAGATAAAGGACACTGTCAAGGTTAGTTAAATGAAATAGACATGCCCATTGCCTTTTCTGGCAAGTTCTGTTTATATCTATGCCAAGAGAACCTGAAGAAAGTTCTAGTGAACTGTCCTGACTGGGAACCTCTGCACCAGGGAGTCCCCTTCTTTTTGCATTCGTAGGCTCATTTGGATTATTTTATTTTAAATAGCGATAGGAATGGTAAGTCATTAAATCATAGAGCCCTGGTGGCGCAGTGGTTAAATGGAGCCCTGGTGCGCAGTGGTTAAATGCCGGTACTGCAGCCATTCACTCAAACCACAAGGTTGCGAGTTCAAGACCAACAAAGGGCCCAAGCTCGACTCAGGCTTGCATCCTTCCGAGGTCGCTAAAATGAGTACCCAGCTGTTGGGGGCAAATTAGCTTACTTGCTAATTAGCTTACTTGCTGTCACCGCTAGGATCTTTGGAATAGCGGTATATAAATAAAACAAATTATTATATAGGGAACACTCCAACCCACCCCGTGTTTTCTCTGTCTGTCTCTCTAAGTATTTCCAGATGAAGAAGTCCTTGCACTAGCTTTAGAAGGCACTGCACAATTACTTTGTATTTTTCTTCTTGATAGATTTTCCACAGTAAGAAAAGTTTGAAGAGTAATGAAAGACAAGCAAGAACTACAAGTGGAGGACAGCATTGTAGGGAGCCCTTATAAAATTTAGTGATGGTGAATTAAAGTCTCAGCTGGAAGTACCACCATCCTTCTTTCTATCACACACCACAGATGCACACAAGCAGTGAAAGGGAAAGGAAGCACACAAGGAAGAGAGCCAACACAGAGACACAGGCAGAAAGAAACAGAGAAGGGAAGAGGGAAAATAGAAGAGTTTGAGAAAGGAGAACAGACAGAAACTAATTCTTTACAAGTTGATAGAGCCATGTCTCCATCATCTTCCAAAGAGAAATGGCTGGAAAGATAGGCCCCCTGAACCAAGGGCCCATAATGTGTATCCACACTGTGTGCATACAAGGTTGCCTAACAGAGCATGGGCAAATATGTGTCAGAACTCCCCCCCAATTCAGTTATTCATCGGGGTTCTGTCATTAGAGTTATAGGTCATGGGTAAGAGTAAGGACGAAGGATGGATATATTAGTTGTAGATGCATTCATGTATCCATTTGAGGGTTTAAACTGGAGGTCGGTTAAGAGATTATTAGGGTAAGGTAGCAAGGGGTGTAATAGAATGAACAGGAAAAGTGTAGACTGGCTCTGGCTCTGTGTGGGTTGGAATGCAAGGGAGTTTACCCGGCTAGCAGTGAGTGTCTCTGTGGCGGGGGGGGAACGGTCTGTAGGTGTATGTTGCTAAAGAATAGACAAATTACTCAATTCACTTAAACCTGCTGCTAATTATGTTTGTTGCTGCTATGTACATACTGGGGGTGGGGAAGATGGGTATTGTATTTCTGTTGATATAATATTGCTCAGGTTAGTTATAGCTAAATGTCTATGCTTCAAGGTTACAGGTGCAGCGTGAAGATAACGCCTTGTGGGAACTTAATGTTTTTGAAAATGGCCAAATTCCGGACTGGAGGCATTACATCACTGGGGAGGAGATTCTTCACTGCGCGGAAAGTGCTGTCCAATTACTTGTTTGTGCTTTATGGGTTGGGTTATTTCTTGGGACTTATAACCCATGGGGACTGTACATCTTCATTCCTGACAAAAAAGTGTGTTTGGATACTTCTGCTTGTTCCACAATAACTTTAATTGCTTTCTCATTGAGTTTTGTGTGGAGCACTGTTCTGGAGATTCCACATCTCACAATGATCCCCCTGAAGTATCCCAGAGCACCCTTCTCATATATAATCTTCTAAAAATATAATCATCTTAGCAGTTACAATTGCTTCAAGTGAAGTGAGGGCCGGTGGCCACCATTCCTCATTACTGTTTTGTTGTTGTTGTTGTTGTTGTTGTTGACTGTGCCATGTATTCCCAGGCTTTACATGGAAGCTCATATAATCTTAAGAAATGAAGTTGGTGTGCCAGTCACAGGTGAAGATGGCCAGAGGAGAACCTTGTTAGGACTGCTTGGTACAGGAGTGGAGAAGGGTCAGAAAAGCCAGATTAGCTTTTGGAAGGGTAGAAGAGGAAAAAGACAGTGTTTTGCATACATTCTTTGGATTATTTCTTACTTAAGATAAGATAAAAGTATGCCCTGGTATGCTCTGGGTTTTGGTACCAGGACCGCCATGGATACTAAAATCTTGGGGATGTTCAAGTCCCGTTACATAAGTGATGTAAAAAATGGAGTCTCTATATAAAATAGCAAAATCAAGGTCGCCTCGTGGAATTTACTTTTATTTAAAAAAAAATATCAAACCATGAATGATTGAGTCCATGGATATGGAGGGCCAACTGTACACAGTTAGTTCTGATTTTAGCTCTACCAATTTAACTTTTTGTGAAAATTTTGTTGTAGTACAGAACCATGAGTTCAAAGAAGTGTTTTTAGGTTCAGGGGCTCATATGTCACTCTGCCTCCTATTCAGTCTTGGGCTAGTTACATGTCTTTTTTAAGCCTCATAGTTTACATTCTATGAAATGAGCATTTAGGCTTGGCCACACCACCACAACACCATTTTATGAATAATAATAAGACTTCCCAGACAGCCATATTATGACAGTGCCACACAACCCTTCCTTAGATTCCAAATACACCACCCACAATGCAAGGCCAAACCAAAAGACGGGTAACTCTGGGGTAATGCGAGACACCTTGCTTGGCTTATCTAGCGAAATACAGTGTAAATAACAGTGAATCCTCTATATTGGTGGATTGAATTTCGGCAGATTTCAGCATCTGCGAATTGCAATACTCCATATTATTCAATGGTGGCACATGCATGTGAACGCACTGACATGAAGATCCACTGAGGCTTCAGGTACATTTTTTTTTTTTTGCCATCTGCTGGATCTCAGAACCAAACCTCTGCAGATGGGAAGGTCCACTGTACCTAATTTTAAAATGGGCAATTACATGACAAGAGATGCCACATTTTGAAACCGACAAAACAAAAAGGCCCAATCAGAAAAAGGTAACCACTTCCACTTGCCATTTCATTTTATAACTAAACATAGGGTATGAAGAAAGGGTCAGCTATTCAAATAGCATTCTCACTGACATTTTCATTATTATTTGCATCAAATCACTTTTCCTCCAATGATCTAAGACAGCAGACATGGCCTCTTTTCTTTCCTAATTAGCCACAACAATCCTGTATGGTAGATTACAAATAGAAAATAACTGGCCAGGTTCACCAATGATTTCCTAGCTCTTTTGTGGATTAGAACCTGGATCTCAAAAGTCCCAATCCCACACCATTACCATGACACCTCACTGATGCGCTTTGGTTCATGACCTTCAAAGTTTACAAGAGCCCAAACACACTTTAGCTAGTAAATGAGATGGCACCCGGAGTGAAATGTTGAAAAACTTGTCTTCTTGGACTAGTATCCTCATTCACTATCAGAAGTATGTAAGTAAATAATATGCTAGACCCTTTTTGTCAGAGAAAGAAGAAAGAAAATTCAGAAGATCATGTCCTTCAGATGGCTGTTATTATGTTCCACTGAGAAGTGAAGTTTATAGGGGAAGTTAGCATGGCAGTATAAGTCTCTTCAGGTTAGATAGTTCAGTCCTTTCA
>NC_056525.1:41893740-41906143 GCF_019175285.1 Sceloporus undulatus | reverse complement strand
GGTTGCATCTCACGCCAGTTGGAAGAAATGTTTTTGCCAACAGTCTCAAGAACTTGATCAGGAGGGCTTTAAACTGAGTTCCGAGGGGAAGGGAGACAATATTAAGGAAGGCGAAAGGGATGGCGAAAATAGTCAAACTAACATAGAGGAAACAAGAAAAAAAGTGCAAGGACCCAACAGTGGGAGGCAAAAAAACTAGCACAGGCAGCAAGTAAAAGGGAACTATGGTCTGCGATGTCTCTACACTAATGCACAGAGCATGGGAAATAAGCAAGATGAACTCGAACTCCTAGTACAACAAAGCAAATATGATATAATAGGCATCACTGAAACCTGGTGGGATGAGTCTCATGATTGGAATGTGGAAATAGAGGGGTATAACCTTTTAAAGAGAAATAGGCCAAACAAGAAAGGAGGAGGAATAGCACTATATGTCAGAGATATTTACACCAGTGAAGAGATCCAGTAAGAAGAAGGAAATGGTAGGGCCACTGCGTCGAGAGGATGGCAAAATGTTAACAGAGGACAGAGAAAAGGCAGAATTACTCAACACCTTCTTTGCCTCAGCCTTCTCTGAAAAGGCAAAGGGTGCTCAACCTGAAGATAATGGAGCAGAGGACAGAATAGGGGAATTTCAGCACAGAATATGTAAAGAGATAGTAGAGGAACACCTTGTTAATCTAAATGAATTTAAGTCTCTGGGACCAGATGAACTACTGTACATCCAAGGGTATTAAAAGAACTGGCAAATGTAATATTGGAGCCATTGGCAATAATCTTTGAAAACTCCTGGAAAACAGGAGAGATCCCAGCAGACTGGCAGAGGGCAAAAGTTGGCCCCATCTTCAAAAAGGGGAAAAAAGAGGATCCCAACAATTATCGTCTAGTTAGCCTGGCATCAATACCAGGAAAGATTCTGGAGCAGATAATTAAACAAAGGATCTGTGAACATCTAGAAAGCAATGCCATAATCACAAAAACTCAACATGGGTTTCAGAGAAACAAGTCATGTCAGACAAATCTAATCTCTTTCTTTGATAAAATTACTAGCTTGGTAGATGAAGGGAATGCTGTGGATATAGTATATCTTGATTTCAGTAAGGCCTTTGACAAGGTTTCCCATGACATTCTTGCAAACAAGCTTGTAAAATGTGGGCTAGACAAAGGAACTGTTAAATGGATCTGTAATTGGTTGACTGGCCGAACCCAAAGGGTGCTCAACAATGGCTCCTTTTCATCCTGGAGAGAAGTGACCAGTGGGGTCCCACAGGGCTCTGTCCTGGGCCCAGTGCTATTCAACATCTTTATCAATGACCTGGATGACAGAATTGGGAGCATACTTATCAAATTTGCAGATGACACCACATTAGGAGGAATAGCTAATACCCCAGAGGATAGGATCAAGATCCAAAATGACCTGAATAGACTAGAAAGCTGGGCCAAAGCTAACAAAATTAAATTCAACACGGAGAAATGTAAGGTATTGCACTTAGGGTGGAAAAATAAAATGCACAGATATAGGATGGGTGACACCTGGCTGAATGAAACTACGTGTGAAAGGGATCTAGGAGTCCAAGTAGACCACAAGTTGAACATGAGTGAACAGTGTGATGCGGCAGCTAAAAAGGCCAATGCAATTTTAGGCTGCATCAATAAAAGTATAGTGTCTAGATCAAGAGAAGTAATAGTGCCACTGTATTATGCTTTGGTCAGGCCCCACCTAGAATATTGTGTCCAGTTCTGGGTGCCACAATTCAGAAAGGACATTGAGAAACTGGAGCGTGTCCAAAGGAGGGCGACAAAAATAGTGAAGGGTCTGGAAACCATGCCCTATGAGGAACGACTTAGGGAGCTGGGGATGTTTATCCTGGAGAAAAGCAGGTTAAGAGGTGATATGATAGCCCTGTTTAAATATTTGAAAGGATGTCATGTTGAAGAGGGAGCAAGCTTGTTTTCTGCTGCTCCAGAGAACAGGACCCGGAACAATGGATGCAAGCTACAGGAAAAGAGATTCCACCTGAACATTAGGAGGAACTTCCTGACAGTAAGGGCTGTTCGACAGTGGAATGCATTCCCTCGGAGGGTGATAGAGTCTCCTTCCTTGGAGGTCTTTAAACAGAGGCTGGATGGCCATCTGTCAGGGATGCTTTGATTTGGATTTCCTGCATGGCAGGGGGTTGGACTGGATCGCCCTAGTGGTCTCTTCCAACTCTATGATTCTATGATTCTATGTGCAGCAGACACAGACACATACACATTAAATAGATCAGTATTCAAACTAGATATATTTTAAAAACCATGTCAATAATACTACCATGCTGATATAACAAACAGTTATCTTTAAATAAACCTCACATCTAAACATGATCATCCAATTACACCACTTATATAACTGTACCACTACAACTACACTTCATATTCTACAGCTTCTTGGAATATGAAATCATATCTTATATATAATCCATATTTTCCTTTCATATAGCTGAAAAGGGTTTCCAATTATGATGCTTCCCCCAATTATTGAAATGCTTCCCCAAAAATATATGTGATGAATGAGCAATTAATTTAAGTGACATTTAATTAAATGTCAGTAAATGTGTGTTGAATGCAGTGTTTTAAAGATAAGAAAGGTGGCCAGCCCACTGTAAGCATGATGGAAGCAGCAAGGCAGCCTTTGGTTTGTTTCCCAGTACATTTGTTAAAAAGTTTGCAAAGACAGAGGTTTGCAGAGCTTGGCGATACTTGATGAGACATTTGTCCATTTAGCTCAGTATTGGATTCTTTGATTTATGTCCTCTCTCCAGGGTCTTGGATAGAGTTCTCTCCCATGACCTACTATCCACCCACCCACCCCCTTTTTCCCTGGAGGTATGAAGAGAGCCAACTTTCTTCATGCAAAGCATGTGGTCTGTTACCTAGAAATGGATCCTCCTGACCACAACTGGCAGGTGGTTGTGTTAGTTGTATCACATGGTGTAGCTGTGCAGAGTGGGGCAGATCAGATAAAGATAGAGGCACTGGCATGCTGAACTCTTTTCCATACTGTCATTTTTCCAATCAGATCTCTCTCACCTGCTCTGCTCACCACAAAAGCTGCTATTTGTCTTATGACAGAGAACCTATATGTGTGTGTTAGGTTTTATGTACCAGGGCAAATAAAAGCTTTCCCCATGTCAGACTGGGAAAACAGTATGTGAGGAAAGGGTTTAACATCGCATCCTTTGGCATTTTGGGGGTTGTCCAATTGTTTTCCTCAATGGACTGCTCTGAAATCAATCTTTCCTGACAGAGATCTGCTGGCATCTGATCTACTTCAGCCTTGAATACCATGTGAAAAGTGATTGTATGGGGGTATTCAAGACACTGGACAGTACATCACCTATAACACTTCTTTCTCCCCATATTTGTTCCATTTTAACTTAATTCATTTTTATATTACTCTGTTTGTAACTGAAGTTTAAACACCCTGATATGTATACAGGCAGGCAGACACTGAAACAGACACAGATGTAAAGAGGCAATACTGTGTGTGATTAGCATGCACATAGTCCTCCTCCACTACTATGGTCATTCACCATATTCCAGAGGACTGATTTGTCTTCCTTCTCCTTTTTCCATACCTTCCCAAATCCAGCATTGGAATACATATTGTTGTTATTAATTGCTATCAAGTCAGCTTTGATTTATGACAACCCTATGAATGACAGACCTCCAAGCCACCCTGTTAAAAACAGTCCAGCTCAGGTCTTCCAAATTCAGTGCAAAGCTTCCTTTATTGAATCTGTCCCCCTGTACTGTGTTCTTTCTCTTTTCCTACTGCCTTCTACTTTGCTGAGCCTTATTGTTTTTTCTAATGAGTCATGTCTTCTCATAATATGTCCAAAGTATGACAGTCTCAGTTTAATCATGTTGACATTAGTGAGAATTTAGGTTTGATTTGCTGTAAAACCCATTTATTTGTCTTTTGGCAATGGTATCTGTACAACTTTCATCCAGCACCATATTTCAAATTACTTGATTTTCTTCTTGTCATCTTTCTTCATGTCCAGCTTCCACAACCTTACATAGAAATAAAAAGATAATACAGAAAGTTGTTATAGAAATACTACCTTTTGTATTATTTTTTAAAAATGGAGATGGACAACAAGGAATCTGACAAGGAGGTAATTATCTTGGATGTGGGTGCCCTACTTCAAATAGGTTGCCCAGACATTAATGGGGGTGAAAAAGAGACACATCAGGCCCAGACTGTGCCTTGCATGCTATTTTTACTGCCGGAATGTTTGATAAAGGTAGCTTTAAAAGAAACTGGAAATTTCAAGGACCTGCATGTATTCTTTCCAAACCCATTGTTTAAGGCTTAAAGCACTTGGGTTGTTTGTGATCCTAATGGTTATGTGGATTGTTTCTGCAATACTTATCTGCTGTGGAATAGATAATAATTTGGAAGAAGTCACTGGAAACAGTTGGAAGAGAATGACATTGTGGCTTCACTGTGTAGCTTAGCATAAAAATGTTTAAATATTTCAAATTAGAATAGAATAGATATATTCTAATAGGAAATTGCATTATTTAGGCAGATTGGAATAGCCTACTGACCCTTGATTGCAGTGGGCAAGTAGGAGCTCCAAATAACTGAACCAAGCTCTTTAACATTCTGGCAAGATGCTGTTTTGTGTGTCTAGTGCCTCATTCCACTGATGTTCAAAGCTCTCGTATTTCAAGTCTTTGTCACAGTGAAAACATCAGATTTCATGGTTTTATCACATATTCCTGGAAAATAATATTTAATCCATTCAGATTATGTAGAGAATGGCAGAAAATCATTATAAAAGATTATGGGGTGAGCTAACTTCTGTAGCTCATATACTGCAGCAAAATTTTTAGGAAGGGACATAGCAAACGGAAGTATCTTGCAAATTCATTCATTCATTCAAATTCATCTTATATATTCTTTTTGCCCAAAGGATCACTCAAATACAGACAATAAAATTGAAATGAAAACAGACATACAATGCAGTTAATTATTTATACTGGCCCATTTTCTGATGTTTCTCACCACACGCAAACTGTAATGGCCTATATCAAATGTCATCCCTGGACAAATACATCTTATGATACTTGCATATTCTCTGCTGAATGTGTCGTATACAAAAATTCAGCAACATTAGGCCCTTAGATTTAACAGAAGTGTATTTTGGTCAGTATTGGTGCCTGTCATGAGATTCTAGAGACATGCATGCTTCTGTACAAAGCAGTTTAATTGCATCAGTTACATCAGGGACATAGTGGGGGGGAGGGATCTGTGGGGTCCGGACCCCCCCCCCCTTCCATTAGAAAAATGAGTGGCATGCACTGCTGCGCCGCCGCACCCAAGCCCAATTATAATGGTGGCACTTAGTCTGGAACACCCCCCCCCCTTCCTAAAATCCTGGCTACGTCCAGGGACGTAGCCAGGATTTTGGGAAGGGGGGGGTCCAGACTAAGTGCCACCATTTTGAGAGGCTAAGAGCCCCCCCCCAGACACAAAAAGGAGGTTGAGCGTTTACATTAGAATGGCACCACTTGAACTTCCGTTATGGCTCCGTGCTGCTATGGAATCTTGGGATTTGTAGTTTGAGAGCTGTTTGGCCTTCTCTGTCAGGTGCCACAAACAAACTACAAGTCCCCGCATTCACCCTATGGTGCCCAAGGGCAGCTAAATGGCATCAAACTGGATTATTTTTTTCAGTGCAGATGCAAATGAGTCCTTCCTCTGAAGGCGTTTACATCAGATAAATTCAGCTCGATAAAGCAAAGCGCAGCTGTTCAAGCAATGAGCGGCAGCCACTCTGTTCATGCTCAGAGACACTCTGCTCATGCTTTGAGACACTGCATTCCAACTTCTGAGCTGAGCTAAACCCCGGCTGCATCCACACAACATTTCATTCCCACTTCCAAGAGGATTTTTTAATTCCAACACACACACACACACACTACATACACACATGCACACAATTTTTAATTCCAAGACTCATCTATCTATCTATCTAGCTATCTGACTTCATAATTTAAATTCCAAGACATTAACCTCCTTTCTTTTATAAAAAAAACAAACCCTTTAAGAGATCCTTTTAGAGAAAGGCAGGGGTATAAAATCAATAAATACAAAATTATGTGCAATAGTCCATCGTGCATGGCTTGCATTATAAGACTTATAACTTTAATGTTATACATTTAAAAACTATTAAAATCACAGTAGGCTCAGAGTGTCCAGAATCATGGAATCATAGTTAGAAGAGACCCCTAGAAGGACCATCCAGTCCAACCCCATTCTGCCAGCAGGAACTCCCAGTCAAGCATCCTCAACAAATTAGTAATGGAGGTGTCCATCTACATTGTAGAAAGTATTACTATAGATTAATGCTATGGAAAATCACCACCTTGAGTCTGTTATATTGGGAAAGGCGGGATTAAGAAAATAACAACACAACAACATTGGGTTGTAGTTTTTGTGGATATTTAGCCTTCTTTGTCGAGAGCTCTGGTGCCACAACATACTACAAATCCCAGGATTTTCCATAGCATTAATGGTGGGTTGAACTGGATTATTTCTGCAGTGTGCACCTTATTAGACTGCAGTTCCCAGCAGTCTGTGGTGCTGCTGGATGATGGGCCCTGCAGTCTAGCATTGCCTGGAGCAGAGCCATAGGACTCCAGAGCCCCAATTCATCTCTGGCAGAATTTTGGGGAAACTCCTTTAAAAAGACAAAATAAGGAAAAAATAAAAACTCCTTGCCAAAGTAAAACCCAGAGGTCTTCCAAGGGACTTTGCTTCCAAGCAGGAGGGCGCGAGAGGCCAAGATCTTTAGATTGAGTCCTTAGGTTAATTAATTAATCCTAGAATCCTAGAGTTGAAGAGACCCCAAGAATGCCATCCAGTCCAACCCCATTCTGCCATGCAGGAACTCTCCATCAAAGCATCCCATTGATATGCTGAAAAGGGGCCAGTAGTGTATTTTATTTATTTTCTTTTAAAAATGAGAAAAAAAAAAAGGCTGGAAGAGCGAAAAGGGCCAAGCCTTGATATCTGGACCCCAGGAACATGCTAACTCCCAGAATTCCTAGCCAAGAGCCACAAGAGTTAATCGTGCCAAACTGGTTTTCTTTGAGTGGATGCAGCCTGATGCAGCTTCCTGCCTCCCCCCTCGCTCCCTCTCCTCCAGGGCTTTTTGGCCCTCCCCTCAGCCCCGCAACAGAAGTTTAAGGGCGGCACTTGGGCTCACCCTCCCATTCTTCTGCCCTCCCTCCCTCCCTCCCCCCTCTCTCTCGCCTCCCTGCTCCCAGTGAATTTTCCCTCTAGTCCTCTGTGCTTTTGATGGAGGGGACAGAGAGTTTTAAAGGCCTTGATTCACCTCCTCCCTCCTGAAGAGACTTTATTTTTGGCAAAACACAAGGAGGGGGGGAGGAGGAGGAGTGGAAGCCAGACTGACTCCTATGGAAACGAAAGGGAAAGAGCTTGCTTTGTCTTTCCCCTTTTCCATCTCGGAGCTCCGTGGTTTTAATGGTGAGGAGGAGGGGGGGGGGGGAGGAGCTTAAATGCCCCCCGGCCCGAAGGGGGGGGACCGGACCCCCCACCCCCCCCCCCTGGCTATGTCCTTGCTACGTCCCTGGTTGCATGTAGTTATTCAAGAAGTGAATGTTTCTAGCAGTGTGCATATGTACTACTGTATGACTAAAGTTAGTACACTCAGCCTTCTTTATAGTCAAAGTTCTTTCTTCACTTTGTCACAGAACAACATACATTTGCTGACAGATAAAAAAATTAGGGTGATATCTCACATTGTTTTCTTTAGATATATATTAAGATTTGTTTCATACATCCACCGCTTTAAGGAGCCAGGATTGCTGGGCCATGTTATTAAATGTTCCCTTGGTAGTCAATATGAATTTACTGCTTTGAAATGTGTGAATTGATTTCACTCCATTTGAAAAATAAAAGGAACTTATGGAATTTATTGTGCCCTTTGTTTCAATAGGACTTAGGGCCAGTCTGTATCAGAGCTCGGGAAAGCTACCTTTTTGGACTATGACTTCTATGTTAGCTAGGGGATCATGGGAGTCTGAGTCCAAAAAGGAACTTTTTCAAGCTCTGATCTGTACATGACACTTGCCATAATATATCACAGGCCGTTGTTTAGCTTATGGTAAATAAGCTTACTCAGAGACTGAGTTGAAACCTATAGGGCCATTCATGATCCATACCAAAGGTATTTGCTGACAATGTAGGGAAACTCATGACATGATAGTCTTGTATAACTCCAACCAGGAGAGAGGACATTAATTTCTGTTGCAGTAGTAATAACATTTGAGTAGGCTTATGGCCTCCTTCAAAGATTTTAGAGTTCAGACAAACTCAGGCTGCATCTGCACTGCAGAAACAACCCAGTTTGACACCACTCTAACTGCCATGGCTCAATACTATGGAATTCTGGGAACTGTAGTTTTGTGGCGGACTATTATTATTATTATTATTATTATTATTATGCTTTATTTATATAGCGCTGTAGATTTGCACTGTGCTGTACATACAAACAATAAAATAGATAAGAGTAAACCTGCCCATGGAAATAATAGCATAATACATATAAATAATACATAACAATACGGGAAAGGGTTCAAAAAAACAGGCAACAAATTAAAAACATCAAATTTATCTTTCCCTGTCAGAGAGCTCTGGTGTCACAACAAATGACAATTCCCAGAATTTCACTGTATGGATCCATGGCAGTTAAAGTGGTATCAAAGTAGATTATTTCTGCAGTGAAGATGTAACCTCGTGCAAGGAAGTAAAGTCTTTCTGTATACTGGACCTAAGCCATATAGAATATTATAAATGATAACCAGCACTTTGAACTCAGAAATGGGCTAACTTCCAATGGAGTTGTTGCAACAAGGGAGTTGTATGCTCCCTGTAGTCTGTCCCAGTTAACAGTCTGGCTGTAGCTCTTTGGGCCAACTGAAGTTTCTGAGTATTTTTCAAAGGCAAATCCATGTAGAGCACATTACAGTAATCCAAACAGGATGTAGCTAAGGCATCCCTCATCATGGTCAAACTACATAATGTAAATTTTGGGACAGTCTAGGTCCCAAAGGTATGGGTATTTTGGAAGTTTAAACAGCAGAATCTCATCTTTCATAGCAGTTTATCACACGGGAAGGATCCTGTGCAAAAACAGGATTTAAAGTGGAAAAAAACTCCCACAAAAGTGGATTTATTATCAAATGACGTCCAGGTTAACCCAACATTAACCCATACAGAAAGTAGAAAAGACACACAAAAGCGCAATTGATTTTCAAATGACATCACTGTGAAGGTGCATTAATGCAACATTAACCTCGCTAGAAAGTAGGCAAAACACAATTCTTTTTACTTCCGGAAAATCCCAGAAGTAAAAAGAATTGCGTATTGTCAACTTCCTAGCCGGTTTAATGTCTGAAAATCAATCGTGCTTTTGCATGTCTTCTTAGGTTTTCTTCGTGTTTTAAATCCAGTTTTAAATCCCATTTCTGCATGGGATGCCTCCTGTGTGAGAATCTCTAGAGATGTTGGCTTGTTGACACTTCTTTTGAATGCATTGTCATTTGAGATGGTTTGTTTCAGGAACATGCAGGGACTATAGTGCCTCAGAATTATCAAGATCTTAAACCAAATCTGTGTTATTGTTGCATCTTCTTCAGCAGATAGAGAACTGATCTTAGAATGAGATTATTAATGTTCATTTTGTCATTTTAGTAAGACTTGCTCCATTATAATGATGATGACCGCTGAGGTTTTCTCTCTAAAAGCTCCTGCTGTGTTTTGATTTCTCTTCTGTGTTTATCAGACATTCAGCTACTGAATAATTGTCAATTGCCCATATCCCTCACAGTTAATTACTATTTACTCTTCCTTGCCACCATGTATGACCTGCTCTCAGGGCTTCTTAATCAAACTCTGTAATGTAGGCTGTGTTCTTTCAACCTTTTAGTTCAGAATGGCCATGGTACACTGTGGAGTAAATAGCCTGAACAGAGCATTAGTCTGTGGAACAAATCACACAGACCTGCTGACTTGCATATAGACAGTTTGTCCAAACAAAAACAGACTACACTAATTCATGCTGGAGACTGGGGGATGCATTCCACATTATTCAGTCTTCCAAATCACTTGAGTAAGTGTACAAACACCATAAAAAAGCAAAGATAAAACATAGCCAACGCACTTAGTTTAGATTCAATTATTTATAGTAATACTTGTAATGTGTTTGGAAGAGTAGTTTGTAAAATTAATGAAGTTTAGGTACTAGAAGACTTCACTACTTCATGCTCACATTAAGTCTTTGCTGAGGGAAGGAAGACAGAACATTTTAAATGGAGAGTATAAAAAGTACAGATAAGTGACTTATAAGAGAGAAATATGATGCATACAGTACAGTACTGGCATATTTTGGAAACAAATGTACTAGCAAAGCACTACAGTTTGGTATTATTGTTCCTCCTCAATGTTAGTTTGCTGTCTGCTCAGGGAAAAACCTAACAAGGGACAAGAAAGGGAACCAGGGCAGTTAAAGGCCTCTCTGATTGATGTGTGGTCTTCCTCTTTCTATTGTTTTCCACCTTTCCTAGAATCATTGCCTTTTCTAATGAGTCATGCCTTCTCATGATGTGGCCAACATACAACAGCTCTGACATAGTCATCCTTTTTTTAAAAAAAAAATTCCAAGACATAAAACGAACATTAATATGTTAGAGTACATTACATAAACATAGCATAACATAGACATAACTAGCATAGACATAACTAACCTAATCTAGACAAAGACATAGACATGGTCATAACTACCTATATAAACTACATAAAACAGATACACACATATATACTTCCTCCCCTCTACTTTGAGATCCTTTTCTTAGACATCTTATATCCCTTTTTACTTTTTACTTACTATCTTTTTGTTTTTTGTTTTTTAATTATCCTAGCTTCCAGGGAGAGTTCAAGCATGATTTGTTCTAGGACCCAATTGTTTGTCTTTTTTGGCCATCTACAGTATCCTTAGCACTCTTTTTCAACATCATATCTCAAATGAGCTGATTTTCTTTCTATCAGCTTTCTTCACTGTCTAGCTCTCACATCCATACATTGTGATGGGGAATACAATGGGCTTAGATGATCCTTACTTTAGTATTCAGTGTTATATCTTTACTTTAGGATCTTATTTAGTTCTTTCATAGCTGCCCTTCTCAGTCCTAGTCTTATTATGAATTCTTGACTGCAGACTCTGTTCTGATCAAGGCATGTAGAGTTTTATCCTGGGTCTATTGGTATTGATTACTCACACTACCGATGATGTGGATCTTTTAAAAAAAAACTCAGAGAAAACCCCAATATTGATTATTACCGTATATACTCAACTATACGTCAAAAAATTTATGCCCCAAAATGAACTCCAAAATCCTGGGTAGACTTATGGAAGGGTCAATGAGTTAATGCTAAAAAAAAATTGTGAAAGAAGAAGTGCCCACCTTCCTCTGTAGCCTTGTAACGGCTCCCTGTTTGAAGCCCCGGCACCGGCTCTCCTCTCTCCCTGTGTGTGTGTGTCTGTGTCTCCCTCTCTGCTTTCCCGCACAGCCAGACCTAACAAGTTGCTGTTAGGAGAGGAACATGCCCTGGCTTGTACCCCGTTTTGCCTGGAAGCTCTGGGGGTGAAAGGTAAAGAGAGAGAAAGGTTTGTCCTCCATTTCTGCTGGCTATGAGCTTAGGAGTCCTAGGGGTGAATAGCAGAGAGAGAGAAAGGCCTGTCCTCCATTTCTGCTGGCTATGAGCCTTGGGAGTCTTGGAGGTGAAAAGCAGAAAGACAGTGGGGTCTGTCCTCCTTTTCACAAGCCATGTGCCTTGGAGATACTTTTGGTAAGGGGAAGTGTGTGCGTGTGTGCGCGCGCACGCGCACATGCACGCTGAGGTTTGTTTCCCCTTTTCCATGCTGAGACTGATGCTTGGGAGAGGTCTAGAGAGTGAGATATAGGGAGGGAAGTGGTGCTTTGTCCCCCCCCCCCGCCCTTTAGATCTTTTGTAACATCCTCCAGTGTTTGCCCCTCGACTTATCCACGGGTCATATCAAAATCCATGATTTTGGATCCAAAAACTGCCCTCGACTTATACATGAGGTCGACTTATACATGAGTATATACGGAAAGTGGTATTTTGGGAGCCCCCCCCCCCCTAAAAAAATACTTAATTGATTTTATTTGGGATGGGTGTGTAAAATGGAAATTCATCCTGGATTCATCCTGGATTATCTTCACCATCTGAAAAACTGCTAAATCTGCTCTGGATATGATATTTTCGGCATACCAGTTGAACAAATAGGGTGATAGAATGCAG
>NC_056525.1:41886448-41893715 GCF_019175285.1 Sceloporus undulatus | reverse complement strand
CATGGTGAGTTGTAATGTACAAACCAGCTCCAAACACTCTTGACAGTCCCCAGCATCAGCTGCCCAAGGCACTGTCTCATTTTTGCCTAATGCTGAGACTAACCTAGATAAGACATTATCCTCACAACCTGATTCTAGAGCTGAGCTTAGATAAGCCATAAAATGGCAACCAACAGCCAAAAGGTCATGGAAAAGTGGCAGAAAATAGTCTTTGTTGGTGAGACTATTAAAATAAGCAATTAAGGCTGCAATGCTCTTCATTCAGCATTTTTGTTCAAGGAGGTATTGAATGGAATCATGTTTGTATATGCATACAAAGTACATATAGTACAAAAGATCACAAGTGTTACCAAGGGAAAAGGACTGACTGAATGTTAAGTATGAAATGATGAAGAATGAGATTGTAGATTACGTAGAATATAGAGAAAGAAGATTATATATGGGGATGGTACATGTTGGTATTAGTTCTGTATTAAAATTAATGGCTTTTTTGTAAAAATAATAAAAAAATTAAAAATAAATATTTATAACTGTCCTATATTGAAAAAAATTGGGTAGTCTACAATAAATCAGCTTAAACTATTTAAAAGTAAAACAATAAACAGTATTTAAATAATGTATATTATTTACCTAAAGGTATAATTTAACAATAGAATAATTTAAAGTGAAAAAAGTTTTTAAAAAGTCTGAAGCCATTCATGCCTATATTGTTATGTATGTAAAGAAAAGGTAAAGTATTTCCCTGTTGACGGTTTCAAGTTGTGTTCTGACATAGGGGTGGTGCTCATCTCAGTTACTAAGACAAGAGCCAGCATTGTCAGAGACTATGCTGTGATCATGTGGCCAACATGATTGACAGAATGTGTTTACTTTCCCATCAGAGTGTATCTATTTCTCTACTTGCTGTGCATGCAAAACTGCTAGGACTGGCAGAAGCTGGACAGTGATGGGAGCTTACCCCACCATGCGGCACCTGGGCCTCAAACAGCCAACCTGCTGATCTTGCAATCAACAGAGAAGGTGGGTTGGAGGAGGAAGAGGGGAAATGGGAAGATATGTCGAATTGTTTGTAGTAGGTATTGTGTATTGTGTGTGGTCTATGTTTGTAAAAAGTTATAAAATAATTTTTTTAAAAAAAGAACAGAGTCATGTCTTAACCACTTGAGCCATGCGTCCCCATGTATGTATGTACACAGACTTGGATGAAAACATTAGCTCAGAAAGGCTAGAATAGCAAGCTGAGGTTTAACTTGTGCCAAAAGGAAACCAGCACAGCTCCAGGTAAGCTCAGAAAGGGTATGTCACAAACTGAGGTGCCACTGTGGACAGTTCCTCTCACACCTCCTATTCAGGTACTTCTATACGGCAGAGTTAATGCCATTTGACATAGCTTTAACTGCCATGCTCAGTGCTTATGAATTCTGGGATTTGTAGTTTGTGAGTTATTAGGTACCTTCTCGGTCAGAGAGCTCTGCTGCCACAACAAACTACAAGGTCCCAGGATTCCATAGCATGGAGCCATGGCATGACAGAGATAAATCTAAGAGTACTTGCAAACATTTTACTTTCTTATCCAGGAGATTGCTTATCCAATTCCTCAGCTGGGAAGCATCAATTCACAGAATCTCCATGTTATCAGAACTCAGTTTCAGGTGATTGGCTTTCAACCACCTTTTACAATATCCAGGCACTGATCCAGAACTGCCAGATTCAACCAGTTTCCCATGACAAAGAGAAAGTGAGCAGATTGTCACGGACATAGCAAAGGCACCTGACCCCACAAATCTCTAAAACTTATTCTGTGGCTTCAATATACATATTAAACAGAATGAAGGATAGGATGAAAACCTGTAGCAGCATCTAATGGAATCTGCCAGTGACACTCTCTGGAACTGGTCCTTCTTCATAGGAGCAAAACCAATGTAACACAGGTTTAGTAAGGTACCATGATCAGTGGTACCAACAGCTTTGAAGGATCAGGAAAACTGGGTTGGTCATTAACCTGATCTGAAATGAGAGTGAAACATTGTGTGATTTTTAGACCTGTTCCCACACCTTTTAAACTGGATCGCAAATCGGTTGAACCAGTTCAAATGACCCGGGTTCCCACTGAATCAATTTTCGCTGAAGTGAATCAGAGAGGAGCCATGCTCTAGCCCATTTAACTTACGTCTTTTTGATGCTGATTTTTTCTGTGTCTTTTTGGATAAATCGATTCATGCTCAAGTGTAAACCAGATGGCAGATCGGAATCGATTTAAATTTGCCCTTGGTGGGTGGAGGAAATCCATTTTGAATGATTCATTGTTCAATGTGAACCACAAGTAGGTTAATTTTATTTTATTTGCAGCAGGAAAATGTGATCGGGGCAAATGTAGTGAGAACCATGCCCCATGTCAAATACGTCCATCGATTCGGATCACACACATATTTATTTTTAAGTGGGAATGAGGCCCACACAATACTTTTTTTTAAAGAGGGTAGATACATCTCTCAAAAACTTTGTCAACATATATATGTGTTTGTCTGTGTGTTGTGTGTGTGTGTGTGTGTGTGTTTATGTGCTATGTCCCTCCCTATTCCTTTTGGCAAACTTCTTCCAGAAGCCTTGCACTTTCTGGATGAAAGGAATTTGGTCTGAATGCAGCATTTGAGGTGATTTAATTATTTTCGTTTTATTCTGGTTTTATTCTGACTGCCTAGGTGCAGTAGAGCCTTGCCATCTGTTTAACTTTTAAACGGCTTGTTGCACGCTGAGCAGATGCTTATTATCACTCTTTTCCACAATGACACCTGTCTTTCCCCTGAACAGTTACAGTCAATTTAAAACCAGTAATGTGCATGAGTACTTCCAAATTGTCCCTTGCAATGTGCATTACCTTGTACACTTATCAGCAGTGAATTTCTTCACCATTATGTTGCCCTTTTTGTTCTTTGGTAGGAAACAAGTTCTGAACAATCATAAACACACTTGACTGTCCCAAAAATTATGTGTTGTCCACACATTTCACACTTTCCCTCAGTTCCTCCCCAGGCCTGTCCACCTGGCACCTAATTGTAATGATTTCTTTTAAAGGCATCAAGTTAATTGTTGTGTTGTGTGGTGTGTGTTTAGTCTTTTATATTTAACTCCTCCTCCCATTTCCATTTTGGAAAGTTGAAAATACGATATTTTTCTGCTACTGCCTCTTCTCTCTCTCGTCCTGTGTGTGGTTATGTATGGTTTGTGTGTGTGTGTCCAATTATTTGTGGAAAGAGTATGTCACTTTTGGGGGACTACAGATCCCTCATTCTGGCCACCAGTCATGCTGGCTGGGGAGGTCTTGGTGTAATCACAAGCTACATTTAGACTTTTAAAAGTTTACAAGAGTTTTCAGTCTAATATAGAAACGGGTTTTATTATGACTTAATTGCTGAAATAGTCCTGTTCCACTCTGAATCTTCAAGTGTAAGGTGGAAAACATTTTTTTAAAAAAACAAAGAAATAAGAAAAATAAACCACCTGTCTGATATTCCAGTTAAAGGAACAGGCCCCTTTCAGTACAGAGGAGTTATATAAAGGAGACAGTGCTTCTGTATATTTATATTCACAAGTGGAGTAGTAATGGTACAACAATGCTTCCTTAGAGGCCATGACACTCAACCGCTACCTTCCTTCGGTCTAATACAGAAATTTAAAATAAGCTTTGTTCACCGGGAGGGGACTGCGTTTTTGTTCTCTCCTTCCATGCCCTTTGCTTCATGCAGCATAACCAAGAAAACACAGGTCACCACAGAATGAAAAAACAAGCAGGAGTGGGGTCAAGCTCAGTTGTTTGTTTAAAGGATTTCATTCTTTTCATCTCAGACAGTAAGTGTGGGTGGCTGTGCGTTACATAACAGCCACATTTAAAGACAATTGCTTTTTTGGAAATGAAATAAACAGAAAAGTTTTTTTTCACGTTGAGGGGGGGAAAATGACTGAGGTTAAATGCAGTATTACTCCACCTCTGTTCCTCTCACCATTATTTAAATAAAGGTCTTTTCATACTATACAATTGTAGCACTATGATTCACTATAATTGCTATGGCTGCATCCTATGGAATCCTGGGGTCTGCAGTTTGTGGAGATGTTATAGACCTCTGGCAGAAAATTTTAAATACCCCATCCTAAACTGCAAATCCCAGGACTCCATGGGATGCAACCATGGCTGTTAAACTGGAATCACAGTGCTATAACTGTATAGTGTGAAAGGTTTCCATGATTTGACAGCCATTTCAATAAGTGTCTTCTGTGTGTAGAACATTGAAGAAGCCATCTTGTGCATTCCTTCAGAGAACAATCCACCTTTGGGCACCCTTGATTTATACTGCTATTCACATAGTTATCCTAACTCACTGCCAAACATTTGTTGTTGAGTTGTGATTAGTTACTATTATCTTCAGTCCAAGCTTTTAAAAAACCCAAGTTATGCCAGTCACCTGTACACTGTCTTATTCTGTAGCAGGGTTCTTTCTTCATTCAGAAAATGTTTTAAAATCCTCCTGAATACTACTGACTGCTGCTGCTCTGATTTCCCTGTTTTCTGTTTTAGCATTCAAAGATGTTATTCCCAAAGGTCTGATGGTTTGTCATCTTCTAATACATCTAATTGCTTAATTATGTGCTCAAACACCATCACAAAGCATTGTAACATTTCATTCCTCTGTCTTCCCCCTCCTTCCAGCTCAGCTAGGGGAGGTTATTTTCTCATGCTTGTTGGATGGGAAAGATGATTCTAAGAGTCAGTCTCAAACAAGAAACAACACCCTTTTGCATGTGGGCAACCAGTCTACAGCACAAGGAATGCAGGCAACAACAGATTATGTGCTCATGGAAAAGAAAAGAAAGACCCATGAGATTGGCTTTGTAAGTATCCAAACGCCCCTAAAATATTTATCAATCCAGATATGCAATATTGAAGCGGTAGCATGAGTTGATGTGGTGATAGCATCCACAGCACCAGACATAGGTAGTGCAAATGGTACATAGCCACAGCTATGTGGAAAGGCTTGGGAATGGAAGGAAATGGAAGAACTTACTAGGAAGGACATCTCTCTCTCTCTCTCTCTCTCTCATATACATACATACACACTGCATTTCAGACAGGAACCAAAAGCCAAAAGATGAGTTCTGCCAGATCAAACAAGACCAAAATTCACCTTTCATCTCTAGTATTTTCCTTAACACCACCTTCCTGCCATTTATTATTGGGGATTCCACATTTTCAGTCACAATCAAACTCTCTGATCTCCTGAATATCTAAACAAACTCTTCACTTTAGAAACCTTCTCAGGTTCTGTCAGATGTAATCAAACTTTTGGTTTCCCACGGAAATCTCTTGGGTTAAGAGTATATCACCTCAAAAATAAGATATTTTGGATGCTCCAGTCTTGGCAGTTGGCCCTCTGCATGCAAAGCAACTGTCTTTCTCAGATTTTGGTCTCAACTTTTTGTTCCTATCCTTTCCTGAAATGTGCACTCTCAAGGCTCATGGTTTGAGTCATGGCATGAGTCTTCATACCTCACTGCTTTCAATGGACCTTTGTCTTCAAGAACAGGTAGCTATTGCTTCATGCAACACTCAGTCTCAGCTATCCCCTTTCAACTTTCTGTATTTAGTTAGCTCTGTGTGCTGTATATTTGAAAGAGTTACGTTTGTGTGTGTGTGCTACTGAGGGGAAAAAGAAGCACACCGTCACACATTTCACAGATGAGCACTGGGACACATGTGGCCAAGTAACATCAGGGTAGTAAAAACAGCAACAGATATTAATAAGGAAGAACAGACAAGATAGTAGAGATTTGCCTTTGCTTGAGTCTACAAGGAAAGGCAAGATTCTTCACTCATCTGTTCTTCCCTTTGATTAACTGAGTGCAAACTACTTGTGTACTTTGAACTCAGTTTGCAGCAAATCAAATAACCCAGGACAAAAGGGGAAGTGGAAGGTAGAAAAAGGAACTCATACATTTTTTAAGTGACTGAAAAAATGGGACAACAGGATTGATGTAGACTGTCCCTGCCAAATCAGGTCAGTTGGAGCATATGGAAGGGTCAGAGCTGGCTCCGAGATCTGGCAAAACATACACCTGCCAATTGACTTGCCTTCTTATTTTGATCCCAGTCTGCACCAGTGCTCAAAAAGGTGCAAGAATGTAAAGAGAGTTTCCCCATCTTCCCCTTCCCCTCCCTCTTCCCCTTCTTCCCCCTTTCCTCCTACTGTTTGGCATTGTTTGCACTCACAGAGAGAAGAGGCAAATAGGCAAAGCCAGTAGTCCAAGGTCACTCTGAGCCTTTGTTGCAGATAGGCTTGCCATTTCACGGCAGTGGGCGGGACTTTCCCGCCTCCTGGGCGGCGTGCCCGGTCCCGCCCCACCCTCTCCCCATTCCCGGGTGGCTGCCTGAGTCAGGGCTCACAGGGCTGCTGCCTCCCTTTCATACAGTGCTGAGCAGCATGTCTGGAGCAGCAGCAGCGGCTGGAGCTAGCAGGGGGCGGGGTCTGCTGCTCTGCCCTGCCCCTATTGGCCAGCCCTCTCAAGGAGCCAGCCCTCTGCTTCCTTATTTGGGCATGCTCCAACTCCAAGCAGGGAGGGCTTTGCACTCAGGCAAGCTGCTTTTAGTTCTTCTCCTCTTTCTCTTTCTCTTTCCACTCCTTCTCTTCTTGTTATTCTGTTTTTTTTCTTCTCCTCTTCTTCCCCTCCTCTTCCTCCTCTCCCTTTTCTTCCTTTCTTCCCTCTCCTCATCTTCTTTTTCTCTTTGTTCCTATTCTTCTTCTTTCTCCTTTTCTTCTTTCTCCTTCCCCTTTTTTCTCCTCCTCCTCCTTCCTCCTCTGCTGTTGCTGTTGTTATTGTTGTTGTTGTGTGCCCAACTCCTTTCTGACTTATGGCAACCCTGCCTCTAGTCCTCTTATTTACCCCCCTTTCTCTAAGACTCCCTCCTCTTCTTCCCAGGGGTCCAGGGCTTCTCAAGGCTTTGCCCCCATTACAAAAGAAAAAAGACTTTGCAAGGGATCTGACCCATAAATCCCCCCTAAGTTGAGACATACCTGGGGAAAAAGAGGGGGTGAGGGGTTTTGGGGGGGTTGGAGGAGGCAAGGAAAAGGAGGAAGGGGGAATTGCTAAGAAGGCTTGGGAGTGGGAAATGTAGTTTGTAGTGGCAAAAGGGGGAGCCTGTGGTCTTTCAAATCCTATGCCTGCTTGGTGCTGGGAGTGTCGACTTGTAGTTGAGGTGGCAAAAGTGGGAGCCTTG
>NC_056525.1:41787240-41883496 GCF_019175285.1 Sceloporus undulatus | reverse complement strand
TGGCAAAAGGGGGAGCCTGTGGTCTTTCAAATCCTATGCCTGCTTGGAAGTGGGACATGTAAAAAACGTGTCCTACATTTGAAAATGTGGCCCTACATTTGTCCTACATTTGTCCCGGTTTGGAGGTCCAGACTTATGGCAACCCTAGCTGCAGAGCAGGCCTTAGCAGCTATCCAGTAATATTGGCTTCTATTACCAGTGTTGTCTTTCACAGTGCAGCTTCATTTACTTTAGGCCTTCTCCTCAGTTTCATCCATTATCTCCTGGGTGAGCAAAGTACAGCTCTGATGCTGCATGGAAACCAAAGAGTATTTTTTTCAAGCCCTAACCCTCCCCATGGCTCTGCCCTTTCTGGTATTGCCTATCCTGGGAGTCCCCAGGAGTAGCAAGTAGAATCCAACAGTGGTGTTGCCACTTCCAGTATCGTCTAGTGCAAGGGGGGTGTCATGCTCACCTACCTCCTTTGCCACAATGGTGGCAGACTCCTCACAAGGTGACCATCACCACCACAGGGAAGCAGGGCCAGGGACCCTCAGCCTTCATTCTAGTGGCATTGCCACCCTTAGTGTCACCCAGTGTGGGGAGCGGGGTGTGTAGCCAAAAGGCCATGATCACCTCTTCTCTTTTGCCATGGTGGCAGTAGTCTGCTCATGTGGAGTCTTTGTTTTTGTGGTGGCAGTGACCTTCTCACAAGGTGACCACCGCTGTGATCGGGAGCAGGGCTGGGGCCCTTGACCTTGTCTTTCCCCATGGAGGTGGTGGCTCCTTGCAAGGAACTCTTGCTGCCACAGGGAAGCAAGACCAGTAGGGTTCACCCCGTTCCCCCCCCCCCCATGGGAGGATGGCCTGATTGAGTGTCGCACCTCTTCTGGGGTGTCACCTGGTGCAGATCGCACCACCATATCCCCCCAGCAATGCCACTGGGCTGTAACCCCTCTCCATCTGGGCAATATTTTACATTAAAGAAAAGTCTGGTTTTCAGAACCAGAAATGAAGTTTTGGACATGGCTAGGATTTGTTTTGTAGTGTATGGAGGGGATTTATGTAGTCTTGAAGGATCTTTGCCCGTGCACTCTCTCTTGTCTTACATGATTCAGGCTCACCATCACATTGCACAATTATAATCCTATGATTCCATTTTAACTTCCCAGGTTCCATCCTATGGAGTCATGGGATTTTCAGTTTAGGGAGGTACTATTTAAATTTTCAGCCAGAGACCTCAAGTAACTCAGTAAACTACGAAAGAGTCCATAAACTGCTGCTATGGCAGTTAAAGTAGAATCATAGTGCTATAATTGCTTTACATAGTGTGAAACACTCAAAGATATGCCTGCTTTACAGTTTTGGAGGGGTTGGATGTCCTCAGTGCAGATGGTATGACTGATTATAGAACTAACATTGAAATCTAAATGACACGGTCCACATTATTTTCTTTTTGACACAAGAAAAAAAGATATTGCATTGACTATTTTACTTTGGTTGTGTGTGGCAGCTTATTAATATCAGAGAAAGCAACTTTTTGAGAGAAGGTGTACCTCAAAGTTTTAAGAGCCTGTGGGAGAATGTGGATTATTTGGATCCTATCACATTATTACTCATCCAGCACTGAGGCCTCATTCAGTTGAACAACCCAAAGTCTGTTCTGGTGGATTCCATGCACAAAGTCCTCATTGCACAGGAAGGGAGAATTCCCCACAGAATTTTTTTTTTTTTTGCTGGTAAGGCAGTCACTCGGCTGTACCCCTGCTTGACATTATTCCTAGAAATGAACAGTGGGGTTCTTGAGGTCTCACAGACTGATGTTTGTTGTTGTGCCTTCAAGTCGTTTCCAACTTATGGCAGCCCTAAAGCAAACCTATCATGGGGTTTTCCTGTCAGGTTTCTTCAGAGGGGTTTTTCCATTGCCATCCCCTGAGGCTGAGGCAATGTGACTTGCTCAAGGTCACCACCATGGGTTTACATAGCCGGGCCGGGATTCAAACCCTGACCTCCTGAGTCATAGTCCAATGCTCAAGCCACTATTCCACACTGGCTCCCAGACTACCTGTACCCATTTCCAGAACCATGCATTGCTTCTGTCCTCCATGAATATACATCTTTCATTTGTATTTGTGAAAGAATTCTTCATCCACTCAAGGAGGAACATTGGTATAATGCACACAGGAGTTTATGACTCCATCATGTGTAACCATAGCTAGACCCTAAAGCTGGACTATAACAATATCTTCCATACAGTCATAGCAGTTTGATATCACTTTAATTTCCATGGTTCCATTTTACAGAGTCTTGGGATTTGTAATCTAGTGAAATAGTGGAAATTCTTTGCAACTCTATTGTTGTATCTGGGGGGAATGAATAAGACCTTTCTAGTAGAGAATTCTAAAGAAGACCTCAGACTGGAACTCCCAAGATCCCATAGGATCACAGTTAACATAGCATGAAACAATTAGAATGGCAGAATGTAGACACAGGGTTAGTTGAACAGTCAATAAGCATAGCATTTATTTATCACTGAAGATCTTGCAGTTCAAGCCTTGAAGACTTCCCAACAGAATGGACTATGTAAACAGACCTTTCTCCCAAATACTGCATTTGATTTCATCTTTTGAACCAAGACATTGATGATTTTAAAAAAAACTGAGTATATTCCTTTTGTTGCTGGAATTTTGCAATCACATCCTCTCCCAAAGCCCATATTCCTCTGCAGTGAATACTCATTTTGGATCTTCTTTTGCAGGCAATATCAGGGAAACAGCATAAACAAGCCTAACAGCCTTTTCTTAATGTCCATTACTGCCACTCGCCCCTTTCTACATATTTTATTCTTCGCTTAAGCCATCAGGCAATTTGGACATATTAAATCACATAGCTGAGATGCTTTCCTTTGACTCCTAAAGCCTTCTAAGAACGAAAAAACAGGCCTAGAAGTCTTCTGCCTTCCCCTCAGTAAAAGGAAAGAAAAACAATAGAAGGGAAATAGTAACAGTGCCACATTTTAGGATCTGATTTTCTTGGCATGCATCATAAGTCACAAATATCATAAGGAATTATCTTTAGACATATGCATCTTGAAAATGCAATAGGACTGAAAAACAGCATATAATTGAGTAGATCTACACTGACCAGAATACCCCAGGCTTCTCAAGGGGCATTTTGGCCCCAAATTATCCTGAATTCCCACCATTACCTCTGCATTCTGGAGTGATGTCGGGCGGCTGTTTACACAGCATATCCTGTGCCACCCACTGGTGGTGGTGCAAGTTGCTTTCTCTGAGGTCAGAAATGAGGTGCCTAGCATTGACCACATGGTTGGGCACTTTGTTGTGACCACAGCAGGAGGAACCCATGTTAGTGGTGGCAGCAGTGGGTGGCACAATGGGACACTGTGTAAACAGCCACTCAGCATCACTCCAGAATGCTCTGGGTTTGTTTGTTTTTGGGGTTTTTTTGGAAGATCCAAAGTAAATTGTGGGTTTTTAAAATTCAGTTTAACACAGGGATGTCCCAGATTCACTGCAGAAATGCCCTCCCCATGAGGAGACAGTCCAAAGTTGAATCAGGCCCTGTGTCATGAAGACAAGACACTGTGAGGGGAAAGGGAAACCAGCTCATTTGGCATATATAGTCATGCGTTTATCTCTCCCCCCCCCACACACACACACACTTATAAAAAGATAGCTGTCTTATATCTCACATGAACAGCTGAGAGTGTCCATGTATTTTATCTCATTAGAGATTGTTTACTTTTTAATTTCTCTGCAAATCTGTTTCCTTTTTGTAAAGAGAGAAGAACTGAAGTAATACCACTAAATATGCATATTTTCCTGCCACAATGGTGCTGATAGTGATAATAATAATAATAATAATAACAACAACAACAACAATAATTTATTTGTATTTTCCCACCTCTCCCAGATGGATTGAGGCAGGATTACAACCCAATATAATATACAACAGACAAATACAAATCACAATAAAAAAACAATAGAATACAATAGAATATAAAAATAGATAACAATTAAAAACAATACTATCAAAGCAAAAGAGGAGAGAGATGTTTCAATCTAGGTCAAAGAGGTAGAAGAATATGTCTTATAAGAGCTCAGGTGGGTAAGCTCACTTGAAGAGATGTGTTTTAACTGCCTTCTTAAAGGCCTCTAAAGAGGTAATGAAAGGGATCTCTTCTGGCAGACTGTTCCAGAGTTTTGGAGCAGCTGCAGTAAAGGCTTTCTGGGAAGTGGAAGTTAATCTGTGTGTAATTCCAACAAATTCTTCCCCAATGTTCTAAGAGTGCAGGGTGGATTATGTAGGGAGAGGCATTCCCACAAATAACTCGAGCCCAAGCCATGTAGGGCTTTAAAGGTAATAACCAATACCTTGTATTGCACCCAGAAGCTAATTGGCAGCTAGTGAAGATCTTTTAAAATTGGAGTTATGTGGTCGAACCTTGATGAACCGGTGACCAGTCTGGCTGCCGTATTTTGAACAAATTGAAGCTTCCGAACTTGATACAAGGGTAGCCCCATGTAGAGCGTGTTACAGAAATCAAGACGAGAGATTACCAGAGCATGTACTACTGCTTCAAGGTCCTTTCAGTCCAGGTAGGGACACAGTTGGTGTATCAACCGAAGTGTTAAGCAGTTGTGTGTTATAGTCCCAACTGTCCAGTCCTAGTCAGACTGTTCATCTGTTTAAAAGTCACCTGTTCTGTTTTAGTGGGCCTTACTTGAGATAACTGTACATACGACTGAAGCATGAAGGTTGCAGTTTAAGTATGCACAGGTAAGTACTGGGCTAAGTTTGTTAAAGTGCTGACAGAATTAAACAGCAGAATCAAGTCCCCTTTGCTAAATAGTCCTGGATTCTGGAATGTTTGCAAAGGCTGCAAGTGAAACCTAATAAAAGCAAGGAGTTGGATTTATTTAATTAATTTACATATAAGACTTTTATCTCACTCCCCTAGCCAGAAAGGCTCTTGTAGGCGTTAACAAAGCTCTTTTTAAAAATCTATGTAGAAATGAATTAAAAGCCCACTTTCTTTAACCCTCTGACTGCCTGCTATATAACCATGGTCCTCTTGACTAGTTTTCTGTCTAGGAAGTGGATCCACATGTTTTTACTGCCCAGATTAGTATGGAAATGAATTCTGCATCCAGCTAAGCCAGAGATTCAACTACTGAGAACCTGTCAACCTATTGCTGATGTCTGACATATGAAGCCAAATTTCCAGTCTTGATCAAGATCAATTATTCTCAAGGAAACCCAATGTCCAGTTTGTCATGTCAACTCCTGTATTTAACTTCTCACAACAAAAGACCCCTGGCTATCAAGGTCCCTTGAAACAATCCTTCTGGCCTATGGATTCTCTTAGCAATTCAAACCCCTATTATTTACTTACTTACTTACTTACTATATTTATGTGTATCCCTCTCTTTTCCCAGGACTGGGACTCAGAGTGGTTTCATAGCATTAAAAAAAGTACAATTAAAAACATTTTTAAAAGGTACATTAAATTATTACCATATTAAAACAGATACTTATTAAAAGAATAAAACATATTTTAAAAAGATAAAACCCCTAATTTCATACAACAATATTTTTTGAACTGGCACCATCCAGATGTACCTTTATTCATGGTCTAAACTATCATTATTCACAGTCAAGGCACCAAGGTGAGACCACATTGGGGAACACTGTCTTGCAACAGTGTTGTCATTGAATATGTCATCATGATAGCAACTAAACCCTATGGTGAGGTTGGGGGGAGAGATAAAATTATTCAACTACTGAGGGATGAATTACTCTGAAATACAATTCAATGAACTGGTATGATCTCAATGAGAGGAAAGTCTATTGAGTGTCTTATAGCAATCATTGCTACCCTGATGGCTGGGCTGTATGTCAAAATATCTCTCTCTGGCTTTGCTTCGCGAACGAAGATTCAGGAAGGACTCATCCTGCGCTTTGTGCAAGCACGTTGGTGACTAAAAAGGCCAATTCGGGATAAACAGGTCCGGTTGCAGAAAGCACAGCTGAAAGTCTCCTTGGGTGATGTTTCCAGGTTGCGGTTCTTTCTTCGTTGTCGTTTCTCTTCGAGGCTCGTTCGGCGTGAGCTTTCGAAGATGGCTGCAGTGTCATGGATAGTACGTCTCCATGCCTCCCGATGCGAGGCCAGGGAGGACCATTGTTGGTGATCTATCTGGCCAAGCCTGAGATGTTGTTTCAGGGAGTCCTTGTATCTCTTCTTTGGGGTGCTCCTCTTACGCTGACCTGTGGCGAGTTCACCGTAGAATACTATTTTGGGGAGGCGATGGTCCTACATCCTAGAAACATGTCCTGCCCAGCGCAGCTGCGTCCTCAATAGCATGTCCTCAATGCTGGTGATCCCTGTTTGCTCGAGGACAGTAACATTTGTCACATAGTCAGTCCAGTGTATATTTAGAATTGTGCATAAACAGCGCTGATGAAAGCGTTCAAGGAGTCGTAGGTGTAGGCGATAGGTGACCCATGTTTCAGACCCATAGAGGAGAATATAAAATATAAAAATATAATGAACAGAAAAGATGAGTAAGACCTGCTCATTGTTCCAACCACCCAGCCAGTTATGTCCTCTTCTGCTACTCCAATCCTATCCTTCACCTGTACCCAGCTTTTAATCTCTGCAAAAAGCCATGGTTCTGGGATCCCTGAGCCCCAATTTTGATTATTTTTTTTCATGGGGGGTATTAAGCTATCATACCAAATATCACACTGCCATGAAAACAATATGGTGGCAACTAAATTCAACAAAATATACCATATACAAGAATGTCTTCATGTGCAAGCAGACCCTTCCTAGGGAGGGAAATTTTGAGGTTTCTGGTTTTTGTTTTTGTTTTTTAGTATAAAATTCCAGAAGTGTTTGCCACAATATAGAATGGCTTGCTCCCACTACTTATTTATTTTGTTTGGGCAAAATATGGCATATGACATCCCTCTGATTTCAGGGGAAAGGCAGAAAGCACAGGAGTGGACATTACTGAATGTATTCTGGAGCTAGGCTATATACAGCAGGAACATAATGAATGGACCTTCTGGCCAACTTTATAGTGGGCAATCTTCTGTCTTAAGGGATGACACAGATCAGTCCTCTATCTGAAGGCACCCTATGTTCAAGGGACTGCCCCATTTAAGTCAAATTTCAAGACAGAAGAAGAAGAGAGAGTAAGAGCTGCAAAGTTTTCCATGATGATTTAGCACACGGACAACAGACACGCAGGTAAGCACATGAATTTTGTCACAGTTTCCCTCAATACAGCGTGAAGCTCTTTATTTCTGTTCAAAGAATAAAAATAAAAATAACAATTAATTGTAAAGTTGTGTCTGTATACCAACATAAGAAAATTTTATACAAATATTTGTTTTTTAATTGGTTTGTGGTTTTACTTAGTGGCAAAATGGACACCTTGCTTAGAAAATATTTAGTGTAATGGAGTTAGAAATGGAGGTATATGCAGCCTGGAGGCATTTCTTTGTAAAGTAATGTTGTTTTCACTACTTCCCATGAAGAGACAGTGGTCAACATACTGTATGTAATAGAATCCAATTACCTCTGGTTTTTCCAAATCACAGTACAGTGGTACCCCGGGATACGAATTGATCGCGTTACGAAATTTCCGGGATACGAAAAAGTTAGATTGGAAAAAACTGTTCCGGGATACGATGTTTTTTTTGGGTTACGAAATTTATTTTGGCGCGAAATTCAAACGCAAAGCGTGGCTAGCGGCTTTCCAGCGCTAACGGAAAGCCTTTTCGGGTTGCGAAATGTATCGGGTTACGAACGGAGCGGCGGAACGAATTAATTTCGTAACCCGAGGTAGCACTGTATATAGAAAGCATCAAAGTCCATTAGCCATTTTGTAAAAATGGTGCCTATGCATGTCAATACCTCTGTTTCTGGCCCTGAAACTATTTTCAAGAAAATTTCAATTCAACATGCATGAAAGTGTCCAGCACTGACTAACCATAAGGACATGTGTGTTGCTGAAATGCACCACTCAAGTTGGCTGTCTCTCATTAAATTCCATTTCATTGGTGCTTTGTCATCCATCCTTATTCAGTGTTTGGTGCCTTCCTTGTCAGTAGCTGGAAGCACTTTTCATCAGGAGAGTGCACTATACTGTGTGAAGTGTTGCACTACTATTTGGGAGGTGATTTGCAAACGAAAATTTGTGAACAGCTTTTCATATTAAGTAGGAGCAAATGTAGTGCAAGATCATAAGGGGTGACATCCTTGGCAATTTGTGTATAGAGGAAATACATACTTTTTATTGTCTTTGTTTTGCTTTATGTATCTGGATGTCACTATTTCATATAGCATTTCATTCCCATAATGAGTGACATCAATTAGAAAAACCAATACTGATTTCCTAATCCCATTATTTCTGATTTTCTTTTTATTTTGGCATTAAGATCACATAACTGTAGAAATGGCAAGATCCCGTTGAATTCTGTAAGCTAACACTTCACCTCACCCTTTCTTTAAGAAAGAAGGGAGATTCTATACCTAATGCACAGTATGAAGATTTTTATTTAAACAATTAGATCTACTTCTAAAAATATTTCATTTAGATATTGTCTATAAATAACTAGATTTAAAAAGATATCTGAATGTAATAGAAACCAACATATATTAAAATCTACAGTCATAACCTTTTAAAATTGAATCTACTACATTCTGTCAAACAGATTTGAACTGAAACTTGCTTTTCTACGTTAAAAAAGAGAAGGGGGAGCTAGAGGAAAAAGTAGGTCAAGCATAGGTTTGGCACAACAATAAACATTTACTTTCAGTGTCATTTTGGTACTTGCATGGTTATTGTTTACACTGGAAGAGTCATGCTTTTTTCACTCACTTTACCTGAGGCATCCACATGATGATTCTCTCTATGACACTTCTGTCCCTTTTCAAACCTAAAAACACCATGATGCTTTTGGAATGACCAGGGGAATTGTAGCTGTCAGTGATCTTAATGCTGTACTCCATCTTTTTAAGAGATTTGATGTGTAGTTAAAGGTGAGCTGGGCTAAAATTTCCTAGGATATTGCCACAGGAGCCAATCTCATCCCAATCATGTGAGTTAAAAAAAATGGAAATATACTGGTTTCAGAACAGCCAATCATCCAAATCTCATCCCAATCCCATGACTCTGCAGTATTTATTTATTTATTTATTTATTATATTTATTTATATCCCACCCTTTCCCCAAAACTGATATTCAGGGCAGCTTATAGCATGACTTGGGCTGCTCCTGCCATCATACTCTCTTCCACACTCTCCATTAACTCCACCTCTCTGTCCTATGCCCTATCCAGCATGCCTTTTTTTTGGGTTGGGGGTGTTAAAATTTATTTTTAGTTACACTTTTTCATGCAATTCCAGAGCTCTGAAACTGCAATTAAACTTTTAAAAATGAAGAAGAAAAGGCAGGCAGGCAATTATCCTGCTTGGGAATAGCAAAGGACACGGGGGAAAGGAAGAGAGTAGGGGACACTGGCACCATGTGACTAACACTATTGCAACTGCCCTGGTAATGATGTTTTGCATCTGCAGAATAGCACAGTTGTGAGCTCATTGATGGGTTTCCCCTGACAATAAAGTCTGAGGCCCTAACCACACTTCGGGGACATAGCAGCTACAGGTTGGAGGCAGTCAGTAGCATAAGATAAGTATTGCCAAAGCTCCTTTTTCTGGCTGTAATCACAGTTTAAAGGTTGTGCGTAGTAATCTCCTTAGAACAATCTTTACTCCTCAGAACATTTTTGAGATTTTCCTTTTGTTCGCTGCTCAAAAAATGCAAAGACCACTTTGCAAAATTTTCTTCTGAATATTCTTCACCATGGTTGCCATTTTCTCTTTATAATGCCTCAGAAATACACTAGGGATGCAAAATAGTAGCCAGGCTGTTAACACAATTGTTGAGTTCATCACCACAGCAGCAGCAGCAGCAAGAAAAATTTAGTGGAGTGGATGAAAAAGAAGCTGTGCTACTGTCACCAAGAATGATGAGACCTTTCTTGAGAAACTGGGGGAAATTCTCATAGAAAGCGGCCTTATACTGAACTAAACCACTGTACATTTAGCTTTGTATTGTCAGCTCTGACTGGCAACAATTGCTCATTGGAATTTCAGGTATTACTTGGTCTACCTCCAGATGTTGAACATTGAATGTGAGAGCTTGTCTGTCCCAAGTCTGTTCTCTCCCACTGAACTACAACCACTCCTCAATTTCTCCCTTTCCTGGGGAGGTTTGGTTAAATTGTCCACACAATGGTTCTCCCAATTTCTTTTAGCCACAGGTATGGCGGAGAAGCTGCTTGCACTCATCTCTGAATGGAAAAGATGTATCAGAGAAGTGAGCCTATCAACACATATCTACTTAGGACATCTTCAGTATTTCCATCTTCACTGTTCCTGTTTCTGCTAGTACTATTTTATCCTTGTTTTGGTTTTTTTTTTGAAGTTGCTTTTTGATTTACTCTATTATGCCTATTCAAAGTAGCTATAGTAAAATGACCAAGAAGGAGGGAACTTAGGATTTCTAGCCAGAGTAAGATGGAAGTATGATGCAACCCTATTGGACAAAGTGCTCTCATCTGAAGGAATAGTGTCACTGTGGTCCTTTTGTATATTCATAAATAAAGCAAATAATTGGCAAGGTATCTTTTGGCTGGAGAGCCAACATGGTATAGTGGTATGAGTGTTGGAGTAGGAGTCCACTCAGTGAGTGACCTTGGGTAAGTCATATTCTCTCAGCCTCAGAGAAAGGCAGCAGAAATGGCCTCTGAACAAATCTTGTCAAGAAAACCTTGTGATAGAATCACCATGGGGTTTTTATAAGACAGAAATGACTCAAAAGCACACAATCATAACAGCAGCAGAAACAACAACAATAATAATTCAACTCTGGTCTTCTCTCATCCAAAGCAAGTCTAGTGTCCCTGTCCCTGGAACATCATGCTACTTGGGAATGTGGATCACTTTAATAGAGAGGTAGGTGAATGTTAAGTAAGTAGATATGTTTAAAACAGCAGACCAGAGAATAACTGGTAATTCAGAAAAGAAAAAAGTGCATGTGGGAAAATGTATACCTGGTATAAGGTCTACAAAAAGAAAACATGAAGGAGAGAGAGAGAGCAGAGCAAAGTAGATATAACCTGAAGGTGCTGCCTTAAAGTCACATTAACAAGGGACAAATTAAAACTGAAACAGCAGCAACATCTGAATAGCCATCCATTTATAGCAATTCATACTTCATTCAAGAATGTGTAGACAGGTGAACTTCATTCTGACAAAGAGCCCTTCTTAGATTGAGTATATTCTTTGAATTTTTCCTTCTTTAGCACAGCTGTTTTCACCTTTCAAGCAAGGAATAGAGCATTAGTAGATAGAATTTTTACCTGATGAACAACCCATCCAATCTTGACCCATTCTATCAACCTGCCATTTTTAACATCTATTCAAAACCCATAATGAGTGCCTATGAAAGGCTAGGAATTTGTGTTCAGATCAATGGTGGACTGATTAATTACCTAAGATGTTATTCAGATAATAGAGTTGAGAGCAAAGCAAAGAAAGAGCTCTCAGAAGTGCTCAGTGAAGTAAACCAAATCAGCTCAAAATGTGTTTTAAGGATAAGTGCAGAGACGACCCAGGCAACTGTGGCATGAAAGAAAGGAGACATGCAAAAGCCAATCTCACAATCAACAACATAGGCATGAAGGAGAAAAGAAATTTCTACAGCCCATTAAAAATCGGGGAGCCTATTAAAACCAGATGAAAAAAGGTACAAGGAAATCAAATCAAGAGACATGGAGTGGCACTTACAAAAGAAATCTTTTAATGATATTGAAAAATTATTTTGCATTCACGCTGAATTCAGAAAGGGTCTGTTGTGGTTATAGAACCATCTTATGCTAAAGACGTGCTTCCAGTGTGTCTAGCCAGGACACGTCCTTATTTTTCTTAGGCTGTCTCTGCTTGAATGCAGTTGGAGCAGGGAGAAGAAAGAATATTTTTGCACGCTGAGTGGGTGGCATATAAATTTTAATTTGGAAGTAGATGAGAAGGCCCTCTTCTCTTATACCTGACCATAAATGCTCCCACTCTGATCACTTTATGTTCAGGGTGGTGGCATAGAAAATTCAACTCAGGGTTTGTGAAATGCCAACAGTACATCTTTAGGCAGCATAGGTTGTATAAGTTTAGTGATATGCAAATGAGTGAATGCTCATGAACATTTTTTAGATTTCTCTTCAAATCTCATCCTGACTGTATGTTTCACTGAAAAGTGAGTTTCCTTGCATAGAAAATTATGCTTTTTTTCTATGCATATTTTCTAAATGAACTAAACTTTGATGGAGCAATATTTATATACTTTTTTACATTTTTATGCACAATTTTCAAGCACGCATGGTTACTGAAAACATTTTTAGCATAAATTGGTCACAAGTTGATACATATACAAATATCCTCCTGCAAATTGCACCAAAGTCTGCATTTGGTTGGGGTGGGGTGGGTGTGAAGTCTATGGATTTGGGTTAAAAATGGTCTTAGATGAATTTCTCCTTCATGTAAGTGCTGTAAGGATGTGTGTAAAGAAGAGTATAGAAAAGTTTTTTTCCAAACTATGTATCTACTGTTATCATTCCAACACCACACAGAAACAGTAAATTAAAATTATAGTAGCCATTTTTAAAAAGTAACTTTCAATCTATTTCTAAAAAGCAACTAAAATACTTATCTTTTAGTTACTTTTAAATGTTCTCCTTTGTTATTAAATGATGCCACACACCATAGCAATAAAAATAACTAAAAAGTACCATTACATAACAAAAGGAATAAAGTTATCCTATGTTAAGTTGTATTTTTATCTAATATAATTATGCTATCGTTACTGAGAAAAGGAATTACCTACAAAAGATAAAACATAAAAGTAGTCCCTTGACATGAATGTTTAGTCATAACCGACTGTAGGGTGTTATGTGTGCTCATCTCCGTTACATTGTTCAAGGACTGCTCTGGTGGTCACGTGCCCAGCATGACTGCACTGGATGCTGTTACCTTCCCACCGAAGTGGTATCTATTTATTTACTTGTATTTGCATGCTTCCAGACTGCTAGGTTGGCAGAAGCTGGGACTAGTGATGGGCCTCGAACTGCCAACCTTCCACTCTTCCAATAATCAGAATTGGCATCTTAATCACTAAGCTACTAAACAGTTATTTCTCACTAGTTATTTCTATGCACTAGTGTAAATGAGATTTGCCTAGAGCATTGGTTGTGGTGAAGCCATCCTTGCTGAGATTTCAAGTCATCATATTGTTCCAAGATGTACTGGGAGCACCATGGTTTATAGCCTTGACAGATTACCTGATGTTACTAACTTCTTCAACAAATAGGGGGAAATGGTTTCAAGATTCAGATTAAAATTTGAATCATGTTAAAAACAAAAACAAAAACAAATAAAATAAATAAAACAATATAAAATCAATAGCGAGTACAAAAAAAACCCAATAATAATAATTAAAGAAATGAAGCTCACCTCTTGGAACGTTAAGGGAATCAACTCGAAATATAAGAGTAGCATCGTCTTCCACTACCTAGAGAAGACAAAAAGCGACATACTATGTATACAAGAAATAAAAATAAAAGAGAAAGATAGTAAATATATCAGGAACCCTAAATTAGGACAATGCTTCACGTCATTAAGAGAGAAAAGAAAAGAAGGCGTCGCAATATATGTAAAGAAAAAGTATCAAGCGAAAGAGATATTTAAAGATAAAGAAGGATCTTATATTGCAGTGGAAGTAAAAACACAAAATGGAATATTTTTGGTTATAGGGGTATATGCACCCACAGATAATCAAAACAAATACTTCTCCGATTTGTATGAACAAATTCAAAATACAGAGTACTTAAACATCTGCTTATTAGGAGATTTTAATGCAGTCATAGAACCAAAACAAGACAGGAAATCCTGTAAAGGGAAAAAAATACGAATAAACCAGGGAAAACTGCCCTCCACCTTTTTTAAGTTAAAGGAAGACTATACCCTGGAGGATGCTTGGAAATATAAATATAAAGACGATCAAGGATTCACCTTTTACTCTGAACGCCATGATTCCTTTTCACGAATAGATCTTTTTCTTATTACGAAAAATTTAATAAGTCAGACTCTGGATGTTCAAGTCTTACCAAAAAAAATCTCGGATCATAACCCAATTTCGCTGAAGCTACATGGAAAAAAGTTTCAAAGCAATTGGAGATTACAGACTACTTGTTAAACAATGAAGAAACTAGAATACAGGTTAAAAAAGCTTTGAAAGCATACTTTAAGGAAAATAGAACAGAAGAAATTAAGAATAAAACGCTCTGGGATGCAGGTAAAGCGGTAATTAGAGGGGTATTTATTAAGATCCAGTCTGAGATAAAGAGAAAAGAAATGGAAAGAGAAAAAATGGTAACAGAAAAATTAATCATTAAGGAAAGAGAATGGAAAAAGACAGGAGATAAAAAATTGAAATATGAAGTAGAAGAATTACAACATCAACTGAGGTTAATGGCACGAAAAGAAATAGAAAGGAAACTTAGAAAGGTCAAACAAACACATTTTGAAGCAGGAAACAAAGCTGGAAAGCTATTGGCGAATAAACTGAGAAAAAACGAAGGAAAAAAATAATCTTACAATTGAAAGATAAAGGGAAAGTAGTTACAGATTCAAATGGAATCCAAGAAATCTTCAGACAATTTTTTCAAGAGCTATATCAAACTAATGAAGAAAGAAAGGATTGTAGAGAAAAATTAGGAGGATATGTTAACTCACAAAAATTACTTATATTGAACGAAACAGGGAAAAAAAGAACTGAATAAAGAATTCTCCATTTTAGAAATATTGAAGGCAATCAAAAAGCTACGCCTTAACAAAACCCCAGGGCCTGATGGACTCCCTGCAGCCTATTATAAGAACTTTGAACAAGAACTAATACATCCATTGAAAGATACATTAAATGATATCCAACTATATGGCATGCCAGATTCCTGGAAAACTGCTTATATTACACTAATTCCCAAAGAAAACAGAGAAACTGATGAGCCGCAAAATTATAGACCTATCTCGCTGCTCAATACAGATTACAAGATCTTTGCCCTAGTATTGGCAGAAAGGCTTAAGGAAATTTTAAACCGAATAATACATGAAGACCAATGCGGTTTTTTACCTAAAAGACAGATGAGGGATAACATAAGAAATACGATCAATATTATTGAATATTTCGAATCTCATAGCGAAAGAAAAATGGCTATGATACTACTAGACGCTGAAAAAGCGTTCGACAGAGTAAGCTGGCCCTTTATATTCGAAACTCTAAAAAAATAGAAGCAGGAGATAGATTCTTGAAATGGATGCAAGCAATATACACTGAACAAAAAGCTCAAATCATAGTTAACAATGAAAGAACAAAAGACATATATATTAAAAGAGGAACGAGACAAGGATGTCCCTTGTCTCCTCTGCTGTTCATCCTAACTTTGGAGATCTTGAACAATCAAATAAGAGCAGAACATGGGATTAAGGGAGTTGAAGTACAGAATAAGAGCTTTAAATTAAGGGCATTTGCGGATGACATAATCTTATACATAGAAGACCCTATAAATAGTATAAGCCAATTAAAGAAGGTGATAGAAGAATACAGTCTCTATTCAGGATTTAAGGTAAATCAAGAAAAAACAATAATAATAACTAAAAATATGACGCATGCAGAAGAAAGAATCTTAAGAGAAACCTCGGGCTATAGGATAGAAAAGAAAGCTAAATATCTTGGAATTATGATAACTAAGAGAAACATAGATTTATTTAACAATAACTACATGGTAACCTTTAAAAAAATCAAAGCCGATATGGAAAAATGGTCTAAACTTAAATTATCATTCCTGGGAAAGATTGCAGTGATTAAGATGAATATATTGCCGAGACTTAACTTTCTGTTCCAGAACCTCCCAGTTATATCACATATGAAATATATAGACAATTGGCAAAAAGAGATCTCCCAGTTTCTTTGGAATGGCCGTAAGGCAAGAATTAGATGGAAAATATTATCAGATGAACCAGCTAGAGGGGGATGTGCACTCCCAAACCTCAAAGCTTACTAACTAGCAGCATGTTTATGATGGCTAGAGGAATGGATCAAACTCAGAAATAAAAGGATATTGGCATTAGAGAGTATTAATATGCAATTTGGATACCACGCATTTATGTGGTATAACAAAACACAAGCCAACAAAGCCTTTACACATCACTTCATAAGAAATTCTTTGTTAAAGGCTTGGATAAGGATAAAAGGAATCTTCTATCGTCACCTCCCGTTATGGATCTCCACCCAAGAAGCTTTATTCCAAAGAACAAAAACCTACTCTTCTGCCCATTGGTTGACTTATAAAGACCTCCTTGATAAAAAAAGGGGCGTTTAAACCCTTGCTCCAAATGAAAGAAGAAAATCTTCTAGAAGATTGGTATCTACATAGACAGCTATGGGAGCGATATAAAATAGACAAAGAAAATATAAATTTGAAAGAAAAGTTAGAAATTGATGAAATAATATTTGATGATAAACAAGGTCATATGTCCAAATATTATAAACTAATAAACAAAAGACTACTGGAACAAGAAACAATCAAAGACACAATGCTGAAGTGGACTGTAGAAGTAGGAAAGAATATAGATCTAGAAAAGTGGGGAAAAACTTGGCGTGACAGCAATAGGTTTTCCCTGTGTCAAAACTATAAGGAAAACTTTCTTAAGATGTTCCATCACTGGTACATGTCGCCGAATAAATTGAATTTGATCTATAAAACTGGAGATACAAAGTGCTGGAAATGCCAAAAGTCCGATGCTAACTTTTTCCATATGTGGTGGAGATGCAGATCAGCACTAACGTATTGGAAGAATATCCACTCTATTATGTCAGAGATATTGCAGAGTCCAATTCCTTTCGATCCTTTACTATTTCTTTTAAATATGACGAGTACAATAGAAGATAAAGAAAAAGAACAAAAAAATAAACGTATAATTATATATATGGTTACATCTGCAAGAATGGTATATGCCAAACTATGGAAAAAACCAACAATACCAACTGAAGAGGAATGGCTCTATAAATTGTATGAAGCAATGGAGATGGATATACTGACAGCTCGAATGAAAAACTATAAAACAGAGGCAATAAATGAAAGAGAAGAAGAATGGGGTGGCGTGAGAGAATATAGAGAGAGGAGGAGGAAAGAGGGAGACGGGGAACTAAGATAGTGGGAATATTTGGTTTATCTCACATGCTTAACAGGACTACAGTGCGCCTGCGCCATACGCGGGCGTGCCATACGCGGCCTTGAGCATATGCGCTCAAGCCGTGGGGCGCGCGCGGGGCGGAAGGGGCGGCGCGTCCCATTCAATTGAATGGGCGCGCACACCCGTTGCACCCCGCACGTGCCTGCGCCGCCGCACACAAGCCCCATTGTTTCCAATGGGGCTCGAACATAGGCAGAATTCGCCTTACGCGGCGGGATCCGGAACGGATCCCCCGCATAAGGCGAGGACGCACTGTATAATTTAATTAAATGTTGTATATATCTAAACTGATAAAGTGCAGAGCCGATAAGGATATAAATTCTACAACATATCTTACGAGATGTAGAGTGGATATCGCAAATGTACTAGAATTGTAAGTCCCAAATCCTTTTTTTTTCTTTCTTTTGATACGCTACAGTTATCCTTTAGAAATAGGAAACACGTGATAAGAAGGAACGTGAGGAGTAAATAACACTCTGGAAGATTTATAAATATTGGAAAAGCTTAATATAGGATCTCTTTTGTTTTTTGTGTTTGGCTTGTTGATATTTTAGATGGTGTATAGTAGCTGTGTATGGGTTGTGTATGTATATATGTATATAGATACATGTTGTAGGTGTATATTTTATGTTATGTACGTGGTAATATTTTCTTAATGTTTGTAAATAAATTCAATTAAAAATAATAAAAAATAAAATTTGAATCATGTTAGTATGGAATCTCAATGTGTTCTTAGTAACCTACCTTTTCAAGAAAGAAAGCTCTCAACTGATTTTTCTTAAAGAATTTCAAGGCCTGTAGAGTTCTCAGAGAAGCTGTGAAATATATAAGATCAAGTGTACCATGTTCAGTGGTATAGCACATGCCTTGTTTTCAGAAAGTCTTCTGTTCAATTCGTAACATTTCCATTTAAATACGTAAATGATAGTAGGTGATGGAATAGATCTCTGCCAGTAACCTTTGAGAGCTGTTGCCAGTCAGGATAATAATATTATAATAATGGATGGATGGACAAATAGTCTAACCTGGTATGAAGGATCTTCCTGTGTTTTCAGATCAAGCCCATTCATTCTTGGCCGTCCACCCTAGAGAATATGTGGCTATTTATTCACAACATTGAATACTGATTTCTTTGTTCAAAGGGGGGGGGGAATTGTATCCAATGTTCACCAGTACAGAGAAAGCTCTGTCATTTGTTGTTGTTGCTGCTGTTATGTGCTTTTAAGTCAATTCTGATATATGGTGATCCTATCCTATGGTTTTCTGGGCACAATTTATTCAGAGGAGTTTTGCTGTTGTTTTCCTCTTAGGCTGTAAAATTATGACCGCTCAATGTCACCCAGTAGTTTTCCATGGCTGAGATGGGACTGGAACCCTGGTCTCCTGAATTCCTAGACCAATAATGAAACCATTACATTTCTTCTTTTTCAGCTGCTCACACGCAGAAATAGCACAATACATATCCAGCTGGTCCTGACTTTTCAGAAAACTAATGGGAATTTTTGGGCAGGCCTTAATTTTGCCTGCACATGCATTTCTTCATAAAATCTCTAAATGTGCAGTTCTTGTTTTTGTTGTTGTTGTGTGCCTTCAAGTCATTTCTTAGGCAAGTATTTACTTAGACTTAACACAAGCCTATCATGGGGTTTTCTGGGCCTGAAAATGTGTGACTGATTCAAGATCACAAAATGGGTTTCCATGGCTGAGCAGGGAATCAAACCCCAGTCTCCAGGGTTATAGTCCAGTGCTCAAACCACTACACCACACTGACTCAATTCATGTTCAGTATCAATGACCATATTCAGGAATAGCCTCTTGTTTTGGAACACTCAGGCTGAGATATACCATCATCATAACAGGTGCTCAATCTGTTTTGATTTTGTGCTATTCTAGGAAAGGCTGGGATGACACATCCTACACTCTCCAATCCGTCATTTACACCTTCTTTTCTTCTGACGGGTGCTTACATTGGACAATTCCCAGAGTACATGATGCCTAAAAGATGGAGGGTGGGGGAAGAGAAATGTCTTGCCTAAGATTTATTTTCATCCCTAATTTAGTTTTCTTACTCTATCTTCTAGGCTCTTAGCAGTTAATAATAATTCAGATATACATAATGTGCTAAGATGCATGAACTGCTTAGCTGAAAACATGCCATTAAAATAACATTGGGCTGTATCCAATGATGTCATTAAACTAGCACAAAGCTTCAACTACTTGCGGATGATGTTGTGGAAGCACTGTTTTCATTGCTGTGCTGTTGTCAAATCCAATGGTTTGATTCTGTTTGTCCAAGCAGAGAAACTGGAACCTATGTGTTAATATTAATTACTTTGATTACATTTTTTTCATATAAAAATACTTAGACCAGAAGGTTTTTTTATTCCAAACAATACTTTATCTAATTTAGAGGCCACCTGCTAGGAAAGAGAAGAGGGGATTTTTTGCTCCTCCACTGCTATCTTTCCCAGCGTTTTTCTTACTCCATGGTGGGTGGCAGTGAGTGGCCAGCTTGATGGGTGTTGTTTTTTGGTTCTGAATCCAGTCATTGACCCAGAGGTGGAGGAGCCACCATACACTCTTGACTTGAATAGTGTGCCCTAGTCCAAGTATAAAATGGCAGTAAACCAGGAAAGGAAAAGTTCTGATGGTGAAGTACATCTCTTGTTGCCGCCCAGTAGGCATAGTCATTTACAGTAAATGGAGATAAGAAGACCTAAATACTCTAAGGCCACCAGATCCCATTTGATCTTGGAAGCTAATACAAGGTGCTGTAGGCTATATTTCAGAGGAAAGAACTGAAAAAGTACCTCTGAGTATTCCTTGCCTAAGAAAATCCTATGAAATTCATGGTGTTGCCATAGGTCAACAGGCTACTTAAAGGCACACATGGACAGAAGTTCCTCAGCCAATATGGAGTAACATTTTTGATCATCAGATTGGTAGTCACTTTTCCCAGTTTTTACTTTGGCTTTTATACAACAAAAAATATGTTTGGTGTTTTGGATGTGTTCTGAATGTGATGTGAAAGCAATTTACTTTTCTTTCCAGTTTTGTCTTAGGATTTCTTTTTCTTTTGTGTTTCAGAGAGTAAAACCCGAGAAATTGAAGTAAATCATGTAGGTCATAGCAGGAAGAAGGGGACAGAGAAGAAGAGCTGAACAGCAGCAGCGATCCTCACACAGAGAAACACAAATGAGAAAGCGGTGGACAGTGAGTTGTGCCACTGACATTCTTGAATGGTTGTTTCTCCTAAATATTTTTGAGAGAATTAATCTTGTTGGTTATTGTTTTGCATATACATACACACACACACACACACACATATGTATGTAAGATTCAGATTTTCTTGTGTGGTATCACTGAAGATGTGGGTGAGATGGGTCTAACTTCATATTTATAGATGAGCATTTTTTGCTTTTTACATCCTTCCTGTGTATGTCTCTTTCCTTCTCACTTCATGTATTCCCTTTCAGTTGGTGAACAGGTGAGAACTAGGTTTTTCCGAAATGCATCCAGATGTTTTCTCCTCTCCTAAACTCAAAATAGGGAAACTGGGAAAATCATAGATGAAAAAGTTTTTAATGTAGCAGTAGAGATGCAAGGATGAATACAGGTGGAGCTTATGGAGCTTTACTAGTTAGCAGATCCTGGATCAACAATGATACCATAAAGTTCTATCGGGCAGAATCACATCATGTGTCCCCCTTCACCGCCTTCAAAACACACCTTTTAGTTGCTGCAGTCCCCTCCTCCCCAATACAACTATTTACTGGCTGGTGAAGAGCAGGGGAGCATGTGAGGAGGCTTGCAGCCCTGTTCCTGGATGCACAGCAATAATGTCAGCTATAGGGCTGTGTGTCCAGCTTTGGGAACAGAGCTGGACACTTTTTGTGCCTCTCTGCAGACCAGCAAATTGATTCACTGAGATGAGGGGAGCTATAGCACCTAAAGGGTGGGCATGGGGCTTTGAGGGACAAGACATACCACATATAGTACCACTTCCTGATCCAGATTCTGTTAACACCTATATGAGCCCCATCCTGTATTCGATCTGGCAATCCTATGTAGTAAGCTAAATTAATAGAAGTTTTTAAAAAGATTTTTTATTGTAAATGTAGCACAATGATACACTTTTTGACTAACTTTCCTATCTCTGTTAAAGCCAATCCACAAGCCGGTGTGTGCTTGTTGTTTCACAAGGCCACATACTGCTGTGAAGTCTGTTCCACAAGCTGTGCCACAGGCTGCTGCAGAACTCTCTGAGTGCAAGGTAAACAATCAAGTGGCAGAACAGAAGATTAGCTGAAATATTTATAAAACAACATAAACAGGAGCAGAAGTGTGTCAAAAAAATTAGACTAGTAATCTTACACACCAAAGCCCTATCTAAACAAAGAAACAAAAAAGTAACCCAATGGTGAGAAACCATCAATTAATGGATGAAGTCAATGTCTCTGGGGAATTGCCCTCTCTTGTTCACACCAAGTCCAACTCATAATTTTAGAGGGACATAAATGAGACTCTTTTGGAAGATCTTAACAAGCAGGCAAGTTCTTAAAGGAGCAAGACGGCATCATCATCATCATCATCATCATCATCATCATCATCATCATCATCATCCCTCTTTTTCCCAATCTGGTACACAAGGTGGCTAACAAAAGGTAAAACAGATACAGCTTTTTTTTAAAATCAGATCATACAAAAATTAAAAATGAAATTTAATTGTCAATATAATTAAAAACATGGCAGTTAAAAAGTAAACAACAAATATAAATAATACTTCGTATTTTGAAAGGCTCTTTCTCCTGAGCTTTCAAAGACCTTAACGATCTACGAAAACAATAAGGTCTTCACTGGCAAGGAGGTTGCCACTTTAACCATTCTGGGAAGAGAGCTTCCAAACCTAGGTGTAGCCACCAAGAAGGCCCTTTCTTTTGTCCCTACTAGATGTACCTGTGAGGATAGTAGAACAGAGAAAAGGACCTCCACAGAAAATCCTAAAACATGGGCAAACTCATATGGGAGAATACAGTCCTTTGACTAACCTGGATTTGAGCTGCCAGGGATCATGAACTGATCTTTTCCCAAACAGTCAGGAGATTGGCTTGAAAAAAATATATGCTAAAGAAAGATAAATTTTGAAAAGGACATAAAAATTTGCTCTAAGACCATGGAGCCTAGAGGCTTTATCCAGCCAATACCAAACGTATTTCCCATTCACTCAAAAAGGCAAAATGGTTCTTAACTGCCCCTCTAAATTCTTCTATAGAACTTAGATGTGTTTAATCACATTGGCTGGACTGCAGCTTAAATTGTCTGTTATAAAATTGAAGAATGGACTCCATCAGATTCATAGACTGAGAGGTGTGGGTTATAGATTTTGTGTGTCTTTTTGGCTTGTGGTTCTTGAACCTTTGGGACATGAGTATAAGCTGGGCCTTTATAGCAAAATGATGCAACTTGGCAAAGTCAAAGGGTTTGCAAAATGACTCTTAGAATCTAAGTCAGTGAGGATGCCATTAAAGGGGAGGATATAAATCTCTCTCTCATGAAATGACTATTCGGCTCTAATGGTTTAGCAAAGTGTGCTTGATTATTTTTATATTAAATTGGCCAGGCTACACAATGTTCTACTTTACATTCTGGGTTTCCAGGGTTTTGGAATAAACTCTTTCCTTTATTAATCAAATTCAGTCCAGCTTTAAAAAAAAGAAAGAAAGAACATGCAACAGAAGTCTCTTTGTCACTGTGTGCAGAAATAAATAGTTTTTCTTTTAAAGAAATGATCCTTTCCCCCTAGGTTTTCTTAGCCAGATTTCACCAGTCTTATCATTTAAGCCTTCAGACTATTATTCACATAATAAAATCCATGTTTGGATAAATGAAAAGTTAACCTTAACTAGGGAGTAACAAAATAATATGTTCTGTTCACCATTTGCACTCATTTGGGAGCTGTTTTTACGTACAAGTCTTTAGAAATCTCTAGTGTGCAAAGTCCTGCAATAGCAACAGACATCATACAATACTGAGATTTCTTTTGCCTGCAGTTTTTTTCCAATTTCATAGTTCACCATGATGCTAATTTGCAGCTATTGAAATATTTGTATAAATAATACATAGCGTTGGGGGGGGGGGGGTTTATGATGCACCTAAATGAGATAATGCATTTAGCTTGCCTCATGCTCCCCTTGGGACCAGACCCGCATCTCTACAGCAACTCAGCCAACAGGAAAAGTTGTGTTGGTGTGAAAAGATAGCCCAAGATCCCAGACTGGTTTATACTATGGGGAAAATCCACTGCAGAGAAATGGAAATCTCCCTGTCTTAATTTTTTTGAGTTTTTGCAGATCCCACCTTTCTTTATTGGCTTGTTAGGTAGTGTACTTTCTGTCTTTCTTGATATTTGGTCAGTTTTAAAATGCATTTCTCCAAAACTGTGCACTGTATTTAATTTGCACAGTTTTTTCCACACTGGTCAAAGTGTTCTTCTATGGGTACTTTTTCAATTGTATGCATTTTGGCCATTTGCATTTTAGAACTTGTGCAGAGGTCCATGTGCCTTATTTCTCAGAAACACCCTCAGGGGTGTTTGTTTTTTTCTTGCAAGAAGTTTCAGAAAAGTGAAAATACTACTGTCATCTTGATTACCTTAACTTAACAATCTTGATAATTGTCATACAATGGAATTTCTCACTGTCCCTTCTTAACTGACTTAAATGTACAGTCTTCCAAAATCTAGATTTGACTCATATTTCCTCTCCTCTCATCTCCTCTTTTCTTGGAAATGTATTAGGTACATAATGTCTCAGGAGGAAAATAGGGTATTTCCTTCATTTTCAAAAGTGCATTTGACCAATTAGATTATAATTAATTTCCCTGGCCAGTTGAACTCTTAAACTCTTTTGGCAACACATCAATGAATAGCAAAACAACCTTTCTGTCCAGTACACACCTTCTTCAGGCTCTCTCAGTGTTGACAGATTAAATAACACTCTGTCTACACTAAAAACATAGGATGGTTATATACTGTTTTAGTGGCCATGAGTTTCCCCAAAGAAACCTGGAATTTGTGGTTTAGTTAAAGAGCTATTAAGGTTATCTGTTAAGGACTGCTCTGATTACCATCTAAACTAGAATAGAAATATTATTTCCTGCAATTTATTTCCTGGTCAAAAAGATGCATTCCCCAACCGTTTGGAAGCCCCATCAAGAGAAAAGAATAAAGCAGTGTGACATTTGTACAGTTTTCTCAAAAGCCCCATCAGGAGGGGGGGAAACAAAGCAGTGTGACTTTTGTGCAGTTTTCTCCCAGTATTCAAATGTCCTAAAGTGTTCTGGAAGATTTTTCTGTGCAGAAAAACATGTAGCTTTTTTGTGCCAAAAAAGCCATCCTGTCCCCAGTCCCCTGTCCTCCCGAAATGTGCAGGGGGTTGTGTAAGAAAATCATGGGCCTGTCTACACAATTAAAATATTCCTCATTTGAATCAAATAGCCTGCAATCATGCAATCTGGAGGAATTCAAGCTTTTTGCCCCCTCCCCCACAAAAAAACCTCTATAAACTTTACTGAAAAAGGATTCACCGTTTTTACCAAAGTATCTGCAAGTATCCACAAGGATGCACATTATCGAATGTGTGGCCATCCATCCTCCTCACGTGGATTCACATGGCAGTGCATTTTCAGCAGAAAGAGGGCTGGTAGATGGGAATTTGCACAAGAAAGTGAAGACAATTAAATGTGCAAAAAATACATATTCATTTGTATAATACACTTACATGTACTCCCTTGTGTTTTTCTATGCAGAAAAATATCTGGAACACCTCAAGGATGACACTAAATAAAAATATTTGTTTTTTTCTACTACATGAAGAAAACAACAGTAATTATTCATCTTTGCATGTGAGGACGAAATAATTATGAGACATACATTCATAATTTGCAGTTCCTGGAATGCATTATTTAGCTTATTTAAGTTTCGGATACAGATCTTCTTGCTGTTTTGTGAAATGGTGGATCCTTGAAGAGGCACCAACAGTCAACCTTCACATTTCAGGAAAGAGTAGAATACAGCTTTGCTGTGGAGTAAAGCTTGTGGGGAAGAAAATTAACCAGTGGCCATGCTGGCCAAGCTCCTATGGATGCTGGGAGTTAGATTACAAACAAGAAACTTTGTTGAGCTCTGATTTCTTTTGCACATTACAGGGTGTATTCTTTTCTGATGTGCCAGTCAAGATCAAGGTGTACATAATATGGAGAAATCCAAGTTGCAAACTTTTCAGGAAGGGCAATATACATTATGGAAAGGACATGAGAGGAAAGGGTTAAAGACACCTTCCCAAAGCACTGCCATTCTATCTACACATCCCTGTGGGCTCCTAATTTACAAACAAAAAACTGGGATTAATCTGTCTCTAATCAGAGATTTAGACTTCAATTCTGGAATGTCTTTTTTCAATGATTTTGCAATTTACTTTTGTAATTAACTCTTCATTGTACATTTGAACTGTACATTTATACATTTATGGATTGGTGACAGATTCTTTCCTGACTTAGCTGAAGATGGCCATAAAGTCCCGAATTCTTCCCAAGATGGGTTTGGCTGGCTGAGTTATTATGGGAGCAGAAATCTTACACATGTGGAGGGTGCTGGGTTAGGAAAGGCTGAGACCCAGGTGCTCTCTGCACCACAGAAATAATGCAGTTTGACATCACTATAACTGCCATGGCTCTATGCTATGGAATTATGGGATCTGTAGGTTTGTGAGATATTTAGCCTTCTATTTCGGAGAGCTCTGGTGCCCCAGCAAACTACAAATCCCAGGATTCCATAGGATGGAGCCATGGCAGTTGAAGCATTGCCAAACTGCATTATATCTGCAGTGCAGATACAGCCACAGACAGATAAATGCATGAGAGAAACACAGCAAAAGGCAGGAAATTGTTTGCGTCTTTTCCCATGAATCACATCAAACACACCCCTTTCTCCATGTGCCCTCTTTACCCTGGTTTTAACTTAGGAGTTCTGCTACCGAATCAAACAGCACCCATTCACTTCATAACCCCTGGAGCGAATAGCTGTAGGTTTGAATGTAGTATAATCACACTATGACAGATTTTTGAAGGCAGCCTTTTCTATCTCTAATGTGAGTCAGTCTTACTAAACCAGCCAAATATACCCTTCTAATTCTTTAGATTGGAAATATGCCTTAAGAGGGATGGGAAGGAATCGGTTCATGGTGAATCTGCTTCATGTTTCCTTTTTTTCCTTCTCCTTCCCAGAAAGCAGTTCCATGGTGCTGTCAGAGTCTTGCTTCTCTGGACTCTGCCCTGTAGTGACATCTAACCAGCTTCTCTGTCAATAATTTATATAGTAAAGAAATAAGATACCAAGGATTCCATAGAAACAGGTCTTGTATAAAAGACTTTCTGTCAGATGGCTTCTATTATCAGTACCAGCTCCAAGTTGGATGGGGGGTGGGGGTGGGGGACTTGAGAAAGATACCCTCACTGGGCCCCATTTCTTGCATGTGTCCCCTGCTTCTCATTGATCTTACCTCTCTATTTGACAGTTCTTGGAAAGTTATTTTTGAAAAATAATTATTTAAAATCAGTGTGTAAATGTTACATTTTAAAAGTAATTATTTCCCCCTTCTTGTAGTGTTTAAAGACTGCAGTGCTCTTCGCATGGCTGCTCTTTGTATTAATGCTCCCTGCTGTATTTTTATTTATTTCTTTAAAACCCAAATGCCTCAGGATTGATGAGAATGGCTTATGACCAGAACAATTCCTGTTAAAGGGCCTAAAAATATCCATTAAAAGTAAATTTGAAGTTAACTTTTGAAACTAATAAAAATGTTTACCATTGCATATTAACTTTATTCTCACTCATTATACTACTTTCAGAATGTAACATTGTTTTGTAACTGTTGTTACATAAAATAAATTTGTTACAAGTGGACCCTTGTTATCCGCTGGGGTTTGGTTCCAGGAACCCCTGTGAATAACAAAAGTTGTGTATGCTCAAGTCCCATTAAATACAATGGCATAGCAAAATGGTGTCCCTTACATAAAATGGAAAAAATCAAGGTTTGACACTTGAAATTTATACTTTAAAAATATATATATATTTTCAAGCCGTGGATGCTTGTATCCATGTATAAAAAATCCATGGATAAGGAGAGACAACTTGTAACTACTTTTATTACTTGTCACATCTTACTTCCCTCTCTAATTACAATTATCAATCCAAAAACCCCAAAGTAGTTTGTTACCATTGTTTTTTTTGAAATGCAGCTTGTTACTTTTTGTATTTGAAAAAAAAGTAAAATAGATATGCTTAATTATTTTTAACAGAAAATATTTAATGTTACAAGTCATGATATAAACACACTTCCCCCACATCCACCTCATTCTCATCTCAACACACATGAATCAATAGCATGAGGCAACATCAGGAAGCATGACAGAAGTCAGCACTTGTACCACCTGCCATGGCTCAATGCTTTGGAATCTAGGTATTTATAGTTTGTTGTGGCACCAGAGCTCTCTGACAGAGAAGACTAAATATCTCACAAAACTGCAAATCCCAGAATTCTATTGCATAGAGCAAAGGAAATTAAAGCCATGTTTGTTACTGGAGAAAGGAAATAATTACTAGTAATTATTAGTTCCAAGCTCTGCTCTGCGGTTGATATACACCACCACCCAGAGGAAGAGGGGAAGGTGAGTAGAGCCTGCTGCACTTCAGCGTGTTCCTGTTCACTCACTTAAAATTGCCATGTGAACAAGCCATGAAGATAGGGTGATACATATATAGATAGAATGTGTCTGCTTGTGCTACATTTCCCTTTCATTTCCTTGCTCCTGGAATAGAATGTGTGTGTGCTTGTGCTGCAAGAGGCTTTTTTTCTAAATTATTTTTTATATGTGAATGCTACATTGCGAATGTTACAGATGTTTCTCTTTCAATTTGGTAAACTTGATACAGAATGCTTTTGCTACTGTCTCTAAGGATTTCTGGGGTGGCTGAGGGAAAGCAAAGGATGCAGAGATGGCATTTGGGGTGAGAAATTTATTATTATTATTATTATTATTACAGTATTATTATTATTATTTATTAAATGTGTATGAGGCATTCTGGGGTGGCAAGGAAGGAGGATGCAGAGATGGCATTAGATTGCATTTTGGGGTTGAAAATGGAGGCAGGGGAAGATCCATAATCTGTAGTGACCCAAATACACACAACACACACACACACCTGGAGGTTTTTAAATTTGACAAACTATGCACATACTGCCGCCTGTTTTTTTTTTTTTAAAGGAGGGGGAAGCACACATCCAATTGCCCAAATGCTGTAGGAAATGTCACTTTGACAAAAGCGGAACTGAATTTGATTGACAGCAAAGGTGCCTTCATTTTAAACCGGTTCAGCAAATCTTAACTCTCCGCAAGAGCTGCAATGGAATTCAGGGTTAAATTACCCTGATTGAGGTAAATTTCTAGTGGGCGCTTGCTTCCGGAGGGATTCGGTGGTGGGGGGATCTGAATCTGCCCAGTTCCATCCAGCGCAAATAGGCGAATGGGAATGGGGCCTCAATTTACCAACCTAGGAAAGGATGGAAGACTGAGTCAGCTTGGAGCCCCGTGGGATCGGACTCACAATGTTGTGGCCTCAGTACTGGCATTTAACCACTGCACCACCTACCAGGTGCTATAGGCTATATTGCAGAGGATGGAACTAGCAAAACCAATATTCCCAGCTTAAGAAAACCCTATGAAATCCATTGTGTCACTATAAGTGGGCAGGCAAATTTAAGGCATACCCAAGCACACCCCACCTCAGCAGCTACTGCTTCTGGGACCTTCAAACAACAACCTTCTGCAGCAATAGATCCAGGAAGAAGGCACCTCACTTTAAGGATTATTATGTTGTGTAATGAGACATATTTTAGGCAGCAGGGAAATAAACTGTGCAGTAGAAAATATGATTTTGTACAGATGGCAATATGGGTCTTAGTCAAGAAGGTTATTTCTTAAAAGAAACAGGGGCCAGAAAGATAAAGAAATAGAAAATTAAGAAGACTATTAGTTCCTTTCAGCCTTTTAATCTTATGTTAATAGTACATTATTGGAGCCAACTACCTGATTGCTTCATCTGTGACCAAGGAGAATGCATGTAAACTTTGGATCTAATCATGTTGCTGTAAGCATTGTCAGCTACATACAGAACTGTTTTGGCACCATGACTTCAGGGTTCAATTCAATTCAATTGGCAATTCAAAAGTACATCTTTTCACCACCAGAGTTTGTAATAACTTTCCACAATTATGTACTTTTTGTCACTTCTGGTTCAATCTACAGTTCCAGCACACCTGAGGGACAATGCTAGGGTATCTTCCATTAATGTCTTAGTGAGGTTGTCATGGTCACTTTCTATGATGCACCACATAGTCATGCATAATAATGCATAGTGTTGATTGGATCAGCAAGAGGTTTCTTCTTGGTGCCAGCCTTCTGGCTTCTTGTGCTGTAAGGAAAAAAGAAGAAACCCTGCTGTACTCAGTGTATTGCCAACACACTTTAATCCTTGCCACTGGCATTGTGGGCAGAAGTACCTTGTTGCTGATTTGGTTGCTGGGATAAGTTTCTCTTGTTTGAGAGCATGGGGATGAATTTGCCCCAATTTCATTGACATCCTCGAAGATCTTAACACTGTTTTAATGCCACTACTGTTGAACAGTCATAACTACTCTTTAAATGAATGAAATTAACATTACTTGTTATTCAGGAAGGCCACCTTTATTGCATACTCTACTGAAATCAAGATTGTTAACACACTGTTTCTATTCCCAGAAGGATGATGTCTCGTATGGAGTCACAAGATAATATACAGGTGCTCTTAAATCTACTTCCTTTGAATAAAGTAGCCATGTTTTCTTTAAGATGGATGGATGGATGGATGAAAGAAATTGAGAAGGGAAGAACATTCTATGAACAAACAGCAGTAGTATGGTTCCTTAAACTAGTGATTCTTAAGCTATCTGATGTTAGAAACCAGTCGTTTTTTCCCACTGTGCCAGGGGCCAGTACCATATTTGTGCCTTGGAAAGTCTCCAAGAACTGGAAGCTGTTGGCTTATGGACTAGCACCAGTGCATGGATCATCACTTTGCAAAGCCCTTCCTTAAACTATTGTTTCTATGTTACAAGTAGCCAATTCTTTTGTTCTTTCCTCTCTTTAACTCATCTTTGTGTGAACAGTGTAGGAGTTAAAGAGTGTTAAGGACTTAAAGTGCATTTGCTAAGCTGAAGTAAGTGTTCATGAAATATACAACACTACAATACAGCAAGGGTATTCATTGTCCATGCAAAACACTGCAGCAAGCTGAAAATTGAAAATGTAGGGATTGCATAAAATAAATTAAATTTAGTGCCAAAACAAATACAAAAGCTGGTGTACTGATTGCATTATTCATCTTCATAATTAATTCAATAAACCTTTCAATTTATGTATCTGAAGCTGCCACTAAGTTTCCAGACATGTCCTAGAATATCAGAGGTTCGAGACACAGTGCCTAAGAAAAGTGAAGACCATCTTGGTCTCCATACTATCTAACTGTAGGTGAAACAAACAGGATATACTCAAAATGTTGGCAGGTACCATGGTTCTGAAGATGTGAGAATGTGCCTTTCCAGGAGAGGCACAGTTTTCTACTGTGCATGTGAAAAGGCCATGAATCACATTCATGAACTGCCAAACTATCTGTCTTCCTGAGAAGTCTAGGCCTGATGAAGGTACAGAAAAATATGCTGTCTTCTTCCACTCAACTTCTCATCTTTGCTTATTAAAGTGTCCAGCAGTTGGATAAGCCTCCATTTTTGATAACTTTTCATCCAAGTCATAAGCTTTCAGTTTTGTGATGCATAAGCTTTCACATCTGTGATATCTGGAATGTCTAGTGTTTGTTGGAGCCTATAGATACCTACAGAGATAAGGCCAAATAATTGTTTCTAATCCTATGATCCATTCACCACCCAAAATGAGGAAGAAAATCCTATGAATGGAGCCTATAAGGATTAGCCCAGGTAAATGCTTGAGGTTTTATCTGAAAACCCTGAAAATCCACTCTGGTGTTCTCCCAGTGTGACTATGATTTCATTTTTTTCTCTGAATCCTAGAATGTGTCAGTACTATTTAATACACAAATCAATTACTGTAAAAATTTCATTGATATATTTCTTGAATCCTGCTTTCCTCCCAATTAAACACAAATAAAGCTACATTGTATAGAGGGTTTTTCAAACCCTGGTTCCTCCTTATGAACAGCTGCACAATTTCATCACCTGCAATTTTATGGTAAAAGGGTCAAGTTTTGCATGTCACTGAATATCTCTTGAAACACATTTTCATATTGTAGTTATCTCTGATTTCAAATGATTTTGTATTAGTTAGAGATGCACACACATACACACACATGTCCCACCAGAAGCCACATCTTTCTGGCTGCATCATTGGTTACTTTATCATGAAGGCAGATGTTTCTGTGAAATATTTAATCAATCAAAAGACTTTTTTTTTCCATTCAATATATACCCTACCATCATTCCAGACAGCTTAGCAACTGTAGGAGGCTAAGGAGTACTAGCCCCACAAGGAGATTTCATAGGGCTGTGCCACTCCACCTCCAAATATATATATATATATATATATATATATATATATATATATATATATATATATCCCAAATACTCTCAAAGCGATATAGCATTTTCTTCATGTTTTTGCCAATTCGTTTCCTGTTTTATAACAATAGCCCTCTACTGGACCTAAAATGGCCCAGGGGAGGCCAAAAATGTGGTGGAAAAGAATTTGGTGCTCCTAGAAGGCATTTGGGGCAAACAAAGAGAGAGGAAATAACCTACTTTTGTTTTCACATTTGAGAGAAACTAACATCCACACATGCCTATGGACTGCTTTCTTCTCCAGCAAACCGTATACAAACTCTGCTGCTCTGAAGATGGAAGAGCTCCATCCATGTGTAGTGACTCAGATCTAGTGGAGGATCCCAATGCGGAAAGGATTGGAAAGGCTGCATGGTGTATTCAAGAGGGAGCAAATTTTCACACAGCATACAGTATTTTCAAACAAGGGCTGGAAAATGAATCCATGTTTGCCTCTCCTGTTCTTCCACCAACAGAAAAGTCTATGCAGGAAACATCCAATCCATGAAGCTGTGAATCTAATGCAGCAAAATTGGTCAGTTAAAATGCCAAATTAAATGTTAGTAGAGGAAAAAATCAACCCACTCAATATAAAGATATGTTACATACATGTGATGTGCATGCATTCATATATGCCTCTTCCTTCATTTTACACAGTGCTACACAGCCAAATAGAATCAATATTCACAGAAGGTCTCTAAATACATGCTGGAACAAAAGTGCTTTCTACTGCTCTGCTAACAGCACATCTGAAACTGCTATTAGGAACCTGCTCTTATCAGTATATCAAAGTTCAAGAGCTCATCTCCACTCACAAAAGGCTGCATAATTTATTACAACTAATTTCTGTTTCTAGAAAGAAACTAGAAAATTTCACTATACACTTGTTTAAATGTTTGATGCTGAAATGGAAAATAAGGAGAGTGCAAAACTTTTTTTCCTCCTAAGCGCTTTTTATTTTATTTTATTTTATTTAAAAAAATCTCTTGGCAGCGCTTTCTGCAATTAAATAGCTCCACAGGGATGCCATATGTTGCCAATAGTTTTACACTTCTCAGTAGTGGGAGGCTGGAACTCTTTCCAATAGACATGATAGGATCCCATTACAAAATTCTTCTCTAACAGAAACAGCTAAATGTTCTATCAAGGAACTAAATTAAAAATAGACCTGCTGGAATGGTTATCTCTCCGAAAGAATGCACTTGGCATGCTGAGTAACATGGTGCATCTGGTGGCACATCACTTGAATTTGTCTCCTGCACTAGTTTGAGAATGGAACAAAGCATCAAGGCAAGGCTACTACAGGCTTTATCAGTTAGTTTCAGCCCTATTTCCCTATCATTTTTGGTTGCTGCTTCTTTATTAGAATAAAAGGTTGTTGCTGCTAGTGAATAAGTTTTAAGTATTAGGTGGAAGTTCTGCAGAAAATGATGGTTAGTTTTAAAATAACACCATCTTCCTTAAATTACAGAAAGCAGCAGCAGTATGGCATTTTTAAGAAAACAATTGGTATGATCCATCTAATTCAACACTGAGACGCTATATAGACGAGCACTATAGTGCGCCCTCATCATGTATGAGGGGTGGCACTTCCAGATGCCCTTCGCACGTGACAAGGGCGTCAAAATGGTGGCACCCTGTACAGATGGGTGCCGCCATTTTGACGTGACGGACACTTAGCACCCGCATGTTGCGGCACCATTATGATACTGCAAGTGTGCCATTGGCGCACTGCAGCGTCATAATCGCGCCACAAGAAGAACCCACTTTTTGTGGGTTCTTTTTGCTCCGCAGTGAAGTCCCGCAGTCTGGAGACTGCAGCTTCCCCACGAAGCAAAGCAAGGCACCGGGAGACCATCCTTTTTGGACGGTCTGTCCCGCACCTGTGTCTCCTGCACTGCCTAGTTAAACACCCCAAGAAATTAACAAGCAAAATCCTACTATCAACAGCCTTTTCTCATAGTTTACCTACAGCATATGATACTGTTATAAGTCCATCAAACTGTTGTATGAATATTATTGAAGAAACCATCATTTGATCCCATCAACATATATGATTGGCCTGTTGTTCCAATCTTTCACTTCTGAGTATGTTCGAGGACAGACTGAGGACAACACAATTCCAGACTTTCTTGGATGAAGCTGATTATTAGTGTACATTTCTCTGGCCCATTCCACACAGGCATAAAGTACGTCCCCAGGACGTACTAGGGTTAGGAAAGGGCATGCTTTATGCACTCCCCTAACCCTAATATGTCCTGAGGACGTACAAAATGGCGTTCTACATGGGCGCTGCCATCTTGACGTCGTGGACACATAGCGTCCACACGTCCCACGATGGAATTGACATTGCGAGTGTGCCTTTGGCCACTTGTGGCGCCACTTCCGGGGCCCAAAAAGAAGCCGCTTTTTGCGGCTTCTTTTTGGTGCGTCTGGGAACCGTGCGGATTGACCGCTGCGGTTCCTGGATGCAGCAACTGGCGGTGCCGGCAGAGAGCCCATTTTGGGCGCTCTGTAACACACCTTTCTCTCTCTCTCTCTCTCTCTCTCTCTCTCTCTCTCTGTGTGTGTGTGTGTGTGTGTGTGTATGCACACATGTGTAGTCTTCAGACCCATCACTGACATCAGATGTGTCCCCTGAGGCATACGTGTTGGAACAATGGATTTGAAAAGGGACTACCGTATATACTCGAGTATAAGTCGAAAATTTTATACCCTAAAATGAACTCCAAAATCCTGGGTAGACTTATAGAAGGGTCAATGAGTTAATGCTAATAAATTTTGTGAAAGAAGAAGTGCCCACCTTCCTCTGTAGCCTTGTAACGGCTCCCTGTTTGAAGCCCCGGCGCCAGCTCTCCTCTCCTCCTCTCCCCCTCTGTGTGTGTGTGTGTCTGTTTCCCAGGCTCTCAGCCTTCCTGCCGAGCCAGACCTAACTAGCTGCTTCTTGAGAGAAGAAACACAAAGAAAGTATGCCCAGGCTTGTTCCCCGTTTTGCCTGGAAGTCTTGGGGGTAAGAAGGAGATAGAGAGAGAAAGCCCTGTCCTCTATTTCTGAAAGCCATGAGTCTTGGGGGTGAAAAGCAGAGAGAGAGAAAGCCCTGTCCTCTATTTCTTCAAGTCCTGAACCTTGGAGTCCTGGGGGTGACAAGTAGAGAGACAGTGGGGTTTGTCCTCCTTTTCGCAAGCCATGTGCCTTGGAGATGCTTTTGGTAAGGGGAAGAGTGTGTGAGAGTGTGTGTGCATGCTGAGGTTTGTTTCCCCTTTTCCATGCTGAGACTGATGCTTGGGAGAGGTCTAGAGAGTGAGATATATGGAGGGAAGTGGTGCTTTGTCCCCCCCCTTTAGATCTTTTGTAACATCCTCCAGTGTTTGCCCCTCAACTTATCCACGAGTTATATCAAAATCCATGATTTTGGATCCAAAAACTGCCCTCGACTTATACATGAGGTCGACTTATACAGGAGTATATATGGTAACTGAGACAAGGTACTATAAAAAGGCTTTATCTATAAATGCTTAAAAGGATAACAAACAATATATATAACAGAATCATACAAAACCCATATATACAAAAGACACAAAATAAACCATAGTTGTAATGACAAATATAATAATAACAAGTAGCAAATAATAATATAAACTACATAATATAAGCAAATAACACAAGTATAATGCAACAGAAAAGAAGACTAAGCATAGAGTGAGCAAAAGAGAAAGAGAGAAAGGCTTAGTACTTATTAAGGCTCAAAAAATGATTAGAGCTATGCATATACAGCTATAGGTCATCTGTGTTCTCAGTAGCTCTCCATTAACCCTGTAATGGTTATTAACCCTATAATGGTTAATGGCTCTATAATGTAGAGCTTGTTACTATTCCAACAATATGATATTCTGGATTCCTCAGCTATATAAAGCCAAAAAAATAAAGCTCATCCAAAATTTTGGGGCTGGATCTCATCACTATATGGATGACATCCAATTTTATCTCTGTTTTAAAACTGATGCCAAGAAGGCTATGGAAGTCTGGTCCATTGACTACTCATAATGATGGATTACATAAGGGCTAAAAAAACTGAAGCTCAGTTTAGGCAAGAGAGAGGGTCTGTTGCACAATGAACAAGCCAAACCATGGTCTTGCTCTGGATGGGACTGAACTCTCACTGAAGGGTAAGGCTTGCAAATAGAGGGCACTTATAGACCTGGCATTGTTTTCAAGAACACTAGGAGTACTTTTCTTCGGTATTTCTTCCTGAGAATGTGCATCTGGACACATTCATCCATGCCTCAGTCATCTCCCATTCTGATAACTTCAATGTGCTCTATGTGGAGATTCATTGAATGAGTTTAGTAAGTGCAAAAGGCAGCAATGGTATATGCTTAGTATACCATACAACTGTGGCCTTATACCAATGATAATGTTTCCCCTTTTGTTTCCAGATCCGGTTCAAGATGATGGTTATTATCCAGCTTTTTCCCAACCTAGTGCTAGAGATTTCATGAGCCTGCAGTCCAATATACTGTATCAGGAAAATTTCAGCTTTGGAAAGGCTGTTCTTATTTTATTATTGTTAACTGTTCTTGAGTTGATCTTGATAAATGGTGACCCTGTGAATGAGACATGTTCAACCCTCCACTGTTCTGCTTAGCTCCTGTAAACCTATACCCGTGACCTCTCTAACTGAAACCATCCACCTACCTTGCAATCTTTTTCTCTTTCTACTTCCCTCCACCTTTCCTAGCAGTAATGTCTTTTTGAGTGAGTCATGCCTTCTCATGATTTGGCCAAAGTACAACAGCCTTGGTTTCATTATCTTGGTTTCCAGGTGGATTTCTGCTTTGATCTGTTCAAGGACCCATTTATTTATCTTTTTGGCTGTCCATAGTATCCATGGTACTCTTCTTCAGCACCACATCTCAAAAAAGCTGATATTTTTCCTATTCATTTTTTTCCACTGTCCATCCATACTATGGCTTGGATGATTCTGATTTAGTGCTCTTTTGTATGTCTTTACTCTTTAGGATCTTATTTAGTTCTTTCATAGCTGCCCTTCCCATCCCCGGTCATCTTCTTGTTTCTTGGCTGCAGTCTCGATTCTGATTGATGTTTGATCCTAGGTAAAGGAACTATTTTAACTATTTCAATTATTTACAAAGCCTTAAATGGTTTGGGTTAGGGTATCCTAAAGATTGCCTCCTTCCATACAAACCTCTGTGCAATTTAAGATCTTCTTCAGAAGCCATTTTTAAATATGTCCCTCTCGGTTATGTTTGTTGGGAGCTGCACAAAGACTTTTCTGTGGCAAGCACCTTGATTTTAGAATCACTCCTTTAAAAGGTCAGATTGGTCCCTTTCTTCTTTTTTACTAGCTTGAGGCAGGCTACAGAGACTTTTATTTAAGCTAGTTCTGATGAGTTGCAAGAGTTGCAAAATGACCTGAATGAACTGGAAAGCTGGGCCAAAGTTAACAAAATTATATTCAATACAGAAAAATGTAAGGTAGTGCACTTAGGGAAGAAAAATTATATGCATAGATATAGGATGGGGACACCTGGCCTAAGGAGACTACATGTGAAAGGGATCTAGGAGTCCAAGTAGACCACAAGTTGAACATGAATCAACAGTGTGATGCAGCAGCTAACAAGGCCAATGCAATTTTAGGCTGCATCAATAGAAGTATAGTCTCTAGATCAAGGGAAGTAATAGTGTCACTCTATTCTGCTTTGGTTAGTCCCCACCTGGAATATTGTGTCCAGTTCTGGACACCACAATTCAAAAATGATGTTGAGAAACTGGAGCATGTCCAAAGGAGGGTGACTAAAATGGTGAAGGGTCTGGAAACCATGCCCTATGAGGAACAACTTAGGGAGCTGTGGATGTTTACCCTGGAGAAGAGAAGGTTAAGAGGTAATATGATAGCCCTGTTTAAATACTTGAAGGGATGTCATATTGAGGAGGGAGCAAGTTTGTTTTCTGCTGTTCCAGAGACTAGGACCCGGAACAATGGATGCAAGCTACAGGAAAAGAGATTCCACCTCAACATTAGGAAGAACTCCTGACAGTAAGGGCTGTTTGACAGTGGAACACACTTCTTCAGAAAGTGGTGGAATCCCCCTCCTTGAAGGTCTTTAAACAGAGTCTGGATGGCCATCTGTTGGGGATGCTTTGGTTGTGAGTTCCTGCATGGCAGGGGGTTGGACTGGATGGCCCTTATGGTCTCTTCCAACTCTACAATTCTATGATTCTGTGATTTTAAATCTGTGCTCTGATGACTTAAAGATGGTTTGCTCTATTGTTTAGTTTGATTGCATTGTTTTCGAAGTTCTATGTCACCTTCGGAAGCGTTTGCGGCAGAAAGGATATTATAATTATGTTTAACAGACAAATTGTCCAGAGCCACAGTCAGGGGAATCTTTTTCTATGCCAATATAAGGCAACTGGATATAGCATGGGGGTGAAATACAGCAGTGAACATGATCAGATAGGTTCTCACAACCAATGAAATAAACTGGGGTATTCAAAATGCAGACAACCACAAATGCGCACTGCAGATTGACTGTCCCTCAAACAAATCCCCCAAAGAAAGTTTTTATCAGTGGTAAAAATAAGTTCAAACATTAATTATCTTTAATTTTCAACTTCCATTTTTATTAAAAGTTTTATATATGTATCAATTTTTGCTCCATTTTCCTTCTTGCCTTGCCATATTGTAGTTTCAGCTGTTTTATCATCATTTATGCTTTTCTTTTTTCTTTTTTAAAATCTCTTCACTTGGGCAAGGCATCTGCTCTCTGCTGGGTATTTGAAGGTAATTATTTTTCATAAATCGCCTTGGGAATGCTTTGCCTTCAAAGTCAGCATAAACTTACTTTAAATACATAAATGCATCAATATTTAAAGAATATATGGTTCCCTTTTTTGTATTCCCCCCCACCCCACTTTGTTGCTTCAACCATGCCAGCATTGTTATAAATGCTATTGTTATAAATGTCTGAAACTGCATTTTTTCCACACTATGGTATAAAACATGTTGTGTTTTTATTACAGCTAATATAAATATAAACATCAATGTGTGTGTGTGTGCGCACGCGCATGCGTGCACATGCCTTTCAGTCATATGTTGACTTATGGCAACCCCATGAATTTCATAGGGTTTTCTTTGGCAAGGAATACTCAGAGGTGGTTTTGCATTCATTGGTGGTCTGCTATCCAAGTACTAACTAGGTACTAACTATCGAAGTACTAACCATGCTTAGTTTTCAGGATCAGATGGAATCTGATGCCTTTAGGGTATTTAGACCACAAACATCATAATGGAGATGGTAAGGAGGCTCTTGATTTAATCCAAAGTATAAACATCCATTTCCATGGTGACCAACTGCTCCAAAACACAATCATGTATTGCATTTAGATGAGCTCTCCTCAACCCATTACCCTTCAGATGTGTTGGACTACAATTACCAGTATTCTCAAGACACATAGCCCTTGATGGTGATCTCTGGGGATGATAAGGGCTGTAGTCCAAAAACTTGGAATTCGTGATTTTGGAAGATTGCTCTAGATTTTTATTTTAAAACTTTCTAGATAAATTACATTCTAGATTCTATCCAACGAAGGATTTTTAATAGTTTATTGAGTGAAGAGGTTTGAGAACAAGAGCAAGAAAGGGCAATGTAAATTTGTATGTGAGCATTTTTTCAAAGGAATGCTGAAATTCATTTTTAAAGGCCTGTGTTTTGACAGTGGCAAAACAATTTGTAATCACCTGTGAGTAGTGATGGCTCAGCCTTAGCCATAACTGAGGTTACCGCATACACAACAGTCTCTTTTATATTTTACTCACTTTAGTATATCTTCTAATAAGTGCACGGTTATAAAGAAGTAGGAAAAACACTTTGTACACCTCATTCTGGCCCTGGGGAGAAGTCTGCTTGGAGAATATAGATTCTTCTCCAGTGCATGCCAATGTATCTTCAATTGTTCTCAGTAAAGCATTCTTCTGTTGGGGGCTGAGTCTGTATTTCAGGGAAGGATTCAGAGTTTCTTTCTACTGGAGAATGGAGAGGAAATAGTGTGGACATACAAGCTGTAGTTCCATTTCTAAATTAGCTGGACTTGGAAAACATTGCCTACATGGAAAACAGTCTAAGGATCTGAACACCACACTGAGATTCTCAAAGAAGAGCAGGATACACATGGAATTAAAATGCCGGAAAATTCTTAGTGCAGAAAAATCAAGGAGTAAGGAAAGAATTTAAATCAAATAAATAAATACCTTAGGAGAAGATGGATTGGATCCCAAACTGTCCTCCTGCTAACAGATATCATTATCTGTGCACATATGCTGTTTTGGATTTAGGAGAAATTTGTTGCAGGAGAAAAAATGACTCCAAATCCATTGGGCTGCTTCTTCCCTTTTCACAAGTTCTTTTTCAGAATCTTTTCGTGACCACATAGTATACCTGCAGGATGCTCTGGTTACAGGAGCCTCTGTTGCAGATGGGGGGAGTATTGCAGTGTTAATGTATAGAGTATATGAAAATGTTCAGATGTGACATTTTGGTTATTAACTTTGCAGAAGCCTAGAATTGGCTGCAGCTGGGACTCAAACCAGCAGGTGATGTCCAAGGTGACAGTGTGTGCCAGAGAGCAAGATGTAAATATACTGTGTCATCTTTGCAAGGGGGAAAGTATTCCAAGATGCACAGGAAATTGTACAGGAAGGGGTTGAGCTAGATTGCCACATGGCAAATGTGTATATAAGCTCAGATGTCTGTTTGTACATTTTGTGGGTTTATAGTTGGTGGAGGGTGTTGGTGATTGTTCTCGCGTGTGTCTTTGCAACAAATAAAAACAAAGTGCCCCTACGGAGATAAGCCAGGCGTCAGTTTGCCTTTCTTCTAGCAGCTGTTTTCCTGGTATGCTTCGGCAGCTAACAGTTGTTTATCTTCAACACAAGGCTTCCAAGTTTACTCTGCGTGCTCACGTTTGTATCAACATTCAGAAGCTGAAGAGCAGGGAAGAGGAAGGAAGGAAAACTCCACTAGCACTGGTGAACATGTAACTTTGAATGTATCCTGCAAACCGGACACCTGTTTGCTAGTAACATACTAACAAACTGAACTGTTATAGCCCTAGTTACCCATATCTTTCTGTGCAATTCTGAAGTAGAATTTTTGCACTGTGAACGTTCCAGTTTTCTGCCATTATTCAAATCAACATAGGACTTATCCAAACTGGGCAGAAGCCCTGGCGTTTGGCTTGCTTCACCACTGTACTGATTTTGCTCTTTGAAAACCCTGGAAGATTTAATAACAACCGAGGGTAAATTCCTTGTCTTAGTTCTTTCCATACTCTTCAATATTACCAGTATTCATGATGACATGAACAGGGGCATACCCTTTCCCACCTTCCCTCAGTATTCATCCAGGGAGAGGATGAAACCCCATCACACGTCAACCAAGGAGTTTATTGCATGCGATTTTCATGCCAACCCAGGCACAGGATGGGATTGAGCTGGAACGGATTAAAGCTTACACATTGTAAACTGCTTGAGGAGTGCTTAAGTGCACTGATAAGCAGTATAGAACTGTACTTGCTATTGCTATTGCCATAAAACTGATTTTACCACATGCAAAATTGCTGCTGCACTGCTGCCCGACCATCACCCATCCTCCAGCAGTGCTCTGGTGGCCAATTTTGGTACTATGGAAAGCTTCCGTAATACCAAAATTGGCTGCCAGGGCACTGCTGGAGGATGAGCGATGGTCGGGCAGCAGTGCAGCAGCAATTTTGCATGTGGTAAAACCAGTTTAAACCTGTTCCAGCCCGATCCCATCCCGTGCCCAGGTTGATGTGAAAATTACATGTGATAAACTCCTAAAACAACAAACCACAGTATTTATGAAGTGTGACTGGATGTGGGTTGTGGAATTATTTTTATTTCTTTCAGCTATATCTTATAACAATATGTGAGCAAATTAAACCCCTAATTTTTCAGTCAAAAGATATTTCTGTGTATAAAAAGCAGTTATTTTTCAAAGCTATTTGTGGATACTCATATCCACACAAGTACTCATTATTGTTTTGGACCCTTATGGTCTTCCACTTACAAAACAAGGATAACTTTGTTGTGGACATCTTGATATGCAAGTGGCAAAAAACTCACACCAAAGGTTCTTGTACAAACAGTTTGATACCATTGCCCTGAAGAGGTGTCGTGCTATGTTGCTTAGTGGCCCTTTTTCTGTTTAATTTTTATGCTAGCCATCCAGTTTTTAACATAGACTCTCTGGATTGTTTCCCACCTTCTCTTGGAAACAGAATGATCTCAATGTTGCTGTATGCTAATGATATGGCCCTCTTATCTACAACTCTGGTGCTGGTTGGGGTAGGACTGAGGAGATTTCTAACAAACTAGGCAAGGTTTGCAGCCAGGTGAAGAAAGGCCATCATGTTCTCCAAGAGTCAGAACAGTCATAAATGTTACCTAGTGGGACACCTGACTGAGCAATGCCACAGTTTTAAATATCCAGGGAAAATGTTTCTTATAATGGCAACTGGGAACTTCATATTGAACCAGCCAAAATTCTAGCCTTGAGGAAAGCAACAACAATTCAAACTTTTAGACAGTCAATTGAGGTTTCTTGGTAGACCCTATTTAAACATATTTATATAAAAAAATATACCTAAAATGCTCCACTAGGTCCTATATGGGGCTTAGATATGGGGACAGTAGTTGAAAACATTCAGAACAGCTTGTTGGTGGAATTGCTAGCACTTCCACTGGGGCATCCTCCTGACTGCTGTCTAGAAGTTGATCTTTTTTCTATCAAGGAAAGAATTCATAAATCTGTACTTTATGGGAAGGTTCTTCAAAAGTGTGAAAACGTTCAAGTTCTCCAAAACTTTTAATTACACTTAGCCTGATTAAGAGTTCTGAAGAACTCCAAAACTGGCACACGTATGTGGCATTTTTGCTAGTTCTAATAAAGATATTGCTAAATACTGTACTGTGTTTTGACCCACCTCTTGTGTGCAGACAGTTACCACATGTCATTATTACTTCATAAATACAGTCAGAACTGTGAATAGGTCATAATAATTGCTCTAACCACCAATAGATATATAGGTTGCCATCCCATTTATTTTTGGATGTGACAAAATATGACATTGGCTCTCACTGTGAGGCAGATGACACTGCACAAGCACCGTCACAATAGCTTTGTCCCTACCAGCCAATCACTGGGCTTAAAAATTTTCTGCTATTTGCATACCCAGCAAAATATAAGGCAGTACCTTGGGAAGTGCCACAGGCACTTCAGGGAGGCAACTTTGTGACATAGAGTCAAATTGAAGCCATGCCTTCTGCATATGGAAGGAAGAGAAGAATTTCACTTCCAAGAAGGTCAAAGCTCAAGAATAGAAAGCCTCAAGCCATAAGGAAAAAACTCAATTTCAACCGTGGAAGGCAGGCAAACTGTAAGTCAGTCAAGAACCACAGAAAGAGCAGCCCAAAGAAGCCAATCTCCCGTTCTCTCAATGATTCCAAGACCCTACGAGACCTGCGAAAACGCAACATGTACATGACAACCAAGGCCAAAGGGATAGTTGCCTCTTTTATGAAGAAGCTCTACCAATGGGTGTCTGCTGAAGCTGAGCGCCTGAGGAGAGAGAGGAACCGCCCCAGCATTGGATTCATAGAAATGCGGTCAGCCTTGGAGAGGGTTTTTCCAAGAAAATGTACATGTGGCGAAAATTACCCCAAGAGTGGGGGATCTCGCCATATGAAGATCTGCTAAAGTAAAAGCCCTCCCTTCCCCTGGGGTGAAAGAAAAAGAACTAAAGAGGGTGAAGGGAGAGGAATATCCTGGAAACACCCCATACTATACTGGAGGAGGAAAACCCATGCACTCTTCTTAACACTCAGAATAGGACAGTCCTTCAACAATGTGATGGAGCTGAAAAAAGGAAACAGGATGGACTACTCAAGATTTACTTTAGAGAACTGTTCCACGGCAGCAAATTTCACAAGTCCGGGCAAAACATTTACCTTACTTTGGTTGAGAATGAGTGAGAGAACTTTCATAATTGCTAAAGACAACCATGCTATATGTAACAGAGACATTGTCTATGAATCAAAGATCATAACATGCAGAATACTTGAGAGCTAATGCATCCTTTTGTATTAGAGAAACGAGACAGTTTCCATCCTTTAAGAACGAAGACCTGTTTTGTGAGTTGTTATTCTGAGAGCAGTAAAATAAAAGTGGATTTTTCAGTATTTTGGGATCTCAGTTTTTCCCCCCAGTACTTTAGAGATAAAGTCTATGAATATTTCATAAAGTTGCTGTTGGCAGGAAGAGTTTGAATCTGGAATCTTGTGGGGAATAATGAAAAATCTGCCTTTGTGGAATATCCAATTCTACTGTATTATAAAATAGCAATTAATGCATTTATCTTTATAAATTATATTTAGCTCTAAATCTCAAAACAAGCAAACTCCACAAAATTTTGAGCTCCATAAACTGGTATTTAAAGTGGCTTGCTCGATGTGTACAGTAATATGGGATATTTCAATATTTCTGCTATCACTCAGTGCAATGTAGATTTATTATCTGTGCCACTAACTTTAGCATGGTATGGACTATGCTGAATGTGCCATCCACAGAGCAGATTTAACTTCTTTATTTCTGCATTATGGTATTCCTTTCATAAATGGAGCCACCAACAATGATGAGTCATGCTGCATTTTGCAGTATTTGGGTGCTCTTAAACCTTCTCCACAAACAGCTAAGGACCTTCCTCTGGGGCTCATTTCAGGTATCATGGGGGCATTATAGAGAGAAGATGAAGAAAGCCTTACCATGGCTGCTGATGTCTAATATCATGGAATGTTGTATATAGCCTATAATCAAACCTAGTTTGAAATATTGTGTGCTGCTTTTGAAGTTTACATTTTGGTAACGACCACCACAGAAATGCTTGTCACAGCCAGGTAGCAAGAAACATGTGCTGAAATTCCGTCTTCTGTACAATCATTCACGGTAGAGGAGCCATCTCCTGTTTTCAATCCAGCAAACTGTACCATCCTTATCCTAATTTTTAAACACTTTTTTTGCTTGAAGAATAAATTTAAACAAATGGCATCATTATGACCATGAGGGTATCCAAACAAGTCTGGGTTCAATTCACGCAGAAGTACCAGTCATGGTTCAGATGACAGTGTTCATTGCCTCCAGAATACCATTCCCACAGCAGCCATGATGGTGGTGGCAGCATCATGTTATAGGGATGCCTTTCTTTGTCAGGAACTGGGAACCTGGACAGGACTCAGGGAGAGAGAGATGGAGATAAACAGAGGAAAACCTGTTTTATGTTACATCCACATTGCAGAAATAATCCAGGCTGACACCACTGCCTTGGCTCAGTGCTGTGGAATTCTGGGATTTGTCACTTTGTGAGCTATTTAGCATTCTCTGAGAACTCTAGTGCCACAACAAACTACCGATCCCAGAATTCCATAGCCTTGAGACATGGCAGTTTTATTTATGTATTTATTTAGGTATTTATACCACACCCTTCAGCCCTAATGGCTCTCAGAGCGGCTTACAATTATTGTTTTTTAATCAGACAGTTCCCTGCCCTCAGGCTTACAATCTAAAAGATACGAAACAAAAGGAGAAGGGGATGTGGAGGGAAAGGGGATGAGGTCCAGTGGTTCTTCTCTCCCTCTCAGGCCTGGACCAAGGCAGATGGATTGGAGGGAGGGCTCTTCCTTCTTCCAGGCTAGCCCTGATGGAGCTGGACCTGCCTGGTGAACTCCCTCTCAGGTGTTAAAGTAGTGCCAACCTGGTTTATTTCTGTAGTGCATAAGCAGCCTTAGACTGCAGTGGATCTGTAATTAGAATTATACTGCAGTGGTTTAAACTAGCATTGGATTTAGCCCAGAAGAAGGAATTGCACAGTCCTCTATATATTGGCAGAGCATAGCTACCATGATCACTCACTTCTGGTTTTAGTCCAGCATCTGAAAGGCAACATGATTTTTACTTTGGTTAGGGCTGCCAGAGTGAAAAGGAGAGAAGGCTCCTGTCTTTTTAATATTTGTGTAGTAGAGAGAATTTTAGAGGTATTACTTGTTACCTGGTTGCATGACAAACAACACTTGCTGAAATTCTCTCTTCAATGGAACCATTAAAGTGACAGGAGCTTTCTCCAGTTTTCAATCTGCCAATCCCGCCTCTGGTGTTGAAATTAATTCCTCATTTTAAAGCTCACGGGCAAGGCTGCAAAGTTGGAAAAGAACTTTCTGGTCAATTCTAGATGGGCTTCCATAATTCAGCACATAAACACTGCAGCTACCATTTGTGCATACAGAAAAGACACTACATGGTAGCAATGAAGAAATGCAATGATTTCTTTGGTTTGGCATATGTAGGCTGGTAGTGCACAAGGGAAGGAATCTATTCATCCCACTAAAAGAGGGAAGAAAAGAAAGAAAGAAAGAAAGAATAACATCACAATGGTGAGCTGGGGGAGGTGGAGAGACCAAGAGGCCAGATGAATCCTTCAGCCATAAAAAGCAGTTTGTTAGTTTTATTCCTTTGTATTGGACACAAAAGTACTAGCTGAAGCATTTGTAATCATTAAAGATCTTTACAACAAAGTGAAGTCTACAGTGCACTCTGTATGGGGATACAGGGTACAGGAGAAAGAAACATGTTTCCTGCATTTAACGGAGTGAGACTTCACAACAGTAACATTGCCTTTTGGAGAAAGGGGGAAATTTCTGAATGTGGAGATCATGATGATAGCCCATATATTGCTATGATTCATCTGTGGAATGACTGTACACTGATTGGGCAACCAAAAAATAGAAGAGAAGGCCCTGTGCAGGTATCATGTGCAATTACTCAAGAAGTATCCAAAAGATCCATTTCTTAAACCGAAAGTGTCTATAGGGCAACAGTGGCAGGTCTCACATCAAGATTGACTATAATGTGTCCTTCCCTCCTTCCATCCTTCCCCCACAATTCCCTGACCAGTACAGGCACTAGCTGAAGGATTCTGGCATTGCTAGTCTTTCAAAGTATATTCTCCAGCATTGCATCTTTCAGGGCCTAATTTCCTCTTCAAAGCAGTGTACAAGATTTCATAGAATAATAGCCATAAAATATAATGCAGTAACCATCCAATTAGAACCACATTACAGCACCTAAAATTGAGAAATAAAACATAAAAGCATCAGTAGAAAGTAACAATCCCAGCAGCAACTAATAGAAAGCAGAGTGAAATGATCACGCTTTAAATTTACAAAGGAGGGAGTAAGAGGGAGGGGGGAAAAGAAAAAAGAAATATGGCAGCACCTTTAAGACTAACTGATTTTTGTTTTCTCATGAGCTTTTGTGGCTATAAACCAAATTTTTTCAGATGCAGTAAAGAGTGATAATAAATGTTCAGATATAAAGCATATTTGCACAGTTGTGGGAATGGGATGGAAAGTAATAGGATCCAGATTTTCAAAGGGCTGCATAATCACATTTCTGCATCCAAAAAAGTGAGGTTATAGCCATGAAAGCCCATGTGAAAAAAAATCCAGTTGTCTCAGAGGTGTTGCCACATTTCTTTCTTTTCTTTTCTTCTCTTTCCCTTCCTTCTTCCTTTTTATGCTGCAAGAAACGAACACAGCTACTTCTTTGAAAGCTACCACAATGCTTTAAGTTGATTTCTTATATGTTTCCAAAGATATGTAGCAACTAGAAAAAAGAGGCTGACATTATAATTTTATATTATATGAGGACAATTGGAAAAGAGGAAGACCCTATGAAAATGCTTTATTTCTAATATTTACGGCCCTGCCTTTCTAGCAGGGATTCAAGGTGGTTTGCACTCAAAATAATTCTATAATGATTTTTAAAATAAAAAACACAGTGATAATCATTAAATAGATAAAAAAAAATCTTTATTATCAGATGGAAATAGAAGTATAGTACCATTAATACCCCTAGAGACAATGCAATAGGGAACCAAAGAACAAGGCAGGCAGAGTGGTTCATTTCCTGCAGCTCCTTTGCCATTTTGCAAGACTACTTTGCAGAGAAAAATGTGAGAATTGGAGGTTAAAAAGATAATTTGGATATATCACACCATGTAGTTCATGACTCAGTGTTTGTGGCATATTTTCCCTTACCATTAAAATATTGTTTCATGGTTCCTGTTTTCCAAAGTGTGGGATGTTATTTTTTAAATGGTAATTTGTTTCTCACTATTCTTGGTGTTTTTTAAGTTGTTCATTAATGCTGTTACATTTAATTAAAACAAAAGAAATCCAAAAATGGCCCAAAACCTCCTTGAATGACCATCCGAAACTCAATGTTTTACAAGTAATAAACACTAAAGTGTTTTGTGAATTAAGAAGTTGTATTAAAAGTATCTATGTTACCAGTCATTGTGTTATAAAAATGATGTCATTGTGCCCATTATGCTCCCACCTTAATGATGTGTTACCAGTGATGGTGTTACCTGCAAAATGTATATCTGCAAAAGGTTTAGTTGGCAATGGTGGTTTTGGCAGGATTCCTTCCTGTGGTTGTACAGATCATGTAAAGTTCATAGGCACATACAGTCAGTCTCATCCTTCAAGGGAATGTGGAAAGGCACACATTAAGAGCAGGGAAGAAACAAAGACCAGTCGGAAGATACTAGTCTCTAATGTAGGCCTGGGGAAGGAATTGTGCAGCCCTTCAGATATTCTTGAACTGTAAATCCCACTGGTCCTAACGGTTGGTTAAAATGGTTAGGACTTGCAGGACATGCTGTTCAGTAACATCTAGAAGGCTAGACATTGCCCAATGTACATTAGGTTTTATTGCTACTTTATAAAACACCTAGACTCAAACAACGTTGGACCTTGTTAATTTGAGATCATTTGGAGATGACATCCCAGTGGTGCTACATACTCTTGAACTCTGCAGAACTTTGGAGCAAAGTATTTAGTATTATGGCACCCACTATATGAAGGCAATAGAAAAAGAGGAAGACCTTATACCGGATGAATATATTCAATCAGAGAAGCCACATCTATGAATCTGCAAGAGCTGAGCAGGGCAGCTGAGGCTAGGTTGACTTGGAGATCTCTCCTTCATAGGGTCACCATAGGCCGAAGTCAACTTGAAGGCAGTTAAAAAGAACAACACTATGAAATACTCATTCCTTTAGTATTGATCATGCTCTCAAACAATATTTATTTTTTAGATGCATGTTGAAAACTTACCTATTTTGTAAGACTTCCCTTCTCAGCCCAATCTGCCATCTGCTTCATGGACAATATAAATATTGTATTTTAATCTCATATATTGTATATTTATTATTTATGCATTTAAACTATTCCTGTATCATCTCCTAGCCCACAAGTGTTCCTGAGGCAATGGACAAATAAAAACCAATTAAAACAGTACTGAGATAAAAACATTTTAATTAAAATACTCTTTTAAAACTGCTAAAAGCAGTCTAAAAACAATCACAAAATCCAATTTGAAAACAGATAAAACAGCAGTTTCAAACACTGAATGCCAAATGAAACAGCACTGGTTTGGCTGCCTGCTGGAAGCTTAAGAGAGATGGAGCCAGCCTAACATTCTTGGGTAGGGAGTTCAACAGCTGAGGCACTGCTACAGAGAAAGCCCTCTTATGTGTACCCACAAACCTAACTTTGTGAGGTGTTGAGACGCACAATAGGGCCACCTCTGAAAATCTTAAATTTCTGATAAGCTTATATGGAAGGAGGTGGCCTTGCCTTGCAGGCCAACACCAGCACTTTGAATTGAGCTTGGAAGCAAATAGGATGCCAGTGAAGATCTTGCAAGACTGATGTTATATGGTCTCAGAAATGTACACTTGACACTGATGCATTTTGCACTAGCTAAAGCTTTCAAACTTTTTTCAAAGGCAGCTCCACATAGAGTGCATTACAATAGTCTAATCAGGAAGCAACCAGGCTTTCCAGGACCAGCATTTGGTCCAAGGGCACCCCCAACCTACAAACCTGAGCTTTCAGAGGGAGTACAAAGATGCTGCAAGATCCATCTGCATATGGATTTCCTATCCAGAACAGTGATCCCAATCGCAGGTTGCTTTTACTACTGGTCAGCAGCGTTTCAGTCTTCCCTGGATTAAGCCTGTGTCTACACATCTGCATTCAGTCCTTTACTGCATCCAGACAACGATTCAGTACTACCACAGCCTTGATGCCATCAGCTGAAAAGGAGAGTGTGATGGGGCCTCCTCTTATCCACAAAGTGTGATGGGGTTACTTTTGCCTCTTATCCACAGAAAGCCCCTAGGTACTGACATGTGTCCTGTGTTGACCTTCTTAACACTATTTTGAAGTGTATAACTGCCAGAGTCCCAAGTGTCCCACGAACCAGTTCTCTGTTTAGGTAGCATGCTTGCCTTTGTTTATAATCTATAGACATCACTTGGATACATCTACTGCAAAAAAAATGAACAATAACTTTATTAATTAACATTAAGAAAACAAGTATTATATGTAGGAAACCTCAAGTTTGTGATGCGGAGGCTGAGTGGTTAAAATGCTGACTCTGATGATTGTAAGATCGGTAGGCTGGCATTTTGATGCCTAAGTGCCGTGTGATGGAATGAGTGCCTGTCACTAGTCCCAACTTCTGCCAACCTAGCAATTTGAAAACAAATAAAAGTGCAAGTAGATAAATAGGTACTACTTCAATGGGATAGTAACAGTGTTCTGTGTAGTCATGCTGACCACAGGATCACAGAGCTGTCTTTCACAATGTTGGCTCTTAGGAACGGAGATGAGCATCACCCCCTACAGTTGGACACAACTTGACAACTTTGGCAAAGGGAAAACCTTTACTTTTACCTTTACACTTCAAGCTCAGTGTGGCTACATTGACAACAACAACTGCAGGCTGTTAAATATTCTGTCCCCTGCTCTCTCACTCTCAGCAGGTATACTAACCAGACCTGTCTAGTCTAACTGACTAACTGAAATGGACTCCCTTAACTGAAACTCTAACTCTCTCTCTCCAGCTCCTTCCTCACACACACACACAGGATTTTATGCATTCCAATTCCCCTGCAGCCCTTCCTGAGCTGTGATTGGCTGACAGCAAGCCAGATCTGCCTAGCAACTCTGTCACTGGAGTTTATCACACTGGTCTGATTTCGGCATTAAAGAGAGGTTAAAGTGCTTTTAAAGCATCCGGCAAATGAAGCAGAAATGGTGAGTGATTGCGGAAATGATTATCACGCACAATTACACAAATAAAGTGATATCGGAAATGCATTGTTGCCGAAATCCTCAAAGTAAAAAGATGTGCGTTAATGCTTATTTGTGACCACTTTAATGGTGCGTTTTGTGTGACGTCGTGTGAATTTTTTTCGTGTAATTATGCAATTTTTCTGGAATATTCACAGGATAATGATGATGATAATAATAATAATAGTAATGATTTATTATTACTATTTCCCTCCTCTCCCTGAGGATTGAGGTGGGATCATAACAAATGAAATACATACAGTCATACACATTCCAAACATTAAAATTCTCATAAAATGACCTTCCTAAAACAGAATAATACAATATAGTACAATACAATGTAAACAAGACAATAGCCAAACCAGGATTAGGATTCATCTCTTATACAAGGAGAAAGATGAAATATGTTCCTCATGTTGGCTCTGATGGAAAGGCCCGCTGGAAGAGATCCATCTTAATGGCTTTTTAAAAAGCATCCAAGGTGGTTCTCCTCTGGCAGGTTATTCCAAACTTTTGGAGCAATTGAGGTGAAAGATCTTTGGGAAGTAGTCTAGTTAGATAAAGTCCCACTCTCCTTTGTGTGATTAACTCCACAGAAAGATAGTATATCCCAGTGATTCCAAAACTTTGTTCCTCCAGGTGTTTTGGACTTCAACTCCCAGAAACCCCAGCCAGCTTGACCAACGGGTGGGAATTATGGGAGCTGAAGTCCAAAACATCTGGAGGACCAAAGTTTGGGTACCACTGGCATATCCTCACTCAGTCCCAAAGCTCTGTCTGACCTCTCCTAGTGGCTTCATGTCAATAGTCCAAAGCACATTGCAGAAATAATCCAGTTTGAGACTACTTTAATTGCCCTGGCTCAGTGCTATGGGTTTCCGGTAACTGTAGTTTTAGGAAACATTTAGTATTCTATGTCAGAGAGCTCTGGTGCCAAAATAAACTACAATTCCCAGGTTTCCCTAACACTGAGCCAGGACAGTTAAAGTGCTCCCAAAATGAATTATTTCTGCAGTGTGTTTTGGACCAATGCTGAAAAACCTAGGAGATCATATTGATCCCTGTGGAACCAACAAGCTAAGGCCCCAAAGGCTAAACACCCTCTAGCTCTATCCTATGGGAATGTTCAGCAAACAAAGACTGGAACCACTACAAAGGAATGCCCCCAGTCTTATATCAGTCAGACAACACAGACAACACAGAAGGATAACATGGTTAACGGAATATGGTCAGCTGAAAGATCCAGGAGGCCCAAGAGGGTCCTCACTCCTCCTGTCCAACTCCTGGTGGAGGTCATCCACCAAGAAAGCTAAGGCTGTTTCTGGTCCATAACCAGGCCTGAACTCTGATTGGAATGGATCCAGGTAATCTGCATCATCCACAAACAAACAAACAAACAAACGAAAACCTATACTACCACCACTCACTCTAGGACCATACTTAGAAAGGAGAGATTATTGGCTGGCTGATAGTCACCTAGGAAGGCAGGCTCCAATGAAGTTCTTATTAACTGCTTCTTTTAGAGCAGTTGGAACAAAGTCCTCTTTCAAAGAAGCATTTACAGCCTCCACGACCCAACTGGGCAGTCATCTCTGGCAGCTTTAATTGGCTAGGATGGACAGAGAAGTGTCTAATAGACAAGTGCTTAGCCTCACCTATCCAAATGAAATGCCCATATCTTCATGTTGAACAAACTGGAACCCATCCATCAAAATTGGGCACGTATGTTCCTCAATTGCCTCCTCAGACTCTACCTTCAATGTGTAGTCCAACTCAGAATAAATCTGAGCAATTTTTCCTATAAAGTGTTCAGCAAATTTGTCACAGTACCTTCCTGAGGGCACCCAAGAAAATGAATGACAGACCTCCAAGTCACTCTATCATCAACTGCCCTGCTCAGTTCTTGCAAACTCAGGACCATGCCTTCTTTGAATGAGTCAACCTATCTGGAATATGGTCTTCTTCTTTTCCTGCTTCCTTCTACTTGGTAAGCATTATTGTCTTTTCTAGTGACTCAAGTATTCTCACGATATGGCCAAAGTATGGTAGCCTCAATTTAGTCATTTTTGCTTTTAGGAAGAGTTTGATTTGCTCTAGGACTCGTGTATTTGTCTTTTTAGCAACTCGTGGTGACTGCAGAACTCTTCTCCAGCACCACATTTCAAATGCAGCATACAGAAAATTCACTTTTGCAGGACAGGGCAATAAGCTAATTATTTTTTCATTCATACATATTAGTGTGTTTGAAAGTTGATTTGGAGAGGCAAGCTCTCTCCAGGGCAATTGAGACAGATGGGTCAGGAACATTTGGGTGCCTAAAGTAATAGGCAGTCATCCTTCAGAACAACTGAAAATGAGTATCTTTGAACAATGATTACAGATTCCCAAAAGTTACACTGGTTACTATAGATGGTAGTAGAAATCAACGCCAGTTCTTCAAAAGCAACATCATACCACCACTATCTCAAAGGTATTTCTTGCTTTCCAGTTGCAAACCTTCCTTCCTCATGTGAACACACTGTGCATGTTCAGTTTCCCCTGGCTGGTATGTATGACCTGCAAACCCCAAGAACCAACTTACTACTTGATAACTTCCCATTTACTTTCACAGAGCAAGCAAGCAAGCTATGCAAAGCCCTGACAAGGTGGCCATCTCTACTCGACATAAGAACGGCATTATCACCAAGATATTTTCCATGTGTAATAAGCAGAAGGGAAAATAAAATAAACAGATTGTTGCAGTTAGCAGAGAATTTAGACTGATAAAGGAAGGGAATGATGATGTCAAAGGCTAGGAGTGCAAAACATCATTTGTAGGTACTTTGGTTTGGATTTGCATGCATGTGGAGGTCTTCTACTTAGCTGGTATACAGACCAACATAATTTCCACATTTTCTTTAAAAGCATCCCATTAACCCTTAGCAGTAAATGCTGCAGGCAGTCACCAGCTAATTCAATCATTCCTCTATGACTGCTCTCTCTCTCCACCACCTTTTGGCATTGAATTGTGGTTTTATTCTGGAGTAAACATGACTGAAATGCAGGATGTGTGAGTTATTCTTAATAATCATGACTATACCAAACTGCAGGTATAGTCTATACACCACACAGAGATAGTGATAGCATAGGTATTGGAAATCACCTCTTTTTTGCCAAATCCACAAAGAAGTTTGTGGTTGAAGTATTTACACTTCATTTGTCGTTAAATGCCCCATGAGAAATTATTCATATCCTATTTGGTTTGGTTTGATCTTTATAGGATTCACTATTGCTGTGCATCATCATATATGTATGAAAGTGTCAAGAGACTATAGATTACAGTGCTTATTAAAGCCACCTACAGGCACTAGTCTGGATTCTCCTGATTGCTCAAAACTCAATCTATTCATGCACTATAAAGTAAGACAGGCTGTGACAAATTTATAAGCTACTTGCTACTTCCTTATCCCAGTGAAACCACAAATTCAGGTCATTAGTGTATGTTGAACATGCTGAAAATTCATTGCTTTCCCTCCTGCTTCCTTTGATCACTCTAGGGCAATCATGTACATTTTGTCAATGGGCTGTTTTCACTTTTACTTGCCATTTTGAAAAGTTGCAATATTTTCACTGTAGTCATAGCAGGTTTCAGTTTAAAAAGAAAGAGAGGTGTGTGTGTGTGTGGGGGGGGGGGTAATCATGCTCTCTCAAAGGAACTTGAGCATTTATGGTATTCATCCAAAAGAACTTTAGTAGCCTAATGAAGCCAAGGAAATAAGGTCCTCAAAATAATGATCACATTTTAATATTATTTACACAATGAGACTTTTCCAGGTGGTAGCTCTGGAAAATCTGCACATCAGACAATAGCTTGATGGAAAGCTTAGCAAGGGCAATTGAAAGGCTCAGCATAATAGTGAGCCCTCTGCAGCTTTTTAGCTCTCTCTGCACAGGACAGTACATTCAACCTTCAGTACTTAGGTGGGAGAACAAAGATTGGGGACATGCAACACTTGTTCTTCCTCTAATTGGTGCTGCTGCCACACTGCAAAATTAATGCAGTTTCACACCACTTTAACTGTCATCCTATGGAATCCCGAGATTTGTAGTTTGTTATGGCACCAGAGCTCTCTGACAGAGAAGGCTAAATATCTCACACAACTACAAATCCCAGAATCCCATAGCATTGAGCCAAGGCTGTTAAACTGGTGACAAACTGTATTAATTCTGTAGTGTAGATGTTGCCTGGACCACAACACCCACAAGGCCAGCACTGAAGTTTGTTCTTGTTTTGCCTGCAAATTCTGAGCTAATTTACTTTGGCATAACTAGTATCAGGGCAGTGTGTCCTTTAAAAAGGAACATATAATTTTAGTTGCAGTACTCTTCAAAGTACACATTCATACATCACACAACTTTGTTTCCACAAGATGTTGAATGATAGCTCAATAACTAATGTTAAGATAATTTTTGTTTCATACTTGCAGCATCTTTGCTTGTTATGTAGTACATCCCTAAAAAGAAGAACAGCTCTTTTGAACATATTTGGTGTGGGGGACCCAGAGAGTGGAAGGACATATTGCTTTGAGCATAAAAATTGCTATCAACAGAACGAGGTATACTCAGGGAGCCAAAATGGAGCCAGCCATTTGGTGAAACAACAAAAGGAATTTCTTCTGTTATTATATAAGGCCTAATGATCCAGTCATAAACATCTATCCAAAGCTGCTCTGATCCTGCTATCCCATTCTAAAGGACCAGGCAAAATGTTTCAGGGATATATACACGCATGCTTCTCTTTTCCAATCTCATGCTGTATACTCACACAGAGGTTGGTAGAGCTGAATGTACTATATATCTGAACGTCTCAAGCTAGCTGATGTGGTGAGACCTGTATCTTTCTGCAGAATGCCAGGGACTGGTATTGTATGTGTGCCCATTAACTATAATTGTTTCATTCTTTCCTGGAAACTTTCCAAGCAGTGGCAGCCAATGACTAGTGGTGTTATATATCATTCTTTTTTTGCCACCTGGTCCAGTAGGAATATAGTATGCAATATGCAAGTCACGTCAAACAAATCTGATCTCTTTTTTTGATAAAAGTACCACCTTGGTAGATGAATGAAGTGCAGTGGATGTAGCATATCTTGATTTTAGAAAGGTGTTTGACAAGGTCCACCATGATCTTCCAAACAAGCTAGTAAAATATGGGCTAGACAAATGCAACTGTTAGGTGGATTTGTAATTGGTTGACCGGCCAAAGGGTGCTCAGCAATGACTCCTCCTCATCCTGGAAAGAAGTGACCAGTGGGGTCCCACAGAGTTCTGTCCTGGGCCCAGTGCTATTCAACATCTTTATCAATGACTTGGATGAAAGAACAGAGGGAATGCTTATCAAATTTGCAGATGACACCAAATTAGGATACCACACCTTATGAGGAGAGACTTCAGGAGCTGGGTATGTTTACAGTACTAAGCTGCATACATTTCCTATATCATCTATACATCTACACATATATATCTCAAGGGTGTTGCTAGAGATGTGTGGAGTGCACCAAGTGACACTCTAAGAGTGAGTGACACCACTGCTTCCCAAACATCTACCTTTGGGGAGATTGAGTTATGGTACTCACCTGTGTTCCTTTAAAACATGAAGAGAGGGTGTGAATGGGGTATGGCTTGGTGGAAAGAGAAAGGAAAGGCCTCAGAATTTTTTTAAAAAAATAATTTAATTTTAAATTTGTATTGTTTTTTAAAAAATAGTTTTTAAAAATATTTTTAAATGCTCATAAAAACACAACATCTTACCAGATTTTAATTTTAACCACATGAAACCATGTACATGTAAATACATTTAGGCTGTGTGCATGATATCGTATTGTAAAGGTATAATTTTAATTTTGCTAGTTGTTTACATCACAACTATTACCATTACATTCAATGATAAATGAGTATTACAATTTATGAGTAACATTAGGACAAAAAAAATATTACTAAGGATTCTGTTTGATATGGTATGGGAAGAAGTCAATAGGGGGGTGGCACCATGAGTTACTGCCTGGTGGCACCAGTCCTAGTGACATCACTGGTACATCTGTCTTCTATACTTCCTATATCATCACAAGCTAAAATATAAATTCCATGACCATAACAATGCCACACTCCTTTCCCTACGTGTGTTTTTTAACCTTCTTATGAAGAAGCCAATGAAATTTTGAAAGCTACCATGATGTGTTCCATGCCTTTTGGTTAGCCTAGTAAAGGTGTTGCTATAGAGATTTTGTTGTTCTTTAATGTATGGTTAGCATTGCTACAAACATGCATTAATGATGGCAGCATTGCTTTTGGCTCTTGTTAATGCTATGCTAGGTAGATTCACACCTAAGGTGGCCAGATACAAAAGATGACAGGGCTCCTATACATTTAATAGTTGTAAAGAAGAAACACCATCTCCTAAAATTTCTTCTGCAACACGATTATTAAAGACACAGGAGCCCTGCCCTGGTATTTATGGGGTCACTGTAAGACTGGCACAGCACCCTCTAACACTGCCTGGTCTATATCAGGCTTGGATTAAAGATTTTCTCTAATACTTAGTAAGACTGACTACTTCTTTAAGTACTAGTGATTTATTTGGAGTCAAGAAATGAGAAAGAAAGAAAAAGATCAGCCCATATTATCATTGGCTTCTAAAATCCCTTGCATTATGTTAGTTTCATAAAAGAAAATGTTCATAGAGATAATGCATTAAGTCAGTAATAAAGTCACACTGAAACATAATGCAGGTCTATCAGACGGCAGTAGCACTACATGAGAAGAAATTATTATTGTGTTTCATGGAGTGTTTATTTGTTAAGCAACTCCACATTTGTTTGGCAGTTAGGCTGATGCCTTAATATTATGCATTAATAGACTCACTTTTTCAGCAGCTGATGACTGTAGTTCTAGGAAATTTATTGTTACTATAAAATGAACCTCTCTCTTTCTCTCTCTCTCTCACACACACACTCTCCTACTAATTGACAAAGAGGCCCAGTAATTAAAGTACAATAAAAGTTTTCCAGTAATTAGTTTCTGTTGTTTGGTTACAGGCCATCAATTGTTCTTTAATAATACTGATTGTTAACATTCAGTAGTCAGTAGACTCTCAAAGCATTCTGGGGCACAGCCACTTACAAACACTACACATTCCATTCCCATGAGAGCATTTGCATTCAGAAGGAAATTAACCCTCTCCTAGTGTACAATGTTTGCATGATGGCTTTATGTTGCTGGAAAAAGACCTCAGCTGAAATAACTAATGGCTGCAAGCATGTAACTAAGGTAATTTGGACTACATCTGCAGGAACTTCCTCAGACTCCAGTATAGTACATCTGTGCCAAACTGGGATCATGGAAAGTTCCCATACTTTGATTTATTTATCCCAGTTAAAAATAGAACAGAATTATAATAATAATGTAATTATAAAGACAGCCCCATTATAGCTTATAGGGTTACCATAAGTCAGAAATGACTTCAAGGCACACAACAACAACAACCACCTAGCATTATTATCATCATACAAATAGAACAGGACCCGGAGCAATGGATGCAAGCTGCAGGAAAAGAGATTCCACCTCAACATTAGGAGGAATTTCCTGACAATAAGGGCTGTTCAACAGTGGAACAAACTCCCTCGGAGTGTAGTGGAGTCTCTTTCTTTGGAGGTATTTAAACAGAGGCTGGATGACCATCTGTCGGGGATGCTTTGATTGGGATTTCCTGCATGGCAGGGGGTTGGACTGGATGGCCCTTGTGGTCTCTTCCAACTCTACAATTCTATGATTCTATGATCTGACAAATTAGGCACTGAAATTAATGGTATCTTTTCCTTCTTCCATCCTCAGAAAGCGAACTGTGTAACATCGGAATTTCTTCCTTCTTATTATATAGTCGGTTAGTTTCATACTCTAGTCTCTTTTGTTGCAGACATTGCAACTGTACATTTCAAAACTGGTTTTCTTTAGTGTCCTGCTAAGAAAATTATATGCATAGTTCCTGTTTTAGCAAGTAGTCACCAGCCATAAAAAAACCTATTAAACTTAAATGAAGCAAACAATTTCCATTGACTCCCACGTTACACAGATGAAAACCAGGATACTTGTGGCCAAGCAACATTAAAATGTGGTAAAGATGGCAAAGGTTATTAATGAATTAAAACACACAAGGCAGGAGATACTGCAGCATCCTCTCCTCTCATCTTTTTGCTAAGTTAATTGAGTACAAACTACTTTTGAACTTTGAGTTCACTTTGCAGCAATTGATCACACTTTAATATTGTTTAGGCACAAGTGTTATGGTTTTCATAAGTAAGCTGAAAACAAATGGGGAAATGGGTAGAAAAGAGAAAACCTGGCACATTTTAAAAGCTGCTGAAAAATGGGATTGCAGAGTGTCAGAAGTGTCTCGACAAATCAGGACAGTAGGAGAGTGTAATTTCTTGAACATCAGTGCACATTTCAGATGCATCTTTACTCTGTGATGTATAGTCAAGTCAATCGACTCAGACTCAAGTCCCTTCAGTGACTCAACTTAGACTTAACTCCACTTAAATGATGTACTGACTTGACTCATGAATTAGAATCATAGAATCATAGAATCAGGGGATGTTTGTGACTTGGAGCGGGAAAGGACAACAAACATGTTAGGCAATAAGTTGCTTGAAGCAGGAATGTGATCCCTCTAAAGCTAATTTCCAAGGCTCCTCTGCTATGCAGCAGAGAAAGGCTGCCAAGTAGACCTCAAGCAGCCCATTGCCCAACACATTTGCTGTCCTTTTCCCATCTAAGGAAAAAAATGCACCTTGAGCTCTGGGGGAAAGTCTTATCTGCTGTTGCTGCTAGGCAAAAAGAGTTTTAGAAGATCCCTCTTATCCTCCTACTCCTATCCTCCATCTTTGTGCATGTCTTCTTGATTTTCTAGCTATTGAAACTCCAACCTCCCCCCCACCTCCTCTTTTTCTGTTAAACTTGGCTTGCAGACTTGAGACTCAACTTGACTTGAAAGTATATTACAAGGGGATTTATCAAACGGGGTTTTTCCCGCTCAGAACCAGGATGAGTGCGGATTGAGTGATGTGAATCCACGTCATGACATTCATGTATTTTCACACCTGGTTGCTTTCAATGTGAGCCCCTCCCGTGGGGCTTCTGAACTGAATCCTTACTGGCTCCTCATTTTGGAGAGTTCGCTAAATAAGTGAGTTGACAGGATTCGCATTGAGGCTCACTTCGAATTCAATGCGTGTTGGTCTGGTGTGCAATGCCAGTTTGCTTGTGCTCTTGAACACCACCACAAAACCCCCTCGGTTGCAAATTTCCCATGATGCCATGCTGCAATTTTGCCCCATTTGCTTCCGGTGCTCCCCCTGAATGAATGCATTCATGTTTAAACGTGGACAGGAGACATGCTGGCGAGGAGGGGGGAGATCGGGGGGAGAGAGCAAGGGAAAAGAGGGGGTAAAGAGAGAGAGTGGGTTAGTAAAGTTTCTAAAGGACTCTTTGGGGGTGGGGGGCAGGACGTCCTCCAAAGTGGGGCCAAGGTGGAGGCAGGATTTACTTCCAAGTAGAAGTACAGTTTCCACACTGATTATTTTGCAGTGAAAGAAATTTATTATTATTATTATTTAAAAAATCATTCACTGCAAAATAACAACAACAACAACAACAACAATTTTGCCGGTGGGTGATACATTCGGATGAAGCAGAGGGCATTTAGAGATAGGCGACATTCCCTATCATTCACGTGAGGCTAGGGATGGAGGGTAGGTCCAGATGACAGATCTAAAGGGAAAGAAACAGGAGGCTGGAGAGAGAGATGGCACTCCCAGAATTCCATAGCCTCAAGCCAAGGACCCCACAACAAACTCCAACTCCCATAATAATAATAATAACAATAATAATAATAATAATAATAATAATAACAATATTTTTAAATAATAATAAAAATTTATTATTTTAAAATAATATTAATATTATTAATAATAACAATAATACTTTAAGTTATTAGTTTGCTGAGGCACCAGAGCTCTCTGGCAGAGAAGGCTCAATGTCTCAGGACACTACAGTTCCCAGCATTCCATAGCACTGAGCCAGGACAGTTAAACTGGAGTTAAACCAGATTACCTCCCTAGTGTGGATGCAACCTCAGAGAAGGCAATTGTTATAAAGGGAAGGAGAGATGTAGATGGAATAGATGAGGAGAATGACAAGAGGATAGACATCGATGTGGCTGAAATGGATGGGGGCTCTAACACAGAGGACCCCTTTGAATTTGGCTGCTAGGGATGGGGAAATAGAAGGGAGGAAGAAAGGAGAAGCTGTCATTCCCGTGAAAGTGGAACCTGGCTCCCTTCTTCACCTCCGAAGTGCAAAGGTTCAGGATGCGTCCAGAGCCCCACTGAGCATGCGCAAGGGTCCCAGTTCAAATCGTTGAATCCCCATGGTATGCACCGGTGTGGAAATACAATTTGCACTCACTCCGCTTTTCATGAATCCGCATCACATGACTTGCCTTGGATTTGATTCCCCCTCAATTCGGAAGGGCAACAAGGTGTGATAAAACAGCCACGTTATAACATCAATTCGCATCGTTCGACCCACACTCACCCCTGACCTTAGCTCCAATAACCTCAGTGTGATAAACTCCAAGGACTTGAGACTTGACATGAAATTTGAAGGTAGAGACTTGTGACTTGACTTGAGACTTGGGAGATTATCACGTCCTTACTGTGTCATGCTTATCCCATCCTCCTGTCAGTGAAGTGGAATGGCCCCATCACTTTGTATTAATGGGAGTTTCCATTAATATAAAGCAATGAAGCCATTCCACTTCACTGACAGGAGAAGGATGGGATAAGTGTGATGTCATCTGATAATCTTTGTATTATCATGTGATAAGGATGGCATAAGGATAGGATAATGACACAATAAGTGCAGTGTCATCTGATAATCTTTGCCTGATTGCCCCATAAGAATGGGAACAATTCGCTTTGCTCCCCTCCTTTTCCCTGTGTGATAATGTCCTTGGAATAAAATATTTTAATATATCACTGTCTTTATCTATAGTACTAAAATAAGTGTAGAGACAAAGTTCACTACCAATATTTTAAAAAGATATACACAATAGAATGTTTCAATTGAAATATTAATAGTAATTCTACTAGGCACTTACATTTTGCTAGGGTTAGGTGTGCATGTGCCTATGTGCATATTATTAAAACAATGTTTTCATTATCAGAAGCTTAGATGGTTTTGGCATGGGGCCAGATCAAACTGGGTCATAAATTGGCTTGCATGCCCATCATCCCTATTTCAGTGTGTTTCACATTATTAAAGGATCTTGGGGAGAAGCACTCAGGGACATTTCCAGTTTAGAGGATTGGACCAACCTCAGAATGGCTGCCTCATTGTCTGGAAAAGTAGCCAACAGCTGGTAACAAGTCCAAAAGGAAAACACTCCACACAGAATTTGTGGAACCAGATAAGTCTTGAAAGGTAAACTTACAAACAAAGGCAAACAAAGTGAGGAATCAGTCCAAGTATAAGCCAAAGGCAAAGTCAGACAGTCCACATCAAGGGTTCCAGAAAAGTAGCAGTCAGGCCAGTCCATAATCAAAAGGTTCAAGCCAAAAGGATGCAAGATGCTTTCTCAAGAGAACTCAGATAGCTTCTGATGAAAGCCCTGTGATCCTTTCCAGCTTTTATTATCAGCCTTCATTAGTGCAGGTGTTCTTGATAAACTGCCATTTTTCATAAAGCCTCCTTGAGCACAAGAGGCATGCCCCTTCAGGTTGTCTCTGGATAAAGGTAAGCATATGCTCCGCCTCCTCCTACTCCAAGTCCACAGTATTAGAACACCCTGCTGCTGGGAGGTTTGGTTCCTGACTTTTTTCTAAAGCCACAGCCTCTGCTGTTGCTGTCAGTGCAGAGTTAGGACCAGGCTGAGGCTCACGTCCAGGCTGAGGTTTGAGCTCAGCCTCTGAGTCCTCAGCCAGGCTGGGCCTGACACTCATTCCCAAGTGACAATAGATCCACAGTGGCCGTCACTAACGTGGTATTTCACTTTTGTCACTCTGGGTTTCCTCAAACATGCAGGCTGGTTGGGTAGCAGGCTTATATGTCAGCAGGTTTGAGGACCTGATCTAGGTGGGCCCTGGTGATGTCACAATGTGATGCCCCTTGGGATGCCATAAAGCATGATACGCCAAGCACCACTTACACTATTTAAATTAAAAAGCACCCTGTGCCCTCAGATTCCTCCCTCTTTCCCTGAAGACTGGAGAAGACTAGGGTCAAACTCTGAGAGCTGGAAACCCTAGCAGGCAGCCCCGTACCAAGCAAAAACTTCACAACTTGCCATAGTCTTTCACAACCACACAACTGCAGCCCACAACTTTGCAGGGTTTTCCTTCTCTGTCGATCTTGCAGAGACCTACCCACTCACCCAGCTTCTTGTTGTCTTGTTCTTGTTAGCCAATAAAGTTGTGGTCTGTTTATTCTATGTCACTGGGGGCTGTGGGGCTAGACAGACAAGTGGCTCCATGCTGCCTGTTTTTGCCCTGCATCATTGCCACAGCAACCAAAGGGCGTAGCAATGATGTGCTCCCTCTCGAGAGCAAAAAGAAGCTTGCAAAAGCAGGGAGGGGCATGATTGGTGCATTTGTGCACCCCAGTTGTGTCACTTCTAGCCAGTGCAGTTTGGGTGCTGCAGCACGCTCGTTCTATCATTGCAGCCCCCATGTGCCATGATGGTGCCAGTGATGTGTGGTAGGGCTCGGGAGCATGCAGATGCTCCGCACTCTCAAGCCCTAAAATCCGCCCCAGACTGCCGCTTTTGGGCAGTCTGTACCAATGTTGGACTCAAAGCCCCAGTTTGCCAGCAGGATTGCAATAATTTCTCTGCTGGATGGAACTCTCTTATTCACTCATTCAATTACTTATAATACAGCAGCTACCTAGCAGATGGCAACAAGTAAAGCGAATAATTTCCTGCTTAATCCTGAATGTGTTTTGGTTTTTTTAGTGTGAGGTCTCTCCAGAAGTGATCTATAGAACTGGGATGTTTTGTGATAAATGACATTCCCCTACAGAATTACTACGATATAGCAGTTTCTAGGCATTTTGGCTCAATCACAATTTACAATAATTGAAGTTCAAGTGAGCAAGCTTAGCAATTCACCTGCTCTGAGAGAGATCCTGATTGATACAGATATGACCCGACTTATTTAAGGTTTCATTCAAACCTCTTTCCATGAAGCATGTGTGAGAGGAGATTTAGCCTTGTTGCTCTGAACTTTCTCTTGCATGTACTTAATTTCTGTCCACTGATAATCCTCCTTTGCTGCCCAGTACTTGGTGAAAGACGGCATTTCGATAAAGTAGTTGAGGGCCCTAAAACTGGGGTGCCATTGAAGGAATAGCAAATTTGGGTCAGTTGTGTGATAAATTCTCAGTGCCAGAAACTGAACAGTAGCATGTTTGTCTCTAATACAACATTAACTTGAAATGGAAAACATTTCTCTTTTCTGTGATTAAGGCAGTAGTAGTCATTGATGAAGCAATCTTTTGGCTTAACTATCATGTGCTCATGAAAAAAGCAGATATACTTCAGTTTACACAGGTAATATCTGTGATGGCCAGGTGAATATTTGTAAGTACGTTTTGTGGTAAATCAGCAAAGGCTTTTCTGAGGAATGAATGTTAAGGAGAGTAAGTGCTGTTCCAATTTAGAATGATTGCCTAATGCTTTTCCCTCTCACATCATATCTGAAACATAGATTGACCTAGAAACTTCAGATTTATTTAATTCAAGAGCCCGTAAAGTAATCTAGGGATGAGGTGATGTACTGCTTAAAAATTATTTGCATCACAGTTACAAACTCATGAATGCTCTAGTAAAAAAAACCCACACAACATAAAAACCTATCATTTCTATGAAGGTAGGCAAAAAAACCAACCAAAAAAACAACAACCATGGAAGATCTACAAGAATCCATCCCAGATAATGAGAAAATTGAAATAGTCAAGGAGCTCCCTTACCTTGGATCAAATATTGATTGGAATGGTGACTGCAGTCACGAAATTAGAAGAAGACTAGGATTGGGAAGGGCAGCAATGGAAGTACTGGACATGATCCCAAAGTTAAAGATATAAATTTTAACAGCAAAGTGAGAATCACCCAAACCATCATATTCCCTATCACCTATGTATGGATGTGAGAGCTAGACAGTGAAGAAAGCTGATAGAAAGAAAATAAACTCATTTGAGATGGGGTGCTGGAGAAAAGCGCAAAGGATACTGTGGATAGCCAAGAAGAAAAACAGATGACCAAGCTTGAGTTCTTCCTGGAAGACGGGTGGGTTACAGACCGCCCGTTTGGGGCGGGCTGTACCCGCTTCTTTCCCCGGGGTATCAGGGCCTCAGCGTCCAGAGTGGCAGCCGCTGAGGCCCCGATCCACCGCTTTTCAGGCTGCGGGGAAGCGGCAAAAGGCCCCTTCCCCGCAGCCTGAAAAGGGGTGTCCCTGGAGCTTCAAGCCCCAAGGACACCCCGCGGTGGTGGGGAGGAGGAGAAAGGGGCCGCTGGCCCTTTTCTCCTTTGGTCTGCTGGGCGCAGCCGTGTGAAGGCTGTGCCCAGTGGACCAAACCAGGAAGGAGCTCCGAAACGGAGCTCCTTCCTGCTCCGTGCTAAGGGCGCACTAGGCGCCCTGGCGTGGAGTGAGGACATCACTTCTGTGCCGCCCCGTATAGAGGCAGCGCGGTCATGACGTCCTCATGGCGGTGGCCGTGTGGAATGGCCGCCACCATTTTGTGCACGCTCTGCGCATCCTAGGGTTGGGGGCGTCCGGAAAGGACGCCCCTTTTTAACCCTAGCACTCACGGAGCACGTACTAAAGTGCCCATCTGTAATGGGCCAGGATGATTAAACCGAGGCTGTGGTACTTTGGCCACATCATGAGAAGGCCTGAATCACTAGAAAAGACAATGATGCTAGGAAAGGTAGAGAGCACTAGAAAGAGAGAAAGACCACATGCCAGATGGTTAGACTCAATGAAAGATGTCATAGGCCTGAGCCTGAGGGATCTGAGCAGAGCAGTGAAGGACAGGGAGTCTTGGAGATGCCTCATCCATGGGATCACTATGAGTCAAGGTCAATTCAAGGGCAGTTAACAACAAAGCAAAAATAACTACTTTGATGTATTATGAGAAAACATGTTATCCTAATTTAATATGAAATAATCTTCAGTTGTATCAAACCACAAATCAACCATACTACATGCATGGGACAAATTCTAAGGGTTTCCTATGAGCCTGGGTATATATTATTATTAATCAGAATTCTAAATGGCACACTTTAGAACTGATGCTGTAGAAGCAGACAGAAGTAGCTATTATTTCCCTGTATCCTCTTGGTTGGCATTTTGGGCAGCCCTATTGCTTAAGAGTAGTAGAGTACCTTTCAGGAACCTGGTATCTTCAGTAAAAAGAATTTCAGTGTACTGAGACACACTCTACCTGAGACTTCAGAAAGCCACTACCAGGCAAAGTAGATTCAGATTAATGATACAGATTCTGTCTAGGAATATTTAGTATGTTATAGTGCTGTGTTTTATTGTTTCATTCTTAATGGTTTATTTCTGATGTTCTCTCCTTTGGTGAAAAGGATGTAAATAAATATTGTTGTTATTATTATTGTTATTACTACTAGTGGTAGTAGTATTCATCTAGAAATCAGTGAGGTATCAGTGAGTTATTGTTATATTTCTAAACCTATCTGCTGAGTTGCCGCTTCAGGTGCATCTCCCTGAGAAACAATAAGTTGAATACTTCCATACCCAGATAAATTGAATTGTACCCTCTGATACTAGGTGTACCAAACATAAATGATACCATATCATGGCAACTTTGTCATATATAAATATAAGCATAGGTGAGATGCATTTGAAGAAGAAACACAGTAAGGTTTACTCCATTTCTGAATTTGGATTTTCTTTCAACTGTGCCTTCCAACCAGTTCTCTGTTTCCTGTTTAAATGTTTTCTTTATTTTTTCAAAAATAAAAATGTCTCCTTGCCTTTTAAAAAAAAATCCTATGTTTAACTTTTTGTTTCTGTTTGTTTTGTAGTTCTGCTTGTTGTATGGTGGTATTAGTTGTTATCTACCTTGAGGTGTCCTGTATAGGATGGAAGGTAGATGGTAATAATTTTCTCATAGATTAATATTAATATGTTAATATCATTGCAGCAAATTTTACACTGACTGGCAACACCTAAAAAGGGAAGGAAAGGTTGTTTCGGGGTTAACAGTAGGCCTGGAAAATGAAAATAACCTTTCATAAATGATGAATGCCAAATATCAAGGTTAGCAGTAGCTGGCCAATACTTGAAGATAATCTTTAAATTCTCAACAACCAGTACATTCAAATAGGAAAAATCACTCCTGCCAGATTTACGTGGGCTAAGTGCAAAAGCCAGACAACCTCTCAAACCAGAGGAAATAATGTGGCCCAATATCTTTCATCCTTTCAAGAAAGGACAAGTAAAATGTCTGATAAAGCTTTGCTGACTTTTCACAGGAAAATTATGTTGTCCTGTCAGAACCCTGAACATTGTCTTCTTAGGGCTTCTGAATGGGCTGGCCATGATACATCATTGATCTTAAAGTGAACACAACTTAAGAAAATGTTTTCCTTTCACCTGCAAAAATCCTTTTAACTGCAGAGCAATTTAGAATCATGGCAGAAAGGTGCTGTGAAAAAGAACTCCAAAAATTTGAATGCATCTGTAACTGAAGAATTTAAGCTCATGGCAACTGTGGGTATTTTGTGCTTTTAATTAGGCAGTTAATTGGAATTGTATTATTTATCTTAGAATCATTGTTTTTACTCTGGGGTAAAGTTGCCCTCTATGTCAGAGCTACACTAATAATTAAGGTGTAGGAATTTGCTTTTTGTGTGGATGTATTTGCACAAGCCTTCCAATAATTATATCTGGCACTTTGTTTGTAGGATACCCAAAAAGTATACATTTGATTCCCCAGTGATCTCCGCAGCTCATGAAAATGTGCCAAGGTAATATACCATTGTTTTTTAAGTTTCTTTCCCATACCAAACTATTTTAGCATTAAGAGCAGATTTCATCATGTTTTAAAAGACATAAAACATACAGTTAATAACGTTTAAAATTACTTCCCTACTCATTTATTAGTAGATTAACAAATGGCAGTGCTAATAAACAAGCAATCAAAAACTTATTGCCATTCAAAGAACATGCTCAGGAAGGTTTCGACAGGCAGTAACTACTACGAGTAAAGCAGTCTGCTTGGAAGTCTCCCTCTCTTCTCACCAGCTAAGGGGGTGGGGGAGAGCTCTTAATTTGGTCCTGTTACTGAGGTTGAAACATAATGGTAGAAAAAGTGCAATGATTAATGCGTTGAATTTGTATAGTCAAAAAACAAATTAATAATATGCGTAATTATAATAAATTGCAAAATGTGCATATTAGCTACTTGGATATGATGGATTAGAATATGGCAAACCTATATGGGAGGGATGTAAAGAACTACATACAATAGTTACACACACTTGTAGGATTTCTCTCTTGTGACATCATGTCTACCTACATCCTACAGCTAATACCCCAATTCCCAGAGTTGGAAGATCTTTATGCACAGCCTCTGACCTGTAGTCACATGCCCTCCAACATTTCAACGATCTAAACCAGGATACATGTGGCCAAGAACATCAGAGTGTGGCCTAGATGCCAAAAGCTGCCTTAAATCTCATTTTTGGAGAAAGGCAGGATGAAAAATAAATTAAAATATTTAACTGAAGAAAATTACTTTGGTATGTTGAACTCAGTTTACAGCAAATGAGGTAAGCTGAGGACACATGGGAAAAGTGGGAGGACGAGAGAGGTACTAGAACATTTTAAATGTAGCTGAAAAAGTGACAGAGGATTAATTGGAACTGTCCTTGTCAGATTGGGGCAGCTGCAGGGTACATATTTAGTCAAAGGAGCCACGGATGGCAGGAGAAGGTGACAGAACTATTTTGGAATCTAACCCTAAGGTAAACTGCTGGACTGGTGCAGCACTATTGTTCTTTTGTTATACATAGCTTGATTATGAGTGTCTTAATGGGACTGTGTGTGTGTTGTGTGTGTATGTGGGAGGTATTGTTGTTGCTGTTGTTGTGCTTTTCCCTAGAGAGATTAGGGGCTTTGCAAATGAAATGCACAAAATTAAAAACAAAAAAGCAAAAATAAAATGGAATATAAAACAACACTTCCGTGCTAGATCAATGTATAGAAATAATCAATTGGTCTCAAGGATGCTATGTAGATATCAGCCTATCACATCCACATCTCTCACTTAAAAATGGAACTTTGCTGTTTTCATTCCTGATCTGTATCAGGTTGCCTTACACACAACAAGATGAAGTTCTTGATTATTACCTTTTCGTGTGTCTGGAAAACTTAGACAGGTCTATCACACTTTACTAGAAAAGCAAGAAACCATATGAATAACATCACTATTTGTCTCACACGTTCCTTATTGGCTTTTATATGCCAAGCCAAGCTGGCACTTTTCCAACCATGGAGAAGCTTTTAGGTTACCTGGATCATCTCTGATTCTTCTAACTCAGTGTTGCAGCTAATTCGTTTTTACTCAGTGCTTTAACATGTGTTACATTTTTATGTTATTGTACATTATTTCACTATGTTGTTTTTTTTAATTACCTTAGCAATTACCTTAGCAATTACAATTACAGATATTTTAAGAAGTAAGTATGAAGGAATCCTGTTGGTTACAATGTGTAAGTTCCACTAAAGAAGTGGCTGGGCAATATTGTTCAGTTCAAGTTGCAAAAGCAGAGTTGTGCACAGATGCACATTATGAAGGGATATACAGGCACTCTTGGGATTTGTATGTATGGGCAGGATACCATTGGCCAGTTCTCACTCTAAGCACTATGCTCTGGAGCCCCCCCACACACACACACACCCGTACCTGCTGCAACTACTGCATCTCCTGTGAAGGTCCCTTCCATGGCCTATAAGGGCAGAAACAGGGTGCCTGGTTTCACTCACATGGCCAGGTACCCCCTTCCAAAACCACAAGCTGCGACTGGGGTTTTCAAAGGGGATGCCACAGCAGGTAAGAGGGCATGCAGCCTTGTGGTCTGCCAGCTGTTGTAGCAGAGTTCTAGGAAAATCTGCTGTAACAGCTAGTTTTAAAAGACTACACTGAGGGTCATTTGGGCCAGAATTGGGCCAAAACCACTAGATCTGGTCTGGTTGATCCCAGCCTGGATTTGTCTACGCAGGACAATGCCAAGCCAGGGAACATGGGCTTTTTGGTCCATGCATACAGCCCGCAGCTTGTGTATTCAGTTACATATCTCTTGTCTTAGTTTGGTTTAGTTGTCACCATTCAATATAAAGGCTGCATCCCATAGTTAATTCATAACTCAGCATGCAGAGATTTATGCCATGCAAACTTCATGTAGAACCTTGGTCAATAAATATTTCTGATAATGACCTTTTTAGTTTACAAGACCTGTTATGATGTATTCATTGGTATAGTTCTTTTAATGTTGTTGTTTTGTTATTTTAATGTTGTGAGCCTCTCTGGGTCCCAGTTCTACGAAAAGAGTGGGATGATTATCATGATCATGATGGATCCTTAGCTTTTCTAGATTCTTACTTTCTGTTTTCAACTTTTTAAAAAAAATTTTATTAATACAATATTTATACAATATGACATACAAAAAAGAAAAAAAGACAATAAACATACAAATACTTACATACCAATGTTCACATACTTACACTTAACTATAATATACATTCATCTACCAGCGTTCCCTTTTGTAGTTTTAGATCGTTTTAACTTGAAAGAAACTCTTAATTTATCTCTTCCTATTACTTTCTAAAAACCTTGCCTTTCTTGCAATGAAGAAGACAACATATATATGTCTCCTCCTCCTCCTGTTTTTAATATAGGAGACCTGGTGACTCAGTGGTTAAATGCCTCTACTGCAGCCACTCACACAAAACCATAAGGTTGTGAGTTCAATGCCAGTGAAAGGGCTCAAGCTAGACTCAGGCTTGCATCCTTCTGCGGTTGCTAAAATGAGTACCCAGATTGTTGGGGGCAATTAGCTTAAGTGCACTGATAAGCTGTATAGAAATGTACTTGCTATTGCTATTGCTTTCCTCCTTCCCATTTTCCCTCAAAACAACCCTGTGGGTTAGGTCAGCCTGAGAGAGTGCATTAATAGGAAAGTTAGTAGAAAAGGATCCGTGCATTTACTTAATCATTAATAAGCTTACAAATCATATTCAATGACATTTATACTTTCATTGCAGGAGAGGCCCTTCTTTCAGTTCCAACACCATCACAAGCATGGTTGATGGGGACGCAAGCCTTCTCAGTGGCTGCCCCTAGACTCTGGAACTACCTTCCCAGGAGACCAGAATGCCCCCCCTTTGCTGTCCTTCTGCTGGCAGGCTAAAGATCTTGTTGTTCATACAAACGTTTAAAACAAAACGTTTTTTAAAGATCACCCCAGGGGGTGTTGCACTATTTTACAGTGTATTGTTTTTAAGTACTTTAAAAATTGTATTCTATTTTTAAACAAATGATTTGTTTTAATATTGTAATAGTTTAATTTAATTGTAATTGTCATTTTTGTGTTTTTAATTGATCTATGCTTCTAGACTGTAAGCTGCTTTGAGTCCCAATTTTGAGGAAAAGGGGGAGGAGGAGGAGGATTCTTTTAAAATGTTTTACCAGAATGGAGGCAAAAATACTGCCAGTGATTTTACTCTCCCCACTTGTCCCTGTGAATGTGCATTTTTGAACACCCCATTTTTCATCCACCCAACCAAAAAACCTTGCCTTGCTTTCCCTTCCACCCTCTAATATAGGTTCATCTCCTTACCCATTTTCTTTAGCTTATTAAAGCTTACTACATTGCAGCTGAGATCCCAGGAAGAAAGAATTAAGAGCTTAAAAATTCAGTGTCCTGGAACAGAGGAGGAGCTGTCATGTGATGTTTAGTACAGAAAACAGGAGAACCACATGGATATATATTATACTACTGACTTCCAAGGTGCTTTCATTACTTATTGGTTTAAAACGTTTTAACCTTAGTATTAACTGTTGCCCTCTAATTATTTGCCAAAGTAAATAAAGATTCTAATAGCCTGGGGTAGTATTTTCCAGAGTCTTCAGAGTCACACTGCTCAGTTTCCAGCTGTCCTGTAGCTCCAGAAGGTCAAAGAAATGCTGTCATGTCCACAATTTGAAGTGAACAGAATTAACATGCACCACTACTGGTCAAAGACTGGGGGGTTTTTTGTTGGGGTTTTTTGGGGGGGGAGGTAGAGGGGAGAGGTAGATAGTTTGGAGAGGACAGCATCTTGAAGCAGCATGAAATAGTCTCACAAAAAGGTTTCTTTGGGGGAGGGGAGTGTTGCACTTTACATGGTTCCCCCCCCCCAGCAAAGAACACCCAGCTTTTGGGGTGAAAATTTGGGGAGATGTCACTAGCACCTTTGGATGTGTGTTGTGAGGGTTAAATTAGGGGCTGCAGGCCACACAAATCCCACTCCTGCTGTAACTGTTTGCATTTATTAAACCACATGATGGTGAAAGTAATAATTGTAGACAACATGTACATATGACTTTTAAGTGATCAGTATTATTTTTAATTCCCGTTAAGACAATGTATTTACAAATCTTGCTGCATTGAAATCCTCCTTAGGTTGTTCTGTGGGAGTAACATCTTCCTTTGAGGGAAAAAATAGCTATTTAATTATGTATTATTTACATTTATACTCTACATTTCATCAAGTGAGCTTACAGTGGCTGACATGTCTCTTTTCCTTCCTACAACAACACTGTGAGGTAGATCAAGCTGAAAAATAGTGAGTGTTGCCTTGTAACCCAAATGTCATGTCTTTGTGAGAACTGGATCTCATTCTCCCTAGTTCTACTCTAATTTTCTAACAATCCCACCCACCCCCCAGTAGACACATTTCAAAATCTGATTCATAACCATCTGTTTTATAGTTTAATACCCCCCTGGTATGTAATGATTACTCTGTTTTCATTGCTATTTTGCAGGTAATTAAACTTCAACAGACATTAATATGTTAATACAAACCCATCTTGTTCAATAATAATTCAGTTTTGGAAAAATCTAAATCATTCTTTTATTTGTGGAACTGAATTTTAGTGACATAATATAGTGTTTGGATAGATGTATCTTTGAGATAGTTTGTAATGTAGCCTGCAATTCCTTGATGGTCCTCCATCTAAGAATTAACCAGGCCTGATGCTGCTTAGCTTTCAAGATCTGATGGGATCTTGTGCTTTCAGGATATTTAAGCTTCCTTTAGACTATCACCTACAATTTGTTGCTAGACCCAGCTAGAGTAGAGTCACTGAATCAGCAGAAAATGCGTAAGCGTTGCATTATTCAGCAGTGGATCAGCTCCATTTGAGACAAAACACTGACTTAAAGCAAATACAAAAAGTATTTTGTGAAGTTGGGAGAGAAAGTTTGAAATTATGTTCTTACATTATTTATTTTCTTCCTACCGCCACATTTTTGAGTTTTTCCTTTACACAGATTTTAAGTTTTTCTACAGTTCTATAAAGTCCTCCTGATTTTACAGATACAAAGGAATGTCTGGTTTCAGATATATAGACCTTTTAGATTTTTTAAAAAAGAAATGGGATTTGAAAGCATTGGGATCAGTAACTGCCCTTAAGATAATTCATCTTAGTTGAACTTCTCTTGAATAAGGGGCTTGTCTCTCATTACCTAAATCTTGTACTTTCCGAACCCTGAAAGAGAAAAAGAAAAAAGAAAAAAGCACAAAGTGGGTTTTCAAAAATCCAAGAGAACTAGGCTTCAGTTAGAGAACCAGCTGGATAATGTAAAATGTGTTGGCTCTTTAGCTTGGTGCTTTCTTTGTTTAATTAATAACTTAATGACATAATTCTGGAATTAAGTTAATGCAGACATACTAACTTAGATCAATCAATTACATTCAAGAAAATAAATTTGATAAATGTATCCCCTTCATTAGAAAATTCTAACTTATTTATTTAATTATTTTACTTATTTAGTTTCTATCACTGAGGGAATATGCCTAGCTCAGGTTCATCCACTCACCTTCTTGTAGTACTACTACATTAAGAAAGCTTATCTCTAATATTTTTTCCCCATACATCAGATGAGTCACAGAATAGGGAAACTAGTGAGGAAACACAATCTCCAAACAATCTGCAAACCAACCTTACCGAAGGACAGGAGATACTCTCTCATGACCACAGAGGTTTACTGCATACCGTGCAACTGTGGACAAGTCCACATAGGGACCACTAAATGCAGCATCCAAATGCAAATCAAGGAACAGGAGAGACACTACAGACTGGGTCAGCCAGAAAAATCAGCAGTAGCAGAATACGTTATAAACCATTCTGGGCATAAAATGCCATTTGAAAACACTGAATTTGGGACCATGCCAACATCTATCAGGCCAGAATGCACAGGGAAGCCATTGAAATCCATAAGCACCTGGACAACTTCAGTAGGAAAGAAGAAACCCTTAAAGTAAACAAAGTTTGACTGCCAGTCCTGAAAAATACCAAAATCAAGACCCAGCACATACAAATGAAAACATCTAGGATCAGGGGGATTTCCTAGCAGACAATGGACCATTAATTAAATAGACACACTGATGCTTTGCCATTCAACAACAGACAAACACAGAGATTAACTTGTAAATCACTTCCTCTCAACCAAGGGTCACACTGTGTGTGTGTGTGTGTGTACACACACACACACACACACACACACACATACATCCCACTGACTCCCATGCCAGTATTCTCTGACAATGCAAGCCACAGATGCTGGTGAAATACCAGGAATAAACTGTTCCAGAACATGGCCACATAGCCTGAAAGCCCCATAAAAAACTATAATATTTTTACATTACAATTTTTTGTGAGGCAAGGACTATTAAAGCAATAAATATTATAGTATATGCTTTTATTTTTATACTATTATTCAAAAGGTCTTTGTAATCTTTCCACACTTTCCAGATCAAAAGTTAATCTTTCTAAGAAAAACAAATTGTCTGGTTTTATCATTCTTAGGACTGAGTGCATTTACACAACACAATTATAGCAGTCTGAGCCTGTATGGGTTCTTGGAATTTGTAGTTTGGTGGAGTTACATAGTATTACTTTCTAGAGAATTCTAGCATCCTCCTCTGAGTAAGAGCACTCTAGAAAAGAATCTGTTCTGTTGCAAATACTGCCTTCTATCTAGTTACTTCCAAACTCTGGAATTACATTGCATCAGAAGCCAATTCTCAGTGGCATCTACCTGTCAGTTTATAGGCACTGTCATTCCATGTTGGCAGACTGGCTTAGATGTATAACATATTATTTAGCTTCCACAGCCCATCTGAAAAATGACCTATCTCTCAGAGTTGTTGTAATAATGAATAAAGAATTTATGCAGAACATAAATAAATGAGTGGGTTTCTATATCCAAGTATTATGCAGATGCAAAAAATTGCTAACTGTATTTTAAATTCAGATAGAATAGATACTGATTTTAAATCAGAAATACAGAGAATTTAGCTATCATTTGGTCAAGGGGGATTTGGGAGAGGTTCTGGATATTGGCTTGATCTTCCAACGTTTGTTTTGTAAGGCAGAATATGCAAAATCAAGCAGGGAATTCCCCTTCTCAAGCCACCTTAAAAGAATAACAAATGTGTGTGTGAAAGGTGAATTGGAAGCAGTCAGAAATCTACTTCTGATGTTTATAAGCATGTATGTATGTGCAAATATTAAACTCTCAAAGGTAAATTGTATTTCTTGGAGGTTTCCAGAAGAAGCAGTTTGCCCTTTTTCAGACCAGAAAATTGGTTATTCCAGGGAATTCAAAGATACAGGGAGATGAAAAACATCCTTGAAGGGCCACATACAGCCCCAGATCTGTGTTTTTCCTCATCCCTGTGTACATAATTGTATTACTTGAACCCTGGCATTACTTGCCTGCTTCAGGCATTACTTGTCCGGCTTCAATCAGTTTTGAAGTACAGCAAGCCTAGCTCATCCACCTCCAATACTCTCCTCATGTGGAAAGTGAAAAATTAACTTTCAGTCTGTAGTGAAATTCGTGTTTGCACAAAGAGAATCCACAGGAACATGGAGACTGTCCACATGGCATACTCTCCCCAAGACCAGGGATGCCTCTTCAGACATGTTGTTTTCCATGTGAGAAGGATTGGCATTTCCCTCTTCTCACTTAAATGAACTGTGCCCAGAAATGGACTGGCAGCCAGTGGAGCTGTTGCAATAAAAGTGTTCCCTGTAGACAGCCTCAGTTAGTCATCTGGCTGCAGCTCTTTGGACCAGATGAAGTTCCCAACACTCTTCAATGGCAGCCCCACATAGAGCATGTTACAGTAATCCAAATGGGATGTGACTAAGGCATGTATCACTGTGGCCAAGTCTGACCTCTCAAGGAACAGGCACAGCTGGCATACAAAATAGATTAACAATCCATGGCTTCCTTACCAGAGCAAAATTACCCTGGCACTGCAAAATATCTTGAGAAATGGCATTCCCTCTGATATGTAGAATCACAGTTATCATTTGTGTTTTTATTTGGGTGGTGACTTTCTGATTTTATCTTGTATCTTTTTGGTGTTTATCAGACGAGCTCTTAAAGAGGTACTATTCCAGTGTGACTCCTCTAGCTGCCTCCTGTTGCATGCTGGGATTGGCAGTTTTAAGGAGGGGTATTTAGAATTCTCAGGCAGAGAAGTTCAGCTCCTTAAAACTGCCAATCCCAGCATGCAACAGGAGGCTGCTAGAGGAGTCACACTGGAATAGTACCTCTTTAAGAGCATAGTGTGATAAACATCATTGACTTTATCTTGTTGTCTTTATTCCAGTGGTACGATGGGATAAACTGATTAATACTGAACATTTTGAGAGATGTTATTTGATGGACCCAAATGAGTTTTTAATTTATTTTAAAAAATACAGTCAGGAAGTATGCCATATGGTGAGGCAAACATAAGTAATAATATTAGGAGAACAGGAAGTCATTGGAGTCTTATATATGCAATGGTTTTGATCCATTATCTGCTTCCCCTTTTCTGGGCACAATTAGGGGGCTGATTATGTCCTATAAGCAAGATAGAAGTGGCTTTTACATCTCTGTATGCTCTCAGAGCACAACTGTTCTGTTTCTGATGGAGATGATTGTAAATGTGTGCCTTTTGTCCTGCTGGAAAAATCAGTTTGGCAAAAGCCACACTTTTACAACCATCTCCCTCTGGATGTCATACCAGTAGGGAATGTACCATGATGTCATGTCGGGAAGTAAACAAAAAGCCACTTCTACCAGGGACAAAATGTAGGACAAATTCGAGACCAAACTGTAGGACAACTGCAGGACAAAACTCAGCCCAAAATGTAGGACATTTAAGGTCCTCCTTTTTTTTAAATGTCCTACATTTTGGGCTGAGTTTTGTCCTGCAGTTGTCCTACAGTTTGGTCTCGAATTTGTTCCACATTTTGTCCCTGGTAATAGTTGACAATTATGGCAACCCTACACCAGCAAGTGAAAAACCTTCCTATTCCAACAGGCTTTTATGAATTGATTGTGCAGGGGTTTTAATGGCGCGCCGTTATAATGGTGTAGTGTTTTGTCATTGTTGTTATCATCACATGGTCTTCTAATGGATTTGTTTTAGAGGGTTATAATTCTATGGCATGTCTAATTATATTATAATAATAATAATAATAATAATAATAATAATAATAATAATATTTATTTGTATACCACCCTATGAGAAACCAATCTGGGTGGTTTAACAATATGTTTTATATGTTGCTACTTACGTTCTTGTAAATGCTTTTAACTGTATTTGTTTTAATTTTAGAAATCACCCTGAGTCCCAGTATTGAGGAAAAGGTGGGATTTAAATGAAAGAATGGCTCAATTAATTCATTAAAATCATTTTTGTGTCTTCTCTCAGCCCATCAGGGCTCCCACAAGAGATAAAAATGTTCTATGAAAACATTTAAACAGGTGGTTGTTGTTGCTGGGTTTTGTGGGTTGTTTTTTTTTTTTTTTACAGTTTCAAGAAAACCAAAAAATTAAAGCTATCCTCCAAACTAACCCTAAACTGTTTTTAAGGAACAAAACCCATGAGGAGCAATCCAGGCTTGGCTTCCTGCCTTTGGGTAGAAACTCCATATCTGAGGTGATGGTGCAGATGGTGATTTTTGAATGTTACATCCTATTCATTTCCAGCCACACTCTCTACGTTTCTAGCCTCACCTTTGTTTTTGGTTCGCTCGAGGAAGCATGCAGCCAGCAGAATCTTGTACGGTTACTTCCAGTCGTTGGAGGCACTGACCTCAACAAAGAAAGAAAAGTGGTCTGTACTTTGTTAATTCATTATATCCAAGTGCCACAGTGCACCGGAAGTCACCATCTTACATGGTTGCCCTACCTGATAAGATGACAACAGCACACAGCTAACCTTTCCCAAATCTAGTTGTGTCCTAAGTGAAGAAGGTTGGAGGCTGTTGCCATGGCATTGAAGTATCTCCAGGGAGGGAGGGAAGGAGGGAAGGAGGGAGGGGGGAAAGAATGCTTCTTTACTTCCTAACCAAGGCTAAACAATACAAACAGATACACACATCTTTAAGCACTGAAGCAAACCATGGTTTCCCACAGAGTCATATCTATCAATGCATTTCCTGTGGAAGGAAAGAAGAAATTGCCTTGTTTTGCAGATTAGGGGCTATTCAAGGAGTCGGTGGGGGGAGGAGGGGAAGATGGAGAGAATGATGACAATTGGGAAGAAAAGAATAAATCAGGCTTGCCACCATTCATGACTTATTCATCAGACATGTGAATTTTGCATTTAAATTTGACATTCTCATGATCTCAATATTGTATATGCAAATCTAAAGATTTCTGCATCCCTTCACATTCTTGATTCAAGTGTGCTCTCATTTTCCCCCCAGTCCTCCTGTGAATACAAAGCTAGCAAACCTTACATAGATGCTGCTTTCCTCAGAGTTGATTCCCCCCCTACAAAACCGATGAATGCAACCCATATAATGTATTAATTTCAAAGATTGCTTAAATGCTAATTGCTACTATTGAGCATTTTCTTTTTGATTGTCTGTGTGTATGTGTGTGTTTTCCCTCCTCCTTCCCTTGCAGGTTTATTTGCAATTCTGCTGTTGTCTTCTCCAAGATTCTATCATGGCCAAATAGAGAGTGCCTGCATGTATTTATCTGTCAATATACTTACAAATAATTCAGAACAGCATCTCAAAATTAGAAAGGATGGTAAATGTCATCCAGCCAGGAACAAATATTGTATACCATTTGCCATAGCTCTATGAAAATTTCCAAATACAAATATTTAAAGTGTCAGCAGATAAGTAAGGAAAAACGCACTCCTCTTATTTGACTGCCAGTTTTGACATAATAGTGTTAGTGTAGAAATAGGAAATGTGTTAGTTGTTGGAAGAAGAGTTATCACAACCTGAAGAAAATAGGGTCATGTAAGTGGCCGTACACAATTTATAGAAGTGGCTGTAAATAACTCAAACAGAAGCCATGTGTTATTTTTAATTATTTGTCTGGACTTTGTAACTCATTCTGTTCTATCATTCAGACAGCCTTAAGAGATAGTAGTTGAACATCTGTCCTGGAACTTATGGGGAGGATGTGGGGAAAACAACAAAAAGGAAGAATGGACTGGGAAAGGAGGGCAGAGAGATTTAAAAAACAAAAATACACTAACAAATTATCAACAAACCAGGAACTCATTTAAATTTAAATGAGACCGATAAATGTGTTTCAATAATATTACTGTCACTATTTTTTTTTTTAAAAAAACAGCATTTGTTAAGCATTTTTCTCACCAAATAAGAACCAGAGCTTTTAAAAACTACTTTTTGAACAACAATGCCCAAGAGTCCTAGAATTTCTGGAAGCTGAAATAAAAAAGTAAGAGTTCCAGCCTCTGAAGTAACATGAAAAGAATCCTACAAGATCGGAGGAAATCTCCACCTAGTGCAGTGCCCTGTGTCATACAATGATGTCCACATAATTCTGGGTTATGAGTGGTCATTTACCAAGGACTCCCCCTTCCCACCTCTGGGTTACCCTGTCCAGAGAAAACGGAGGTACTTGTGATAGGTACCCTTGGCCCAGGGAAGGAGATTTGTCAACCAGTCCTGGATGGGGTCACACTTCCCCTAAAGGACAAAGTTTGCTGTCTGGGAGTGCTCCTGGACCCATCTCTACAGTTGACATCTCATGTGGAGGTGATGGCCAGGAGCGCCTGGTATCAACTTCGGTTGATACATCAGCTGCACCCCTACCTGGCCCAGAAGGACCTTGAAACAGTGGTGCATGCACTGGTAACCTCTCACTTAGATTTCTGTAATGCGCTCTACATGGGGCTACTTTTGTACCAAGTTCGGAAGCTTCAATTAATCCTAAATGCAGCAGCCAGACTGATCACAAGAACACCCAGATCAGACCATATTATACTGGTACTATGATCTTTACATTGGCTGCCTATCAGCTTCCAGGTGCAATACAAAGTGTTGGACATTACCTTTAAAGCCCTACATGGCTCAGGCCTGAGTTACTTAAGGGAATGTCTCTCCCTACACAACCCGCCCTGCACTCTCAGAACATCAGGGAAGAGCTTACTAGAATACTCAAAAACAAGGTTAATAACAATTTCCCATAAGGCATTCACGGCCGCGGCCCCCAATTTATGGAACAATCTGCTGGAAGAGATCCGTCTTATTACCACCTTAGATGCTTTCAAGAAAGCACTTAAGACAGATCTCTTCCAGCAGGCCTACCCACCCAATCTCCTATGAATAAGTTTAGAACAATCCCTACTCTTGACGAAAACAGAACAGTAAACAGGTGACAAATCAGTTTTTTTATTTATAATGTAATAATTGTTGTAATTTTAACAAACAAACAAAACAAACAAGTTTCATTTATATACCGCTTCATACCGCCTAAGCAGTGTCTAAGCAGTTTACAACTGTAAGCTAATTTGCCCCCAACAAGCTGGGTATTCATTCAATTTTATTGAATGATTGTATTTGTGTTGTTGTTTTAACTTCTGTAATCCCGCCTCAATCCAAAGGGAGAGGCAGGAAATATAAATAAAGTTGTTGTTGTTGTTGTTGTTGTTGTTGTTGTTGTTATCTGGTAAGCCAACTTTCCCCTTAGATTTTGGGCCCATTTATCCAGATTCCCCTCTGGCCCATTTCTGGCCCATGTAGAGTGCATCTACATTGTAGAAATAATGCAGTTTGACACCACTTTAAGTGCTGACCCTATGGGATCCTGGGATATGTAGTTTTACAAGATCTTTAGCCTTCTCTGCCAAAGGATGCTAGTGCCTCACAAAACTAGAATTCACAAGATTTTGTAGGATGGAGCCATGGCAGTTAAAGTAATGTAAAACTACATTATAGTGTAGATGCACCCCCAGAACCTGTTTCTTCTTCCCTCCCAATTCTTTGCTGCCTCTCACTGTGACATTATAAGTATCAGCCTCTGTAATAACATCAGCTTTTGCTGTCAGAATATCACAAGGACTCACCTCCTGGCTTCAGAATTTGGTTCAGAAATCTCAGAAAATGGAATGTTTCTGACTTGGGACCGCTACATGTAGCATTACATAGTACAGCAAAAGAAGTATTGGGAGGGGAATTGGCATCCTTTGCCCACTCCTTATTGCATTGGCGTGCCTTAAAGTTATTCCAAGCTTATGGCAACTGTAATGGGAACATATCATGGGGTTGACAAGATTTGTTCACAGAAGGATTGCCTTTGCCTTCCTCTGAAGCTGAGAGGGTGTGACTTGCCCAATATCACCCACTGGGTTTTTGAAAGTCTGTCACCTGACAAAAGGCCTGAAAAAAGTACTGTGAAATCTGCAGTCTTGAACAAGAGAACATCTTTTATGAGGTAGGAACACACTGCAACACCGCACTGTAGTAAGTCCTGTTTCACGAGAATTATTGTGTCCTGTGTGGTTTCCAGTTCATACTTAATGAAGAATTTTTGAACTTCAAAAGAGCTTTAATTTTGACATTTTATTGGTTGACATGTAGTCTGTTTCCCTTACCTTGCAGATGTGTTACTTTGCTTTTAAAATCCAGTGAGGATCATAAGGGATGTGTATATTACAATTATAATTATTTCACTATCCAACTAAATTGAAAGCTAGATGGCTGTTGCATTCTTCATTGCTCAAGGAAGCAACTCATCAGTTTTTCATTGATAATTTCCCATTCCTTTTGAGCAAAGTGGAGGGAAGAGTAGACAGGAGTTTTATTTCTTTTTATTGAGCATATTAGAGCAATAGTACTGTATTGTAAAAATAAACAAACAAATAATGAAATGAAATAATGAGATGAAAATGAAAAACCTAAAGTACAAATTTAATGAAATAGTGATCAAACATTAGCCTACTTTAAAAGTTGTCACTGAAAAGGGGCCAAATGAAAAAGTAAGAAGACTGCGGTATTGACCGATTTTATGGTTTGTATGAATTGTCTGAATTTTATGACCGTGTGACTGTGAGAAGCCTGAAGAAAGGTAAGATAGAGAAAAATGAGAAATGTAACATATAAGCATTGCAATACTAGGGTGAGCAAGCTATAGTGAGCAGGAATGGGGACATTTTGAGTCAGAAAATTTCACAGATAATTACTCAGGCTCTGAAAATCTAGGACTTTATCACACAGGGGAAATGATGAGTTTAAAAAAGCATTTTCCCAGGACATTCACACGATCATGGGCAAGATTTTTCCATGACTTTGCAATTAAAGAGGATTTAAGTCCTGTGAATGACTTGTTCCTGCAGCATTCTTGGTTCTTCCCTGGGTTAAATCCTCTTTAATCGCAATGTGTGGGAAAATCTTTCCCGCGATCACTCAAATGTCCCAGGAAAATGCGTTTTAAACCCCCTATTTTTCCCCATGTGATGAAGTCCTAAGAAGAAAGGGAGTGGCAAGTATAATGAGGAGAGGTGTAGCAAAAGCAGTCAAAAGATATAATGCAAAGCTGAAGAAAAACATTAAACCAATCACCAGTTTTTCATGGGTTTTTTGGGGGATATGTGGCCATGTTCTAGAAGAGTTTATTCCTGACGTTTCACCAGCATCTGTGGTTGGCATCTTCAGAGAATGCTGGCATGGAAGAGAGTGGGGTATATATATACTGTGTCACCCTAGGCAGGGAGGAATGATTTCCATGTTAATCGGTGTATTGTTCTGTTGTTGAATGACAAGGCCTCAAGGTGGGAGGATATGCAAAGAGGATTAGTATCTGTTTAATTAGTTATCATTGTCTGCTGGGAAAACCCCTGACCCTGGGTAGTTTTCATTTGCATTTTGCTGGGTTTTGAGTTTAGTGTTTTTCAGGACTGGTAGTCAAACTTTGCAAACTTTAGGAGTTTCTTCTTTCCTGTTGAAGTTGTCTTGGTGTTTGTGGATTTCAGTGGCTTCCCTGTGCATTCTGACCTGATAGCTGTTGGCACGGTCCAGAATTTCAGTGTTTTCACATAGCATTTTATGCCCAGGATAGTTTATAACATGTTCTGCTACTGCTGATTTTTTCTGACTGACCCAGTCTGCAGTGTCTCTCATGTTCTTTGATTCGTGTTTGAACACTGCATTTGGTGGTCTCTATGTAGACTGCATGGTGTGCAGCTGGGAGAGGGTCTCTCCTGTCCTTCGCTGAGCACAGCATTTGCTGGATTTTCTTGGTTGGTTTGTAAACCATTTGGAGGTTGTGTAATAAATAAATTTGTACTATTAAGCCTGATTGACCAGGAGCTGGAAGGACTCTGGACTGAAATCAGGAACAGTGTCAGGGCTGAAAGTAGAAGGATACTACCTGTAACCAAAGAGAAAGATAAGTCTCAATGGATGACAGACGAAACATGACAAGCAGTCAAGGACAGAAGAGAAGCAAAAACAAAAAGTGATATAAATAGAGCGTTTTAATAAGGGGATGCTGTAGTTTGTTAAAATGAATTTCCTTTCATCCCAGTTGCATTCCAATAGTACCATTTGTTTAACTGAGAATTAATAGTATATCTATGGGTGCTCTATTTGCATTTGTGTATTAATCCTGTTGCAAGCCACCCTGAGGTCCAGTTTTGGAAGACATAAGATACAAATCAAAGCAGATCAATCCATCACATAGTTATGCAGACAAATTATGATGATAATTTATTTATACACTGGTGCCTCGGGATACGAAATGATCGCGTTAAGAAATTTCCGGGATACGAAAAAGTTGGATTGGAAAAAACTGTTCCGGGTTACGAACTATTTTTCGGGTTACGAAATTCATTTCGGCGCGAAATTCAAATGCGAAGCGCGGCTATAGGCTTTCCAGCGCTAACGGAAAGCCTTTTCGGGTTGCGAAATTTTCGGGTTACGAAGGGAATGGCGGAACGAATTAATTTCGTAACCCGAGGTAGCAGTGTAGTATTTAAATATCATTTAATAAACTATCTGTTCTTTAAAAGCAATGAATAATCAGAATGATCAGAGACAGTGCATCTTCTCCATGCCAGTTACTGGTTGTATGCCAATGATAAGGTACTGTCATGTTCATGTTCATAGGCCATTGAGGCTTCTTGTACATGAAGCCCATTGGCAAATATGATATGTTACTGTTCTAAATGAAAGATAGACTTGATCTTCAAGCTACTCTAACTTCTTTTTACATTTTTAGAACCGTAGTATGTTTTAGGCATGCCAGGGAATCCCATTTTGGGAGATAGGCAGGATATAAATCCCCTAAATAAATAAATAAGGGATGTGTGAATCTGCTTAATCTGTTTTATTCCTGGCTTTAATGACTCTACCAAAGGACATTGTATTTAGCACCTTAGATGGGGTCTTTAAAGTCTGGAATAAAATACACAGCAAATTCACTGCACCTTGATACTGAAACCATTGACTGCCACTGAAAGCTGTGTGCAAAAAAAGAACCGCTCAGATAGGACCATCTGTCTTAGGCTTAGAAAGTTCACATTGACATGAAATAAGATTTTGTATTTTGAGCAGGTTTTGTTGCTGTTCAGTGGTTTGTTGTTTGCATATGTATGTGTAAGTGTATAAATGTAGCAGCATGCTTTGAAGCTAATATAAATGTGCTTGGGCACATTCATACCAACAATGTTACAAAATGGATGAAAAAGAAATAGCAATGACACCTGGAAGCTAAATTGAGCCCTTTGCCCCCTCCTCCAAACTCCAACATGAGAAAGAAGATCAGAAATATCTACAGCCATTGTGCTACAAAATAAATTAATTTTGACATTTAATCTTAGATCAAGTGGTGTATCTCACAACAGATGGTTTGTCTTGTCACTGTAGCAAATGATGATAAGCAAATCTGCTTCAAAAATTAGAATTAATTTCCAAAGTTCAGCTAACAGCATTCCCAAGACATTGAAATTAAATGCAAGATATCTTGGACACCTACACAATACTGAGTAAGTTTTTAAAAGAACATAATCTTTCCTGGTTCATTATTATTGTTGTTCTTTAAAAAGCATCATGTAAAATATATCCTTCACTGCACTGAAAAATCTGAAATGTAATTCCAGAGATTCCTTCTGCAGTTGGCAGAGACTGCTAATAATGCTCTTAAAAATAAAATATTTATATATTGTATTCCATTGGACAGCATTAATAAATCCCATTGAACTCAATAAGCCTCACATCTGAGTAGTCCATATATGGATTTGCTCTGTTGGATTACCAACAGAAGTAGTGTACCAATGGATGTGATATAGTAATTACAAAATCAAGCTAGCATATAGTTGAAATCTTCATTTAGCCATAAAGTTCCCTGGGCAATACCAGGTCAACTGCTATCTCTCAACTTAAATTACTCAGTCTTCTTCATCTAGGTCCTCTAGATGTTTTAGAGTTCATCTCCCAGCAGCCCTTATCATTGGCATGTATGCTGCTAATGCAGGTGGAAACCGAAGTCCAAGATATATGAAGGCTCAAATGTTGAGTATTATCAATATATACCAAGGACATATCTACCACCTTCTCCCCTGAGTTCTCAGGAGAAGGAATTGGATACAAAAGTAATAAGAAATCAAAAATCAATTTTTGTCAGAACCCCACTGAGTTTGTGGGTAGCCACACCATAATAAGAAATTGAAGAGGGTGTGCAGTATAGACAGACAGAAAACTAAGGATATCCTGTTGGGAGTACTATAGTTCAGTGGGGCTGCAAAAGCTATACATGCAAAGGTTACCATCCCTGGTGTGTTCAGATTTTTTTTAAGTGAAGGTAGCAGGTAGATAGGGGCCTAAATAACCTAAAGGCACCAGATTCTGTCTGATCATGGAGGTTAAGCAGGATCACCCCGATAAGTATTTGGATGGGAGACCACCAATTAATACCATTCAAAGGAAAGAACCACCTCTATGCCTAAGAAAACCCCATGAAATTTGTGGGATCACCATAAGTTGACAGGTGATTTGAAGGCACCTGTGCACACATGTGCATGCACAGAAACAGAGTAAGTAGATGTGAAAGGCTTCTGAGGCCCTAGAGAGTTGCTGCCAGTCAGAATAGACAATATTAAGCTAGATGGGCAAATAATCTAATTGATAGTGGAACATAGGAAGCTATCTTAGACCAAGTTCATTCTAGTTGAATTATGTCATGGATGACTTGAACCCCTTAATGGCCTTGAACTGGAAAATGAGTCCATTATTCATTGATAACCTTGAATGATGTAGCTATGTAGGAATTCTTTGTATTACAATGAAATGACTTTCTGCCAAGTCTCTCCAATACCTTACAAATGAAAAATTAATTAACACCCACAAAACCCTATTGGGAATTTTGGCCTCATTTGCATCAGTATCATAGCAGAGTGTTTCCCTAGCATTAAGTGGGAACTCGAGAGTTAAATACAAAAGAAAATGTCTTTATGCCTGAGTCAGAGTTGGGTTTCAGGATTACAATGTGAGTGTACAGGAAACTTTAAAGATAAAAAGTGTGTGTGTGTGTACACACACACACACACACACACACACACACATACACACAGCAAAAATGTTGAGGCAAAAATATGCAAAGAGAGTAGAAACATTTGATTTCTAGGATCCATAGAACTTGCTTGGTGGGGCAACTTTTCCCAGGATGGGGGACATTTTTTGCCCCTGTATGATTGCAGCAGGCAGTGCTAGTGCATTCAGAGAAACTAGAAGTGCTGTCATATCACTTCTGGTTTTCCTTTTCATCCAAAAAATGCCTTTTCAACCCTATGAAGATATTTGTGAGATTTTTTTTGTAAACAAAATTTATGATTTTTGGTAAATTCTCAACAGATGAACCAAACTGAAAATCTCCTCAGTTTATACTGTACCAAATACTATTCCAGGAATAGTAAGGACCATGCTGCCATAGAGGAGAGAACCCTGTCAGATAAAAAGAGGTGCTAATAGGGATGTAAATCTTTGACTACAGTCACCCCTCCATTTTCATGGACTTGAGATCTGCAGTTTTGATTATTTGCAGAGGGACAACCTCTGTTAAATTAATGGCATGTCCGTCCATGGCAAGTGTGCACAGCCACATGTGAGAACATGTGATCCTTCAAGCCTATGTGGCTTGAATATCCAAAGATTTCTGAATTGGGGGAGCTGGAATGAATCAAACACAAATTTGGAGGGAGGACTGTATTTCATCCTCTCATGTAAGGATGAGTAATTTCTGTAGTGTTCTTCCCATTGTGGATGAAAATGAATATTTTCCCTATATTTCAACATTCCAAAATGTTGTAGAGGTATTATTCTGTGTAGAAAAACACATGGCCTACCATCCCCAATTAGTTTTCTGTGCAGAAAATATAAGTGTGCGTTTGTGCTGGAAACAGGTTTTCTGTGCAGAAAACAATGTTTTGCACTAAAGTGTGCTTTTCAATTTAGAATAATTCCTCCAAAATACTTTGGGATGTTTGCATACTAGGAGAAAATTGTATTAGATTCCCAGTAGACTATTATTTATCCCAACGGGGTTTTCCAATTATTAGGAAGCCAATTTTTTGACCTTGGAAGAAATAATAACAAATATTATTTCCGTCTGTAATTCAGCAGTAACATTACTAAAATCACAGGGATTCAGTCTGTGATTTAAGCACCCAAAGTCCCAAGCCTATATCTCTCAGCGGCAATTTCTCACCCAGACTTTTATGACAATCTCAATCTCTTTCTATCCTGAATATGAAGAAATATGTGACTTTTTCTAAGATTTCCCCCCCAAGCCAGCTGAAATCAAATTGATTCATAAATGTAAGCAGGGGATTCAGGAGCTTTGTCCTGTCTGCTGGGGACAGATTAGGGCAAGAGAAAGTCTTATAGGAAAATCATAAACAGGAAAGCTTGCAATTTGGCCATTTTTTTTTAAAGTTATTAGGACAAACCTGTAAAGTGAAACAAACAGGATGGTTTAACGCTATATGCTTCTTTGCCTTCAGTAGAGTTGTTTTGCTCATGATAAGAAGGAGAGCCACTGCTAAACTCATAGTAGACTTGACCTTTCTCTCCTATGTCGATAGAAACCTGTTTCTGAATCAGGCTTTTGAGGTTCAGTGGGAGCTTCAGGAAGCATGGAAAAGTGTTTCTCCCTGCATCTACTTGTGGAAGAACACCACTGAATTCTAGCTTAGTAACTCTGAAATATGCATCCCAAGTTTCAGGTAACTAGCTTTCATAATCTTGAAGCAATGGAGGAGATATACATACAAACATATACACACTCTTTCCTCTATTATTATACATTATTTAGCAAAAAGTTAAACTTGTAACAAAATGTTAGTTAAGAAAACATCAAAGAGGCTTTACATCCAATCCAAGTTAAGATAGGATGGATGTCCTTGGAGCAAGCCCTTAGACTTGTTTTCTACCCAATAGTTTTCTACCCAAATATTACAGATGTCTTCCATTCAGTGTCCCTGACAGCCAGCCATGCTCTTCTCCATGATAGTATAAGCTATAAGAAATGCAATTAAAGCACCCTTCCACCACGATGCTATTTCTGTTTTTCTTTTCCAGTTGACATTTATCATTCTAAGGCAACTAAGTGGTCTTCAGTGGGCTATATGGGGAACTACAAACAAGTAACAACCCAGAGTTTGTTACCATTTAACAAGGCTTTTTGTGGTTCTGCAAAGCAGGCTTCCTCCAAGGATGTTGATCCTTCTGCTTCTGAATAGTTCCATGCAGTTAAATTTCTGTTGGTCCATATTAATATAAGTTTAGTATTACAGAGACTGGTGATGATGAGCAATGATGTATATGTAAATTCCCATTGTTGATATTTATGAGTCTTGATTAAGGTCAGGGAGTTCCTGAATATTGTGGCACAAAGATATATCATGAAAGTGTATTACAAGTGTTTTACTCTGTTGTCCCCACTCCCCAGTGAAATAGGCTACTTAACATCATTAGAAAGATGAATTAAGAACCTGAAAATGAGTTAAGAGTAGATTGTCTCCTGAAACTGCAATGGGAACATTCTGCCAATGGAATATAATCAAATACAATCTTAACATCTCTAGTGGTTAAAGGACTGTTGCGCAAAGAATTTCTGTTTAAGAAATATGAGGGTAACAAATATTTAATGAAATGCAAACTAACTCTGTTTAAATTATCTATGGCTTTCCATACTCACAGACCAACAAGTAAGCTTCAAAGAACTAGGCATGAATATTCAGGAAAGCTGGATTTAAAACGCATGCAAATATTTACACTGATATTGCATGCATGTGCATTTGGTCCAGCAACAGAGGAAACAGTCATGTGACTTTCAGTTTTGCATCCTGCATTTTGAATATCAAATCATGCTCTCAGAAAATGCAGTTTGTGATCAAACTACTATATTAATAGTTTCAAAACTATTGATTACATTTGAATAACAAATAAGTAAGGGAGAATTGTGATTTGCCTAAGGCTGACAGATATTCCAAGAGCAACACACAAATATAAAGGCCTTAAGTAGCAGTTACCATTAACTGCCCACACATAAATATGCATTCTTTTTTAAAATACATGTACAGCTTTTTAAAATTTTAAAATAAGAAAAAAATAATTTACACTTTAACATTTAACATATAATTTTCTCTTTGAAATTTCACATTATTTTTTTTTGTCTGCAAAGTGCTTTCAGAGTTAGGATTCTTTCCTTTGTTTACTTTCTTGCATATATTTTAACCTACTTTTTATGCCAACAACACTTCAGGACAACTAACAATGTTGAAACCAAAAGTATTGCATCACCCAACCTCAAAATAGTCTTTGAACAAAATGGACTGAGTGTAGGATGCATACTCTTGGCCTAATGATGGGACATGACAGAACATTTCTAACTCACAAAGTAAATGCAACCTGTCAGTAATTGTCAATTGCCAATGTTTAGAAAACCCAACAACACTTAGTTACACATACACAAATGGGCAGTGGAGGGATGTTTTCATCTCATGTCCTGTGTCACTTGATCAGAAAGTAAGGTTAATTCAAAAGAAATGAGAGTCATGACAGGAGGAAGGAACATCAACAATCTTAGATATTCAGATGATACCATATTACTAGCAGAAAACATCACAGACTTGGAACAATTACTAAGGAAGGTCAAAGATGAAAGTGCAAAGACCATCTTAATGCTGAACATAAAGAAAACAAAAACAGTGGCCATGAAATAAATACATAAATCCAGTCTCAACAATGAAGAAACAAATGGTTAAAAAGTCCCCATACCTAGAATCAAACATGGATCAAAATGGTGACTGCAGTCAAGAAATAAGAAGATTAGGATAGTGAAGGGCAGCTTTGAAAGACCAAGATAGGATCCTAAAAAATAAAGATATACAACAAAGCACTAAATCAGAATTGTAAAAACCATTATTATCTCCATCACCATGTACTGATGAAGGAGCTGGGCAGTGAAGAAAGCAAATAAGAAAATCAGTTCATTAGAGATGTGGTGCTGTACAAGAGTGCTGAGGATACCATGGATAACCAAAAGGACAAACAAATGGATCCTAGAACAAAACTTTCCCTGGAACCAAAGATGACGAAACTGAGGATGTTGTTCTTTGGTTACATTATGAGGAGGCATGACTAACTAGAAAAAGGCAATGATGCTAGGAAAGATGGAGGGCAGTAGAAACAGTGGAAGACCACACCGCAGATGGCTTGACTCAATTGAGGAAATCATAGTCATTAATCTACAAGACTTAAGCAGAGAAGTGGAGGACAGGGACTCTTGGAGATGTCACAAGGCTGACTCAAATGCAGTTAACAAGAATAACAATGATGCCATATCATTTTTAAAAGAAAAAATTGGCATCTTATGCTATGATGGAACGGGTTGTTTATTCGCGCTGTCTTGAGTTTCTTGAAGCCAACTCCATCCTCAATCCCTTTCAGTCTGGTTTCCACCCAAGGCATTCTACAGAGACAGCTCTCACTAAGATCTCGAATGACCTTTTACAGGCCAAGGCTAATGGCCTCTACTCTCTTCTCATCCTTCTCGATTTGTCTGCAGCCTTTGACACCGTTGATCACTGTCTCCTAATTGACATACTCTTTGACCTTGGGTTCTCAGACTCTGTTCTTGACTGGTTTAGATCTTACTTGTCTGGCAGATCTTTTGCAGTAGTTGCAGGGGGTCTGACTTCTTCTCCTGTTCCCTTATCTGTTGGAGTTCCCCAGGGCTCTGTTCTGGGCCCCCTTCTGTTTTCTCTCTACACACTGTCCTTAGGAAAACTCATTAGCTCTTTTGGTTTTTCCTACCATCTGTATGCCGATGACACCCAGTTGTATCTTTCCGCCCCTGACCTTTCTCCAAGGCTTGAACAGCAAGTTTCATCTTGCCTCACAGCTGTCTCGCAGTGGATGTGCCATCGGCGTTTGAAGCTCAACATATCCAAGACGGAGCTTCTTGTCTTTCCTCCTAAGCTCACCCTTCAACGTTCCTTTTCTGTCTCTGTGGACAACATTTCTATTCAACCAGTCCAGCAAGCCTGCAGTCTTGGTTTTATCTTTGATTCTTCTCTGTCGTGTATCCCTCAGATCCAGACCACAGCCAAGGCTTGTAGATTCTTTTTGTACAATATTGCCAAAATTCGACCATATCTCTCCGCCTCTACTGCCAAGATCCTGGTCCATGCCCTAGTGGTCTCACGACTTGATTTCTGTAATGTCCTCCTGGCTGGGCTTCCTCTTTCTCACCTCCGTCCTTTAATTTCTGTCCAGCATTCAGCTGCTTGCATTATCACTTCCACCCACCGCTCTGACCACATCTCTCCTGTGTTGGCATCCCTTCACTGGCTTCCCTCCCTTTCCGCATTCAGTATAAGCTCCTGCTGTCGACATTTAAAGCCCTCCATGGACTGGCCCCTCCTTATTTATCAGACCTTCTTTCTCCTCACCTTCCCACTCGGGCCCTCCATTCTGGTAGTCAAGGTCTGCTGTCTCAGCCCAGGATTTCCTCTGCCCCATCCCGGATTCACCCCTTTTCACTCGCTGCCCCTCACTCCTGGAACCTTCTTCCCCCACAAGCAAGAGCCATCACTTCTTTATCCAGCTTCAAAACGGAGTTGAAAACCATCCTGTTCAGAGAAGCCTTCCCAGGCATTGCATAATTGTCGCTTACTATTTGATGTTCTTTTAGTGCCTGTTTATCGAACCACTTCCTGTATTGCTATGTACTGTATATGTATTATCCTACTTGAGAGTATGTATTTTCCCTGGAAGAAGATTAACCATCCATTATGAAGCCAAGCCCTCCCTCCAGTCCATCTGCCTTGGTCCAGGCCTTGGAGGTAGAGAGGAAATGCTGGACCTCTTAACCTTTCCCTCCACCACTCCCTTCTCCTTTTGTGTCATGTCTTTTTAGATTGTAAGCCCAAGGGCAGGGAACCATCTAATTAAAAAGACTGTATGTACAGTGCTGTGTAAATTTACAGCGCTTCATAAATAAAGGTTAATAATAATAATAATAATAATAATAATAATAATAATAATAATAATAATAAATGATTTTGATTTTATGTCACTATCACATGTGATGTGGGTGTGTCCTCTAGTTGTGATTTTGTGGTAAAGATTTGCTTGCATGTAAACTTTGTTTTAGATTTTCAGTTCATGGAGATCCATCTGCTTTTGAACTCCATTTCTGTGGACTGGGAATTTTCAGAAGGACATAAAAATGAATTTTGGAAGCTGTTACAAATGCAAACATTGGAAAGATCAGTCCTGGCCATTTGCCTTGCTTCACTTTCTTTCCATAATGTTGTTGTTATTGTTATTGTTGTGTTCCTTCAAGTTGTTTTTAACTTAAGAGGAAGGCAAAGCTATCATGGAGTTTTCTTGACCAGTTTCTTCAGAGGGGGTTTGCCATTCTGTGAGGCTGAAGAGTGTGACTTGCCTGAGGTCACCTGGTGGGTTTCCATGACAAAGCAGGAATTCAAACCCTAGTCTTCAAGCCATTGTCAGTATTAGCTGATTATATTATGAATACATATCAATATCTAAAGTTCTGTGTTGACAGCAAGCATGCTGTAATGGTTTGACCATAAGAGACTACTCTGGAGATCAGGGTTTGAATTCCTTCTCAGTCATGGAAATTCACTGGGTGACCATGGGTAGTTCACATTCTCTTATTCAGAGGAAGGCAAAGACAAACCCCCTCTGAACAAATCTTTGCAAGAAACCCCAGTTATAGGTCACCGTAAATTGGAAGCAACCTGGAGGTACACAACAAAGCTCTATGTAAATGATGGTAGAGGAGGGGGGTTTTCAGAAATAGAGAGGAAGAGAACAGTGAAATCAGGGATCAAAAGAGAAAGCAATCAAGTGCCTAGGCAGGGCACAAAAAGAAAGACATTAAACCACATGTTTTGCCTACGGGACAATCCATGTGCACATCAGATTAAGGCAGAGTGAGAAAGGTAGGAACAGAACTGGATAAATCAAGAATGAGATAGGAAAAAATCCCAAAACAGCAGTCATGTAGCACCAAATTAAGTGATTCCAAAGACAGCAAATACTTAAGCAGTTCAGTTTCCCCCATATAAACCATTTCCTTTCATTGTGTTCTGGTGCCAGCCATAGTCTGAGATAATCTGAGAAAGAGAGAGGAAGTGGCTGTGTAGACCCTTTGGAGAGTCTACAGCTTGCAGTTTGTGACAACATGAGCTAATATCACATGGGGGTGGGCACCTTTTTCTTTTCAAGGCAGCACCCTCACACTGAAGCCTAGTGGAGAGAGCCTATAAGCTGAGATCTAGACACCCTAACCCAAATTGCAGTCTTTCAACATTAAAAACATTGAGAGAGGAGACCAATCCCAAAACTTCTACTGTCACTACTTTTCTGTGCTAGACATTGATCTTGTTGACCACACAGCAAGAATGAGGCAGTCTGGGACTATGGCTTCTTTATAGCAATTAAAAAAAAAATCAGCATGTGTATTGTAGATACTGAGATTGAACAAGGACCTAACTACTCAAATTGAACATTTTATTTGCTGCAGAATATGAAGACATTAGAAGGAGATAAATCAAAAGGGGGAGGGGGGAGTAGGAGCAGCTGGTTGGATTTCATGAGATAGCAGCCTCTGTGTTAAAATATTTGGATGTGTTTCCAGCTAGAATAGAATTGCCAACTTTTCATTAGTCCTGGTCCTGTGCCTCTCACAACAGCCTGACACACATAACAATTAGTGGCTCATAATTTAGTGGTGATTTTCTTATTACTTTATTCCCATATCAGAAAAGGGTGCACTTATGTAATTGCTTTGGTTAAAGGAACAGGAATATTGCTTCTAAAATTACATTCATTATATTATACAGAATTATATATAGTACTGTGCACACACACACACACACACACACACACACACTGCGCACGTGCTAAACCACAGGCAATATAATGTTCTAGTGCAAACATTGATTTGACCCAGTAAAGCTATTCTTGTATTTGTATGTCCTTCTACATCAAATTAAAACTGAAGATAAAATTGCACAGTGCCTCCAAAACAGATTGCGTCAGTCTTCTCTTTTCAGTTCAGGTTTTTTGATGCCTGTCCAAAAAAAGAAAAAAAAGAAAAAAGGAAAACATCTTCATGAAATCATTATAAGTGCCAGCTATTTAACCACCTGTCACTTTGCCATTGATGCCTACTCAATATTTGACAGGAAAAACATTATTTTGTCTACATATTATCTCACAACACAAGCAATATAACACATACACAATGACGCTTACCTATTGTGTGAAAATCTGTTTAAACAAAGAAAGGAAATTTCTCCCACAAAACCAAGGCAAGGCAAAGCAGTTGCTGGTAATTAATGTGACTGGTAAGTTTAAACAGTCAAAACATCCAAACAAAGCAATACCCCTCAGTCCTGGAAGAGCTCTTAATAGCTTTGCTTAAATTAACCTCTTCTAATTCTAAAATGGAACAATTCTACATGTGGCATCTCCCCATGCAGAAAGGAAAATGACATATAATGGCCTTAAAATTAGGGTTCCCAATAACAGTTAACTTGAATTGTGAGTCACTGTAAAGAGACATAGGCTGCATCTGCACTACAGCAATAATGATATTTGACACCCTTTTAACAGCTGTGGAATCCTGGGAATTGTAGTTTGTTGTGGCACCATAGCTCT
>NC_056525.1:41770188-41787230 GCF_019175285.1 Sceloporus undulatus | reverse complement strand
CCGATGGAGAAAGAGAAATGTCTCACAAAACTACAATTCCAGAATTCCACAGCAATGAGCTATGGCAGATAAAGTGGGGTCAAACTGGATTATTTCTGCAATGTGGATGCAGATTAAGTTTCTTCTTGAAGGAAGCATAACCACATTTTTTGCTCAACTGGCTTCTTCATCTGGTAAAGGTGTTGACAATAAATGACAATGTTGGAGTCACAAACCTACATTTTTACAAGATGTTGTTATAGTTGTTCTCAGTTAAGATGGTATTCCTCCATGGCCTCTGCCTACATGGATATTTATTTCATGTTGCCCAGGGTGATTATTATGGTTTCAGTTAGGATGTGAATGAAACAATCATTTGAATGGTAGCACCTAAAATCATTAGTTTGTTTCACACTGTGGACCCAAACTAGCAATTTCTTCCCCAAAAGATGAGGTTTTTCAAATGATTCTGTACTTACACAAAAACATAGGGGTTGTCAATGTAACTCTAATTATCACCTTTCATCAAAATTGCATTCATAAATACATATTCTAGAGCAAAGAATATAGACATCTGAACTTGTTTGTTTGGGAGGTACCTGAAGCAGTTAGCTATACATCATAACAAAGGGATAGGAAAAAACCCTTTAAATTACAAAATAGATAATTTGGGATTGCTGGTAGCTATCTACCACAAAGCTCCCAACACATGCTAAGCATAATGAAACAAAATGACAACTTTTTAAAAATCTTGAATGATTTGGATGGACCCATTTCTCCTGGGTCTTTAGGAGCAATAGGAAAGTATATGACAGAAGGCCTATTCACATCCTCTCTATAGGACTTTATCACACCGGCGAAAAGCTGGGATTTAAGATGGGAAATCCCATGAATAGTTTGTTGCTGGAGCATTCCTGTTTCTTCTCGGGATTAGTCCTCCCTAATTGCAATGTCATCTGAAAATCTTTGCTGCAATCCTGCGATTTTGCTGGGAAATGCTTTTTTAATACCGGCTTTCCCTGGCTTTTCCTAAAGTCCTACTAGTGTTGGTTGTATTGATATTGCAGAAATAGCCCAGTTTGAACCACTAACTGCCATGGCTCAGTGCTGGAGAAGTCTTGGAATTGTAGTTTTGTGAGGCATTTAGCCTTCTCTATCAGAGAGTCCTGGTGGCACAACAAACTACAGTTCCCAGAATACCATAGGATGGAGCCATGGCAGGTAAAGTGATGTCAAACGGGATTATTTGGGCACGGTGGATGTAGCTATTGATTATGAAAGTGTAAGCAGAATCTAGACCCATATTTGATTGTTCAGAGGTCTTCTCTATCAAAGCAGACATGCTGGAGTACAGGAGTGAAGCCTGAGTGTGAGGCCTCTCCATTACATGCTCAGGATTTCAAAATCATAAGAAGTCTTAGGAATCAGGTTTAGTGGCCAGTGGCATAGTTGCATTCTTTAGGTCCCTGGCAAGAAAGTGAATAAGCACGTATGCAGGTACAAAAGATGCTAGGCATATGTGTAGGTATAAAATATAGTTTTTCTCGTATTGCAAATAGCAAGCCAGGATGGAGAGATTTAAATTGGAGCAGCAGTGGGGAGAAAGCCCCCTCCCTTGAGCCACCGTTCTGATCTTTTTCAGAGGCCCTCGTCCTATTTATTTTTTTAAAAGCCAGTCAAGGGTTAACAATGTGAATAACATCAAATTTAGTTTGGGTCACAGGTTAATGAAAAAATAAGAATATGATTCAGCCCGCATTAAACATTTTTAAGTATCATTAATTTCAGTTAGAAAGAACTGAGCACGTTCCTATGTGGGATCCAAATCGCTTAACTTTGGATGATTTCTGCCCTATGCTTTTATTTTTTCAGTATCTAACTCCTTCATATCAATTTATCCAGTGGATATGATGGACAGAACTATATGAACAATGCTTCATGTTGTTTATACTCCAAATAGCTAGAAAGGAATGAAGGGGAAAGCAAACATTTCTACATATTTAAAGGAAGCAGTAAGTCAACATACTGAAAGGACCAATTCCTTGTAGCAAGTGTTTATAAAACTCCTTTTGTATCAGTTGGCGGAAACAGGCACTCTGGTTTTGGTGGTGAAATATGATAATTTTCAAAAGTAAAAAATGGAATAAATTCTGTTTAAACTAGAAAAAATGTATGTGTATGCTTAAATAATTGAGGTGTTGGTAATGATCATCAGCACCACCATCATCACTATCTATTAAGTTAATAATATTGTCGAACGTTGTTTTAGTTATTCTTAATAATAATAATGATAATAAATAATTTATTTATAGCCCACCCAATCACTAGGAATCTGGGTGGGTTACAACAGTAAAAATACATTACAATAAAAATTTTCACCATGATTTAGCCAAGACAAATGAAGAGTATTGTGATATCTCCATCTAAAGATGTTACAGTACAAGTGTGAAAAAAGCCAATCCAGCAGAACTTGTAAATATTGACTTGGTGAATAGTTTAAAGATAAGCAAAGTCTACAGTTTAAAAAAAAGGAAGAAATAAGGAAAATACATTTCTTTGTGCTTTAGGTTTAAGATTCTAAAATACTGATGTCAGTCTTGTTTGGAATACATTTGTGGTTTGTATAGAAAATAGTATATCAAATTAAAATCTCAGCATTGATGTATATAGAATATGGTGGTTTGGCACAACAACAAAATCAAATCTTTAGACTTTCTAGCATCATTTCAAATAATGTTTCAATGCAGGAAACAGTTTCTTCTACCAACACTGGTTGAGGAGGCTTTATTTTTCTGTCAAAGGCCACAGGTTACTCATATCTGTTCTACTCAGTTACAACAGGATGTGGTTGAAATGCAACCAATCTCCTCCCATTCTATAAAATATAAGATTAAGCAACTACTCCGAAAAATCCAAGATTTAATAATTGAATTCTGAGCAAAAGACTCTTTAGGATAAATTGTGAACTAAACAATATGTTGGGAATGATTGTAGTCATCAGATAAGAATGTAATCCATGCTGCAAAATGTTGAGTGTGTACATTTAGAAAAATGTTAAGATTCTCCTTGGTGTATGTTAGCTTTAGTTAGACTGATGTTTATAGTAATTAGTTCCTGCAATATATTCGTAACTTGTAAGCTGCACCCACACTGCAGAAATAGAATGATAGAGTTGGAAGAGACCACAAGCACCATCCGGTCTACCCTTCTCCCATGCAGGAATACACAACCAAAGCACTCCCGGCAGATGGTCATGGAGCCTCTGTTTAAAGACCTCCCAAGAAGGAGCCTCCACCACTCTCTGAGGGAGCATGTTCCATTGTCAAACAGCTCTTACTGCCAGGATTTTCTTCCTAATGTTGAGGTGGAATCTTTTTCCTGTAACCTGAATCCATTGCTCCAGGTCATATTCTCTGGAGCTGCAGCAAACAAGCTTGTTCCGCCCTCAATGTGACATGCCTTCAAATATTTAAACAGGGCTATCGTATCACCTCTTAACCTTCTCTTCTCCAGGCTGAACACCCAGCTCCCCATATCTCTCCTCATAGGGCATGGTTTCCCGACCCAGTAATTTTAAAATATGTTATTCATGCATGTAACATACACAGGTGCAGGGAATCCATATCTAAGGTACATACATTCATTGTAAAAGCATAACATAGGCCCAAAACAGATGGGTCAAAAGCATTGCCTTTGGGCCAATCCGGGGGCATGGCATCCAAATGATGCATGTCCCCAGATCGGGTCGAAGCTGTGCTGCACCCACTAAGGCGGCCCAAATCCAGCCGCAAAAAAAGCTTCCAGCTGAACAGAAGAGAACTTCTGCTTGACCCCAAAGCTTCTGATGAAGAAGCAACTTTTTACAAAACAAACAAACAAACAAACAATTTTATGCCCATGCTTTCTTTCTCCTCTGTTCATGTGGAAGTTTTGTTTTGTGTTTTAGCATAATCAACAGTGATTGGATAGTGAAAGAGGACTGGAGAAATATAGACTTTAGGTGTCAGACTGCAGCATCAGTTAGCAATGTGCTAAAGCTTTTGCTGGGACAGAATAGGATTCTGTTCTAGCCAAATCTACTGCAGTTGTGTGTGCTTGCCTACAACAGGCAAGGTAAACAGTAGCTGACTCCAGAATCCCTTATTGAGCATGCACAAACAGCAAAAGAGAAAGAAAAATCTTCATCACAATCCACCCACAGCATGTTTTTTAAATTGTAGATCTGTAAGTCTGGCCAGCAAAATGGAAATCATCAGAAGAGCTGAGGCTGATGAAAGAATCATAGACTTATAGAGTTGGAAGAGACCACCAGGGCCATCCAGTCCAACCCCCTGCCATGCAGTACTGTTTTCAGAGAGTACAATGAACTGCTGTGATGTTATACACCTCCATCACTGTATCAATCGGTAAGAAAAGTAAAATATTATTCTGTTTATATGTGCAGAATCTGTGTAGAAAATGTGAAACTAGGCATAAAGAAATCAATTTCCACATTTTATATTGAAGACAGATTCTAAGGTTAAGGTAGGGGACAAGGATAACCCAATCATTCGGCTTTGACAGATCAGGTGAGCAACAGCAACAGGCCCTGTGCTAGTTTAACTGAGGTCTCCAGTTGTTCCTCTGTAGTAAAGGCCGTGTGGCATATTCTGCACAACCTGTCCTACACTCAGTAAGACAGCTTGCTTTTCTCAGCTGCAGTGGATGAAGCTAGCCAATTATCAGTCTTGAAGTAAGATTCACCCACCAGCCCAGTGAGTATGTTACACAGGTGGACACCTGGCCTCCACAGGCAGCACCAGTGTCATCACACCCTGGAAACAACACTGGAAAATATATATTTTTTTCTTCCTCTTTTCCTATTGCCTTCTACCTTACCAAGCATTATTGTCTTTTCTAGTGAACCATGTCTTCTCATTATATGTCCAAAGTATGACAGTCTCAGCTTAGTCATCTTGGCTTCTAGGGAGCATTCAGGTTTGATTTGCTCTAGGAATCATTTATTTCTTTTCTTTTTAGCAATATTCATAGAACTCTTCTCCAGCACCACGTTACAAATGAATCAGCTTTTGTCCAACTTTACAACCATACATACAAACGAGAAATACAATGGCATGAACGATTGTGACTTTGATATTCAATAATATAACTTTACACTTCAGTAATAGCAATAGCAAGTACATATCTATACTGCTTATCAGTGCACTTAAGCATTCCCTATGCAGTTTAGAATGTGTAAGCTAGTTGCCCCCAACAAGATGGATACTCGCTTTAGCAACCTTGGAAGGATGCCAGGCTGAGTCGACCCTGAGTCCCTGGGCTGGGATTGAACTCACAACCTTGTGGTTTGTGAGTAAATGGCTGCAGTACAGGCATTTAACCACTGCGCCACCAGGGCTCTTAAGGATCTTGTCTAGTTCCTTCCTAGCTATCCTTCCATGTCCTAGTCTCACCAACTCTAAGTAGACAAAAAGAAAATTGATTTAAATATATAAATCTATTCAATGTACTGGTACCTTCTATTCAGAACTATGTGGAATCTTGATCTTTACATTTTCTTTCATTAAAAATACGTTAGACATTAAAAACATGTTAGAAAATATACATTTGCAGTTCAGTAATAGTCTGTAAAGTATCTTTGAACAGACCAAATACAATTAATTTAATTAGATGCTGATTCATGACTTTAAAAAGGTTTTGAAGGCCATGCAATTAATTGTCTAAATTTGGTAACTGTTTGATACAGTCTCTTACCCTTTGATTCAAAGTTTGTGTTACTTAAAGATTAGCTCCTGTTTCTTCAGCCAATCTCATATATTCCTTGGGCATATTTCCTACAACTGATATCGCTGATACTTTGGATTAGCTCAAGCTTCTGCCCTTCCCATGGCATAAACTTTGACTTCCTTTTCCCAGACAAACATCTACCATGCCTTCCTATGTATTAATTACTAGTACATTTATTTCCTTATCTCTGAGGCAAGGCTTCTGTTCCAGTTCCAATAGTAGGTTTTCAGCTTTACTGCAGTATTTACTGCAGTATTCCAAAAACTCTTCCCTGCCTCTATGCTTCGTATGCTTATTCAGTCCACTTTTTTATTTATTCAGTCTACTTCTTTATTTATTTGCCCTCTGAAAACTTACTTTCCCATGGCTGTTGCATCAGGAAGAACCGAGCAAGGGCTAGTGGCCTATATTGATTATACTTCCAAAACCTACAGTCTGTCCACTCCCTTTTTTGGCAAGAAATATGATGTCCTGTCAGTCGCAATGAAAACTCAGGCACTGCTTCATTAATGCCACATGTCAAATCACATAAATAGTTCCTAACTCCATTGTTATACTCATACACTGGCCCTGGCCCAAACTGTATTTCTGCATGATGTTCCTGAAAACGGAGAAGAGGTTTTTACAACACTGTCAGAGGAACTGGAAGTCAGGATACAAAACTAAACAATTTCCTGTACAGACCAATTGTAAAGCAGGTTATCTGACTGTAGAATGTGCCTCTTATTTCATCAGCACTACCTTCTTCCTCTTTCACTTCTTACTACATGCAGCCCTCCACCCACTTTGACTGTGTAGTTTCTGATAAACCTACACTGAACAGTGAATGTATCAATCATTCCATCTTTTGAAGACAGTTCTTTCCCCCCTTTTTTATTTTAAAGAACTTATTCGGAATTGTGACTTTTCTGTTACCATTTCCAAACGTTTGGCACAGTGATCTTGAGGCTTTTTAGGACGCATTTCCATTTACAAATAAATTGCTTTGTGATCTGAATCAATGGATTGGTTCGGCAGCGGAGCGTGGTTCACAATACATTTGCCCCGATCGCATTTTCTTGCTGCAAAATAAAATAAAATAACCCACTTGTGGTTCACATTGACTAATGAATCGATTCAAAATGGACCCACTCCAGCCAGCCAAAGGGCAAATTTAAATCGATCCCTATCCGCATCTGGTTCACACTTGCGTGGAATCAATTTATCCAAAAAATTGTGGAAAAAATCACCATCAAAAAGATGCAGGTTAAAGGGGTCTAGTGTGTGCCCCCCCCCTCTGAATCACTTCAGTGATTCGGTTCAAGTGTGAACTATGGTCATTTAAACTGGTTCAAACCGATTTGCGATCCAGATTAAAATGTAGTGGGAATGAGGCCTTGAGTGGTCACTTGTGAGCAGGACTGAATCAAGCTGTTGCAGAAGGAATATTGGAAAACAGGGCCTTTCCTTTGCTTGTGCTGGGAGAGGAGATGCTTTTGGTGCTTCTTTTCTCTCAACTGTCCTCTAGCACAGTGCTACTCAAAGGGATCGTCTGTAAAGTAGTGCTGGTCTGTGGGTTTTTGGCTGCCAGTCTGCAGCAAGTTTCTAGGGAAAAAAGAATTGTAGTCAATGGGTGAAAATGCAGTGCCAGGAGTTTATCACACAGGAGGAATTTCTCTTAATTTCGAATGAAAAGAAAGTGGGGCCAAAACGCATTCACATGAATTCACTAGTTCAGCGAATTTACGTGAATTCAAATTGCGTTCGAACTGACTTCCCATTGCCTGAAAATAGGTTGCCATTGCCTGAAATTGCATGTGATCACCTCTCACGCAACAATGTGAAACCCCATGACTGCGCTCGGACTGACTTCCCATTGCCCGAAATTGCGTGTGGTAGTCTATCACGCAATAATGTTAAAACCCATGATTGTGTTGAGATTGCCATTGGATTATGCTTCCAATTTCCCTTGTCTGATGAACTCCCCAGTCTCTGGTGCAATGGGATGAAAATGAGGTACAGTACTTTAGGAGGTAGGGTCCTACCAGAAGCCCAACCAAGCTGCAGCGCAGGTTGGAGGTGAACATCTGCTCTGTAGAGAGACAAACATTGGTAGACTCCTGCTCTCCCTGAACTGTTTGCCTCCCAATTTGTCATTAGAAGAATACTGTTAACTTTGACCACTTTTAAATCTGAGTTGAAGACTATCCTGTTCAGGGAAGCGTTCCCAGGCGCTGTGTGATTATCTACCTGACATTTGATTGGATTGTTGATGTTTTTAATTGTTGCCTGCTTATTTTAACCAGTTCTATTTTATATTATTACCTATTGTTTTATATGTATTTTGTAGATTGTATGCCACTGGCAGGTCTCATTTTTATTGATTTGATCATTTGTATGTACAGCGCTGTGTACATTTACAGTGCTATAAAAATAAACTGTAATAATAATAACAACAATAATAATAATTAAGGACCAAGTGCACCTGAGGAAGTAGACTTACATCTGGGAAAACTCATGCTGCCAACTTCTTTCTTTCAGTTAGTCTCAAAGGTGCTGCAAGATCCCTCTCTACAGACTCACTTTAAAAACAGTGATTCTAAGGGGAAAGCATGCCATCCTGTTCAAACGCAAGAGATGTCCAAATAGAAGCTAAAAGCACTATATAACTATAAATCCATGGTGTTTAGTCCAGTTCCAAATGGAGGACATTTGGGGATTCCTCCTGGGAAGAAGAAGGTTGAAATGCAGGACGTGTGTCCTGGGAAAGGAGGACGCCTGGTCACCCTGCGAGGGGCAGAAGGAAGGCATGGGGCTCGGACTTTTACACATGCACACAAACACACACACACCACACAAACTGTGAGCGACGTGGGTCCTAGGGAAGAAGAGCGACAACTCTTGCAAGAAGTGGACTGAGTTCCGACGACGAAGAAGAAAAGCAGCAGAGGAAGAAGAGCTGGTTTGGAGGAAACCCAGGACAAAAGGCGAAGAAAGAGCCAAGGCCAGGAGGTTATTACTATTATTATTATTATTGCCTAGTAAAGTTCATGCTGCCAACTCCTTCCAGTTGGTTTAAAAGATGCTACAAGATCTCTTTACATATTATTATTATTATTAAAGTCTAAGAAAGCTCCTGCTGCCACCTTCTTACTTTCAGTGAGTCCCAAAGGTGCTACAAGACTTCTGTCATTATTATTATTACTATTAATGTCTAGGAAAGCTCATGCTGCCACCTTCTTCCAGTTAGTCTCAAAGATGCTACAAGATCGCATGACTTATTATTATTAATGTCATTGCCTATGAAAGCTCTTGCTGCCAACTTCTTTCTTTCAGTGAGTCCCAAAGGTGCTACAAGACTTCTGTCATTATTATTATTATTATTATTATTATTATTATTATTATTATTAAAGTCTAGGAAAGCTCAAGCTAGCAACTCCTTCCGGGGAGCCTCAAAGGTGCGACAAGATCTCTCTCCACATGCTGACCCTCCTACAGACTAAGGGGGCTATCTTTCGAAGCCTACCCCTGTGTGTGTGTGTGTGTTGTGTGTGTTTGTGTACACTGACCCAACCGGCCACAGCAGGGTTTGTGGCGGTCCCAGCGCCCGCCGGAGCTCATCCCAGGCCAACCCGAGGCGAGGCGGGCAGGTCCCGGGCAGCCTGCCTCCCTCCGGCCTGCCCCCCCCCCCCTGCCCTCCCCCCCCCCCCCCCCGCTGCTGCCACGGCGCCTGGAACAATAGAGAGCCAGAGAGTGGAGCCGGCTCCGGGCTGAGCTCCCTCCCTCCCCTCCTCCTTCTGGCCCCTTCCCTCTCTCTCTCTCCCCGCCTCCCCTCCCCTCCCCTCCCGCCCCGAGGAGCCAGAAGCGCCGTCGCCGGAGGAGCCGCTTCTATGCCCGCCGGAGCCTGCTCTTCTCCTTCTCCCGCTCAGCCCCGGCATGGACGTTAGGTTCTACCCGGCCGCCCCCACCACCGTCGCTTCCTTGCCCGGCGCCGACCCCACTTGCTTGGGCCCTTTGGACTATTACCATTGCAACAAGGTGAGGAAGGGGGTCTGGGCATGGCCCCCTGGGACTGGGGCGCCCCTTGCCCTCTTGCAAAGGGGGAGAGGTCGCAAGGGGGGTTAATTCTTCTTCAGTGTTGGCTGCATCCGCACTGGAGAGAGAACCTGGTTTGGCACCGCTTTAACTCTCTTCTGGCTCAAGGCTATGGAATTCTGGGAGTTGGAGTTTGTTGTGGGGCTCAAACCGGATAGTCTTTGTTTGTTATGGGGTCTTGAGGGCTGAAGTCCTCTCTCTCTCTCTCTCTCTCTGTGGAAGGCTGCCGTCGAGGCGACTCTTCGCCTACTTGCCCCGAGCTGGGACTAAGTGGAGTCGCCAGGGGTCTCAGGGGGGCACAAGGCTCCCAGCTCGGGGCAAGGCCAGGGGTTGACTGGATGGCACCCCTCAGCGGAGCCCCCCCCGACAGCCTTCCTTCCCCTCAACCTTCCCCTCCCGACTTGGGAGGGCTCCCCATGGCACCCCTCAGCTCAGGTGCTCTCTTAGCCTTCCTCCTCCTCACTTGGGGGGTTTCCGTGGCGCCCCTGAAAAGTGCCCCCAGCTCTCTCCTCCTGACTTGAGAGGGCTCCCCATGGCGCCCCTCAGCCGAGCTGCCCCCTAACCCTCCTCCTCGTGACTGGAGAGGGCTCCCCATGGCGCCCCTCACCAGAGCCTTTCCCCCTAACTTTCCTCCCCATGGCACCCCCCAAAGCAGCCCCTTTAACCTCCCTCTTCCTGAGAGGACTCTTCATGGTTCCCCTCAAAGGAAGCTCCCCCCATAACTTTCCTCCTCCTGACTTGAGGTTTTTCCGTGGCACCCTCAGCTTTCCTCCTCCTGACTTCAGAAGGCTCCCCATTGGCACCCCTCAGAAAAGCCCCTTTCTAACCTCTCTCCTCCTGACTTGGGAGGGCTTGCTATGGCACCCCTCAAAGGAGCCCCCAATCTTCTTCCTCACTCGAGAAGGTTCCCCATGGTACCCCACAACCGAGTTGCCCCTCAACTTCCCTCCTGTCTTGAGAGGCTCTCCATGGCTCCCCTTGTGACATGAGAGGGCTCCCCATGGCGCCCCTCAGAGGAGCCCTTCTAACCTTCCTCTTCCTGAGAGGACCCCCCCCCCCATGGCTCCCCTTAACCTCCCCCCTCCTGCCTCGAGAGGGCTCCCCCAAACCCTGCCGCCAACTCAGGAGGGAGTGCTTGGCAAGAGAGCCCCTCCTGCAACTCCCCAAAGTCCCAGCTCTGGCTCTCTCTGGCGGGTGCAGTGTAGGTGTGTGAGGTCTCTGGGCTTGGTAGGGACAAGACCCAGCCCCAGAAGCCAGGCCAGAACCCACAAGGAGACTTCTCCTCCAGGGAGCCAAGCCTTGAAGGGAGCCAGAGAGCTGGGGGAGGAGGGCAGGCTCATTCTGGCAAGGAGGGAATTTCAAACCACTTCTCCTCCCAAGGCTGCGCTCAGGGATTTGCAGCCAGGCAAGGATCTTTCTCATCTGCATCCACATTGGAGAGATAACCCGGTTTGGCACTCATCTGGCTCAAGGCTATGGAATTCTGGGAGTTGGAGTTTCTTGTGGGCCCAGAGTGGAGCAGAGCCTTGAGCCAGACAAGTGCCAAACTGGGTTATCTCTCCAGTGTGGATGAGATCTTATTGCGGCGTCACTCCAGACCCCGGATTAGACCTATAAAGAGGGAGAAACCCCAGAGTCCTATGCCAAATGTTTGTGTGTGTGTTGGTTGTGTGTAGGAGGAAGAGCGGAGTTGCATGGACTCAAGAGATCGCTTGGTTTGAGCATTGTGTGTGTCTCTGCCCCTTCCCTTTGCCTGCCTGGCAATGAGTTCTTTTGGGAAAATGTACAAACTAGGGGAGAAATGTGTTTGGGTGAGTACATGATGGTTTATTTTCTCCTCCTCTTGTTGAGTTGAATCTACAGAGGAGATGCTGGCCAGACTGTGCAGACCTGGATTTTGCTGTGAGTGTATTTGGGGCTGGGACTTAATAGGTTTTTATTTTTATTGCCATTGTTAGCATAAATGGAATTGCAGGTCCTTGTCCCTCAGTTGTCAACCTCTTTCTTTCCCCTCCTCTCCTTTCCCACAACACAACTGCTTCTGTTAAAGGCGACAGAAGAAACTGGGTGATGTATATTTCATAAGATCTACACACGGCACAGCATGAGGACCTCTCTAACCTAGATTTGTCTTATTTGCTGCTGGAAGTGTACTCTCTTTTAATGCATGTATTTGAAATAGAGGGAGAAACGTTTGCAAGAGGACTGCAGGCTGCTTTAAGCCAAGTACCTCGGCAGAGAGGAACAAGAGAGTAAAAACAGGGACAGGATGAGGAGAGCTTTCCTGTGAGTACCAACCTTTGGAGGCATTTGAATGAAAGAATCATTCTGGGGTAAATTTGGATTATTTAACCAGGCGTGAGTATGTTCTTTGCAGTTTTGTAAAAGTAGTGAACATTGCAGGCTATTCTGTCTATCAGCAGGATTTTTTTGTTGCATTTTTTAATTTTAATTTTTGTACTTTATTTTAAGATAACTTGCCAAAGTGTTCCCTCTCTCTCTTTGTCAACAACATATGAATTTATAAATGTTATAAACGATTGCGTGTGATTTCCGTACGGTTTCATATTTCACATTGAAAGTGCTATTATGCTCGTCTCAGCTATCACAACCAATTCTTAATCTTATTACACAAAAGGAAGCATTTTAAAATGTGTGTATCGTATAGTTAGGAAACAGCAGTAGTTTTGGAAACTGTTGAACTGTCTTAACTTTTATTGGAAGAAACGTTGACATTTCGTTTGTCAGAGGATAGTTGCTGACATCCAGGACAGATTGTAATATAGAGGCAACAAGACATCTGGGAGAAAAAGTAACTGTATTCTGAAATTCTTTATGGTTTTTATAAGTGCAAATATTGAGAAGAATATTAAATTCATGTTCTAGTTCATATAAAAAATAGAGTATCAGACATTCAAGTTGGTAATTCTCAACAGAAAGAGGTAAACACAAAAGGTCTTTTTAATGGAAAGCTGGAAGCATGATGCACTTTCCCAAAACTGACCACAGTTAGGCCACAGAGAAAACATTTTTCAGAAGAGGAACTTAGACACTTGCAAATGCTGGACAGGCATTTGCTATTGCAGCTTAAAATGATAAAAGCATCCTTTTACAAATTGCTGTTTCCTACAATGCCAGGAGAGAGACAGAGAAGGTAACAGTGCTGTAAAGTTCTTGTATCAGTTTCTCTCAGAGAAATACATTCCAAATATGATTAATAAAAGTCTGAGTGAGGTGATGCAATGGAACATATACAAAATACTGACCACTGCCAGCAGGTGCTGCTGTTGTCACTGTTACCAAGTGTTAGAGCAAGAGGCAGAAAAGAGGAGAATGTTAAATAAGTAGTTTGCGTCCATATATATATATATACATAGTTGCCCTGGGATACTATTTAGATAATCAGGATGTGCTAAACGTACTTATGTTGATGGAGTAAAGCTTTAATTATAGAAAATAATTTAAAGAAAGTAAAACTGCAGAGCTATCTTAGAACTCTGTTGTTCTTCATTCCTGTGTTGTCCTCTACAGAGATGCTACCATAAGTTCCTAAAATAGGAGCTGGGAACCTGCTTTTCACAGAGGGCTACATTTCTTCAGGGCTCCTCTGCCATGGGCTGTATGCAGATGGTGGGAGGAACAATTTAGGGAGCTGGGTTAAGCTTAGCTTGTAGAAGAAAAGACCAAGAGGTGACATGATCTTTAAATATCCGAAGGATGTCATGTAGAAGATGGAGCAAGCAAGTCTTTTGCTGCTCCAGAGACTAGAATGAGAACCAATGGATTTAAACTGCAAGAAAAGAGATTCCACCTAAACATTAGGAAGAATATCTTTACTGTAAGAGTTCCTGAACAGTAGAATTGACTGTATCAAAGGGTGAGACAGTCTTCATCTTCACCTCCATCTTCAGAGGTCTTTAAACAGAGGTTGGATGGACATTTTTCCTGGAGTGATTTAGTTGTGTATTCCTGCATGGTAGGAAGTTGGATTAGATGTCACTTGTGGTCCCTTCCAACTGTATGGTTCTGTTCTCCTTCCCAACTCTTCAGGCTGCCAGGACTGCTGATTCTTCCTAGAAGTCTGGGTTTGGCAGAGGTCTTTTCCTTACTCTCCTTTTATTGTTGAGTCTGCTTTGCTTCTCCCCACAATGTTTTTTGTTCCTTCCCTTCCTCTGGGATTCTCTTCTACCCATGAAATTAGCCACAAGCCACAGGTTGCCTGCATGAACTCTAAAGTGTATTTTCCCTAAAGCAAATGGGTAAGCATGGATTTCACTCCACCAGTGATAAGTATTGTCATTTTGCCACACTCTGAAGGCATGGATTATAGATAACTTGTTTCCCAAATTTTTCATAGTTTGAGAAATCTAGAAAATGCACAATATGAGTTGCAGCAAGGAATGGTTGGGCACCCAGGGAATCTCTAGGGAAAACTGCAAGGAATTTAGAGGTTCCTCCAGATAGCTTTTGTGAAATAAATCAGATGTTTCAGTGGGATTTTAATGGAAGAAGGGAAAGGCTTGGTGTGTTTGTGGTTGCTGACTCTGTCCTTACTTAGCTGAGATTTTAGAAGAGTCAGGGCAGCCTCTGTGTTCTATAATTAAGGGATAATTCCAGCTTGGAGTAGATGATTGTAGGAACAACTAGTTATTTGCTTTATCCTCCTTTAGGAGATCAAAGATAGTGTAAGTTTTCAGGCTCCATAACTGAAGTACTTCTCCATGGGTGTTTTTTTTTTTTTTGTGAGTGGGTGGAGAAACCTTATGGGAGGAAGGGTTGTGTGCAGCACTAGGCACCCAGTGTATAAATATCTAAAATGGAGGCCATAACCGAATCTCTATATTTGTTGTCCCTGAGCCAGTTGATGTTTCTGATGCAGCCAGCCAGCTTGCAAAGGAAACACTATTTAGCTCAAAGCATCTTGAAATGTTAATGTAATTGTTTTGTGCACTTACCGAACATGATATTGTTATCATGAGATTTCCCATCTCATTTGTGCACTGCAGCAAGCCACAGTTGCTCTTTACAACCACTGAAGTACCTGTTGTACTTCAGTGTTTCCATCTTAAAAGGATCAGAGTGTTTACAAATAGGGCTTGTCTAATGCTTGCATGAATATTCAGTTATATACTCTGCTGTGATCTGGGGTACCAAGTGGTTTTATTTTTTTTGGTTTGGAACAGTTGTGGAGATACTGGTATAATAGTGGTCCTCAAAAAGTTGAGCTGTAAGCCTGGACAATTTAGCTGCAAACCCAGATGGCCTTAATGTAAGCAGTTATTCAGCCCCTACTCTGTAATATGCAGTTAATAATTCCGACACAGGCTTCTTGTGAGTCTTTTTGAGCTATATGAAGAAACATGAAAATGGAAATACTAAGTTCTTGTTACTGAAGCCCCCCTCTTTTTTTTTTTTGAGTGCAGCTGTGTAAAGAGATTCAAAGAAGTGAATTTGGGCTGGTTACAGACCGCCCATTTGGGGCGGGCTGTACCCGCCCCTTTCCCCAGTGTATCGGGGCCTCAGCTGCCAGAACGGCAGCCGCTGAGGCCCTGATCCGCCGCTTTTCAGGCTGCGGGGAAGCGGCAAAACGCCGCTTCCCCGCAGCCTGAAAAGGGGTGTCCTTGGGGCTTCAAGCTGAAGGCTGCACCCAGCGACGCAAAGCGGCGCCACAAACCAGGAAGGAGCTCCGAAATGGAGCTCCTTCCTGCTCCGTGCTAAGGGCGCACTAGGCGCCCTGGCGCGGAGCGAGGACGTCACGTCCGCGCCGTCCCGTATAGAGGCGGTGCGGCTGTGACATCCTCATGGCGGCGGCCGTCTGGAATGGCCAATGTCATTTTTTACGCGCAGAGCGCGTATTAGGGTTAGGGAGGTGCGGAAGCACCGCACTTCCCTAACCCTAGTATGCGCTCCGCGCGTACTTTAATGGCGGTGTGTAACCCGCCTCAGTCTCATTTAAAAAACAACTAAACCAATCTTCCCAGCCTTTTGACTGCAAATAATGGGGATCCAAAACATTCAATTGACTGGATATTGTGGAATTTCAGCTCCCATTACTGGTTATGCTGGTTGGGGCTGATGGAAATTGCAACCAAAATGTTCTAAAAGTCACATGTTCCTCAGCCCTGGTAGGCACTTGCCACATAGGAGACTACCAGATTAGAAGGTTGTTGTATTCATTTGTGCACTAACCTTCAATACCATTATAACGTGTTTCAAACCCATTGCAATATACAGCACACACAAAGTCAGGATATACATTTCACCATTCATGAAAGATCTCTCTACCTACTGGTTGGTTTCTGAGTTCAATTCAAAGTGCTTGCTTTGGCTTATGAAGTCCAAACAGTCTGGAGCCAGGATATCTGAAGGACTGTCTCCTATGCCTTATATGAGGGGTAGGCAACCTTTTTGAGCTGGGGGCCGGGTTGCTGTCCCTCAGACAACTGGGGGGGCCGAAGCTAAAAAATAAATAATTAAATATTTTTTTTAAAAAAATTAAATATATAAATAAACCAGGACAAATGTAGGACAAAATTTTCAAATGGAAGACACTTTTTTTACAAAATGAAGACACGCAAAAAAAATTTTGCTGACTTTAAAAACTGTTAATATAAATGCATGTTTCTGAGGCTTCTATAGACAATTGCCCCCCAAAGGCCCCGGCGGCAATTGGTGGCAGAACCGGGCTGGGGCCGGTCCCAAGGCCTCGCTGGGCCGCATTCGGCCCGCGGGCCGCAGGTTGCCTACCCCTGCCTTATATTCTTCTGTTGCTTCACTTGGAGGTGAAATTGTAGACTATAGGGGATAAGGCATTCATTGTGGGAACTCCCTTCCCAGGAAAATTAGCTGAATATGAACATCATAGCATTTAGGTGCTATTTCCTCCCCCTACCATATTTAGTGGTATCTGAATTATTAGTTTTGTTGTGTTGGCAAGGATATAATGGTATCAAATTGTGGATTATTGGTGCTATTAGATACCTGTTCTTTTTTAATATTATATTTTGTGAGTCATATTAGGGACCTTGCTGTTTCTTGAAAAGCAGAATAACACTTATATCTTTAAAATTTATTTAAAGGAAGTGGATTCCCTCACTTTCTTTGGACAGATTTGTGCGTCTTGTTTCCAGTGTGGAAATCATTACAGTATAGCAAAACAACAGCCAAAATAAAAAAATAATAATACAAATAGCTACTCTCAA
>NC_056525.1:41742906-41770178 GCF_019175285.1 Sceloporus undulatus | reverse complement strand
TAATAACTACGTATGAAGTGGGCATTATTTGCCAGAGAATTCATCCTTGCATGGCTTGTCCTTTTGGTTTTATGTTCATTTAAGTCAACATATGGATTAATAGGCGAATGTGGATACTCAGGACTACATTTAGGACTTCTGTTGGGTTCTCTGTATTCTCATTGTTCCTGCTGCATGCTGAGAGATTTTGTTTTTCTCTGTTAAAGTCTGATATGTCAAGGCTAGTGATAAAAATCAATAGAACTTATGTTCAATTTCTACCCCTTATGTAGGGGGGGGGGGCCTTGAAAAGGCTTTTAAGAAAGTGAAAAGAAAAGTAGATGTTTCAAATAGCCTTAAAAAACCTGCAATCTCATAAATCGTGTTACGCTGGCAGGCAAATTATGCATTAGATACTTATGGTGAATTCTGAATGTTTATACAACAGAAGGGCCCAATTCTAAATTCCTTACTTGGCCAAAGGTGCCATTGAAAGAAAGCAATAGGAATGATTCTTGTGTGATTGAGGAATGTTGTGCCAGGGAATGATGGTAAATGTATTATGATGGTGCTCTGTCATTTGTTTTTATTTCTAGAGAAAACTTGTAAAAGTAGGCTTAAAGTCTGTGGTTTTTCATTTGTATAGCTATAAACACACTGACTTTTTGTTGTAAAATATGTAAGTTTCATACTGCATTTTCAGACATAAAAATGGTAAGACATGATTATGTTTAAAAAAGAACAACAACATCTGCTCACATCTAATGGTGAGAGAGGTATGTACTGCTTCAACTACTGGTGTGTTACTCAGCTGTCCAGTCATACACTGCACAGTGGGAGCAGAACATCCTCCATAAATCACAGAAGCTACAAGATGCTTTTGTTATGCTGCATTCAATTTTGGGCTTGTTTTGATATATATTGGATAGGATATGGGACTTTGGCCATGTGCCTATGTGTGGAAAAGATTTATTTTCTGTAAGAAAATTTTTTCCTTATATACAATTAATTTTAATCATTTGTGGCAAGAAACGTAAGGTGTATAGCATCTGGTGGCCAAAAAGAAGTAATTTTCCCCCCCTTTGTTGTCATGTGAGTCTTTGGCACACTGAGCACTCTGCTTAGTTCTCTGCTCTTAATTGTTCATATAGGCCCAGTACAAATGGGCACTTTGTGGTGTTCTCACCACAAACTAGGGCTAGATGAGGCTGGGCATTTACATGCCCAGCAGCCCTAGTCCATGTGGATGCCACCATCATGGCTCGCTGCCATTCACACAGGCGGTGCCATGATGGCACGAGCATCATAGAGCACCCAAATGGCAATGGGAAGAAGTGACACAATCGGGTTGCACGCATGCGCCAATCGCACCTCTTCCAGGAAGCTGCTTTTGGCAGCTCCTTTTTGCTCCCAGGAGGGAGCGCATCATTGCCATGATGTTTGGTTGCTGCAGCAATGATGTGGGGCAAAGAGGAGTGGCATGGAGCTGCCAATCTGTCGAGCCCCATAGATTCTCTTTAATTTTGGAACTGGCAGATGCATACTTTGCTCTTTCTGATGTTTTCATTTCTTCCAGTTTCTCTCTTATGTCCCTTCAATAACTGTGCATGAATGATTTTGTGCATCATAACAAGCAAACAAGACAAAAAGGCCACAGAAAATCATGAGGTTATATCCTTAATTGCATTGGTATTCCCTGGGAGCTTCAATTTTAACACAGTCTTTCGGATGACCAACATCTGGGTATAATGCTTTTTTAGTTTTCCATTTAATGTCTCCTCTGGTCTCCTAGTGTACATTGTAGGTTGACATAATTATTACTATGGCATTCACATATCGTAAAACAGCATGATTTTTGCTTTTGTCTGTTTCTTAATACATATGTCGTTTGTGTATAACAGTGAGGGAGATCTGACTAACCAACTAGTGCACACTTAGAGTTTGGAAAAATTAACAATTTTGGACTACAGTGCCCCCATCAGCATAGCCAGCCAAGAAAAGGAATATTTCCAAACTCTAGCACTAGCAAGTAGATGACGTGGAAGATTAGGTGAAAGAGAATGTTAATGTGATTGGGAATACAACCCTCTCTCCAAAGTTTGGTGGTTTAATGCACATGAACATGCACACGACTTAGCTATATGGAAGAACTCAGTACATGGAACAAATGAACAAAACAGCAGCAAATTCAAGAAATCTGAAGAATTTCAGACTGAAAGATTATCAGAAGAAAATGTGTTGTTGCCACTTCATATGCAGGACAAGGTAATTTAAGTCAAGTAAATCCACTGGGAAACTCAGAAGGAAGGTGTGGCAGCGGCATCCATACTGCTAATTTATCCTAAAGGGAAAAATTGTAGGACCTCTGAAGTACATGTACTCTTAATCACATCAACCTGTTAATATTTTTGAATGAATAAGAATAAATGGCATATGCTATGTAATGTTATTTTAAAGCTTCAGATAATTTATAGCTTGCTTTTTCATTTATCATTCATAGCAATAGCAAGTCCATTTAAAAAAATGTGAATACATTTTTCAGTAGTCAGAAAAAGCAGACCCTAAATGCTGTACATGCTTACACAGGAGTAAGTCTCACTGACCAGTAGTGTTTAGTAGCATTTATTTTTGAATAGCTGTGTGCTGGGTTGTCCTATGAGCCATTCGAGCTCAGGTAGATGCTAAATTGTACCAGTATTTGTTGTTCTATGTTTTTAAAACGAATTTATCAGAAGTTGGTTTTGACCTATCGTTATAAAGGAGGGTCAATGTAATGAATAAATTTTTATGGAACATTCTGTTTTCTTTTGACTTATATGTGCACAGTAAATTGAAGTAGTAAACACTTGCCTTTTCCCTTTTGTATTTTATTGCTTCAGCATGCAGGGAGATAGAATATTTCCTTTTCTTCTGATTAGAAGAAACATGATTCTTATGCTGATTTTGCGTGAGAGAAAAAATACATAATTCTGGGTTGGATTTTTTTTTTTTGAGGCTTCATTTGGTGCTTGAGTTTGAATAAAGTCAAATAGAGAAAAAAACTTGTCATTAAAATCTTGACATTCTAGAATTGTTTGTGTCACTTGATGCCCCATCTCTCTTTCCTGCGGCATAGACTTTGATGGTGTGCGCATTCCATCTGCATAATAGAAAGTGTTTGAAGCTCTCTTTTGCCGAAGGCTTTATTAAATCAGGGATTCAGAATGAAATAATGAATGCCCATTCATTCATAGAAAATGTTGTTCTAGCATTATGTGTAGAGAGCAGTCTTTATTGTTAGTTACTTTTAGAATAATAAGGATGTTTTGAACATTATATTAGACAATATGGCTGCCATAGCAAGATCTAATTAATTCCCTTAAAAGGATGATACACTTAAAGTTGCTTCTACATTTAATAAGCAAGGGTGGAAGAAAAGACTCCAAATTAAAAACTTGCACATTAAAAAAAATATTTTGTATAGAAGTAGAACGTGATTTCAGGAATGGGTAACTTTTTGTTGAGCAAAAATGAGCTGGAAGGCCAACAGGCAAGTGATATAACTTGCATATAATTTTCCTTCTTTTGGTGGACAATACAGAAATGTTAGTACAGTTTTGATGCTCATAGTATAAAATAATCTAAAACAGCTTCTGAACAATCTTAATGTTAGAACTTTAAAATAGAAAAGGAATAAAATCAGTCTGTTCATTGCCTCTTTCTTTTTTCTAATTCTGTAATATATCACCTACTTCTAGAATGCATAGTTCCATTTCGAAATCCACCTCTAATGTAAAACTGAAAAATCTGCATCACAGTTAATTATAATTCTAGCAGAAATTGTACCCGTAGATAAATAGCAACAGATCTAGTGTAGATCAGTATTTGCATATTGAAAGATATTGGTGGTTGGAAAAACCTTTTGCTTCTAGCTTTTAAGAGATGGTTACGAAACTCTGTACTTTTTTTGTTCACGAGACTGTTATTAGCATAGGTGGCTCTTTTGACCCATGCTGCTTTCTTTTTGCATTACTTATTCATTTATTTTTTTAGTAAAATTCATGTACTTTTAAAGATTCTTCTGTGGTGGGATCTACATTCTTTGCCTATCCAGCCAATGCTTTAGTGTTAACCTATATTAATCTGCATAAAATGTGTGCACAGACCATATTGAATCTATATTCAGGTTATCCTAACAGTAGCATTTTATTGTGCACTCACTGGGCGGACTAATGTGCATGGAATGAATTTTTCTTCCCATTTACCTTTTGTATTCATCTTCTTACAAATAAAGATCCAATTTTTTTTTACTAGGGTTTAGATTCTATCTTTCAGCATAAATGAAGCATATAATTGTGTTTTTCTAACAGCTCTGCATTAAAAAATACATTATTTTTCTTCTAATGGTGTTTTCCTAGACATTTTTTACATCTGGTGATGATCATTCTTTTGTTTCTAGCTGTTTAGTATAACAATCTTTTTTGTTTTCATCCTGTGGCAGGCCAGAACTGATGTTGTGATTCCAGATTTCATACCCCATAATATGCTCTCTGTTCTGACAGCTGTGCTTTAAATACAGATTTGTGAGCAGCTGCTGATGTGCAGGGGCTGCTTTTCACACATCAAAGTTCAGTGTATGTACACTTTGGGGTGAGGCTTAACAAGGAGCATGATGTCAAGGGTTTTACTAGTAGCATGGTCCCATGCTTGTGTCAGCATACACATATGTGTAGTGCATCAATATGACTTAATTTATGATCCACTGATAGCCAAGTCACTTTTGATGGACATTAACATCAATGTTTTCAGCCTCTCTGTGTATTATATTCTTCTTAACTGTTTTGAGTACTATGTTTAATGGAAGAGTAGGATGTAAACTCAATCAGTAATCACACTCTGGCCTCCCTGTTGGTGCAACAAATAAGAGGGCGAATAGGTTCCCTCTATTATTTGATTAACTCTTCCCAGTGTCATTCTTCTTTGCACCTTCTTTATTTATTGAGAGAAATGTAGATTCTGTTTGTGCATTTCTAGCACAGAAAAACTGTAAAAACAGCCTGCAAGAGGTAGACCTCAAAATGAACTTGCCTCATGCAGGTATAAGTATGGACTATGGAGAAAAAAGGAGGTGGATGATGACGATGACGACAATGATATTTATTTATATCCTGCCTTTTTTCCAGTTCAGGACTGAAGGTGGCTTCCAGCAGTTAAAACTAATACATTTCACAGGGACGGTTTAGCAGATGGATATCATTGATAAACGTGATGGCTGAAATGTTGGCTAACAAGAGGATTTCTGTCTAAATGCATTGTTTGCATCACATTTTTTTTCACTGACTAGAAAAAAAAGTTTGTCTTCAAAACTGGCCAGGATCCTACTTGGCACCCTTTCTCACTACACAGTTAAAACACTATGATTCCACTTCAGCTGCATGGCTGCATGGTATGGAATCTTGAGTTTTGTAGTCTGATGAGGCACTAGAGCTCTCTGGTGAGAGAGCTGAGATACTGCTCCCTGAATTGGCAATTTCAGGATTCCTTAGGATAGAACCATATCAATTAAAATGAAATGTTAGCATTATAACTGTGTAGTTTAAAAGGGCCCTTTGTCAATACTTGCACAACTGACTGTAGCATTACTGGTCTGACATTTCCATTGTTTATGTAATGAGGTATCCTGGACCTCATTGATCAAATAGAAATTCCATCTCCAATGGCTTCACCATGTGTGCACTGTTGAACATACGGTAGTCATTCCAGCAGCATTCAGTGTGATCTTAACTAAGATCTGCTGCACTCCAGGTTCCTAGTATGACTACACCATTATATGTAGTTTTCAGTATAATAATGTTGGTCAACTTCATGTGAAATATATTCAACTTGGCATTGGTGTATGATTCTATGTAAGCCCTGTTGGTGTTAAAATGTGACACCAGAGGTCAAACTGTGACAGTGATGAGAGTGACTGAAGCAATATTGAAATTACCTCTTTGTTTAACTCTTATAGAATCATAAAATCGTAGAGTTGGAAGAGATCACAAGGGCCATCCAGTTCAACCCCCCTACCATGCAGGAACTTTCAATCAAAGCATCCCCGACAGATGGCCATCCAGCCTCTGTTTAAAGACCTCCAAGGAAGGAGACTCCACCACACTCCAGGCCCTTACTGTCAGGAAGTTCCTCCTAATGTTGAGTTGGAATCTCTTTTCCTGGAGCTTGCATCCATTGTTCTGGGTCCTGTTCTCAGGAGCATCAGAAAACAAGCTTGTTTCCTCCTCAATATGACATCCCTTCAGATATTTAAACAGGGCTATCATATCACCTTTTAACCTTCTCTTCTCCAGGCTAAACATCCCCAGCTCCCTCAGTTGCTTTTCATTGGACATGGTTTCCAGACTCTTCATCATTTTAGTCGCCCTCCTTTGGACATGCTCCAGTTTCTCAATGTCCTTCTTAAATTGTGGGGTCCAGAACTGGACAAAGTATTCCAGGTGAGGCCTGACCAGAGCAGAATACAGTGGCACTATTACTTCTCTTGATCTAAACACTATACTTTTATTGATGCAGCCTAAAATTGCATTTGCCTTTTTAGCTGCCGCATTACACTGTTGACTCATGTTCAACTTTTATTTTTCCGCCCTAAGTGTAATATCTTACATTTCTTCCTGTTGAAGTTCATTTTGTTAGCTTTGGCTCAGCATGAGCCAAAGTTAAATATTTCATTCATGTATATTCTCACTTTTATTTTAGTTCAGGGGTATCTGAAATGATGGGTGCCATATTAATTTTTATATACAGCCTCAGTCTTTATATTACATCACCCATCTACAGTTATAAAATATTGTATTGGATGGATTACCTTTGCAGATGTAATTAAATTTTTTAATTGCTGACATACGATTTTATGTTGGCTTCATACATTATGTAACTATTAGGTGAAGATGAATTAAGGTCCAGTCTAGTAATTGTAGCTGTGAAGACATTACTTGAAATTTGGTTTCTACAGGCTACTACTGTCAGCTCTTTCTGAGTAACCTCATCAGAGGAAATAGGTAGCTTTTAGTCTGAGGTGGTGTTTTAACCTCTAATTATAGCATGCTTGTAAGAAAGTTGAATGGTATGAGTACTCATATAATACAACACTTTTTTTTCCTTCCTCTGGTACTTAAAATAGTCTTCTACAGATGTGATTATGAAAAAAACAACAACACCAAATGGGGCATTGAACAGAATTTTGTGTATCTGCCAGCCATATCCTTTTCTAGGATGCTCTATTCAGCTCCCACCCCAGTTTTCTATTCCTTCCCCGAGATTTAGTATTCCATGCCACTGAGCATGTTCAGTTATTACTGAACTTTTTGGGTTTTTTCCTTTCTAAAAAGTATATTTTTTCAAATGTTAGGGATACCCCAAATAGTCTGATGCATGATATCCTTTTGTGCACAGCTGATGCTGGTTGAGTTGCATGGAGACCCATGCACAGAGAAAGAGTATGCTATTAACAAATCCTTGTGATTTTAGTACCAACATGACGGAATGCATATGCTCTCTGTTAGTTTTGCTTTAAGTTGCTGTGTGAAAGAGTTAATATTTGGCAGATGCACTTCCACAAATCCTGTCTTCTACTTAGCTATTACAGGTACAGGAGCCATGTTCTTATTTACACATGTTTGCCTTGTGCATTTTTTACCTTTGGCTGTGGAGAATACTGACTTGCCTTTATCTTGCCATTGTACCAGAGTAAGATTTATTCAGCTAAATAGTTGTTGACATCAATTGAACAGATATGTCTGGCAGAAGTGGATTTGCTCTTATTTGTCTTTTTAACAGGACATTTTTTTCAGAACGTGATATACATTTTCCCCTCCTGGGAGGAAACTGGTGTAAGGAAAGATATCTTGCTTAAGGGTTCTTCTTAAAACTAAATTATTAATTCAACAAGTTTCATGCTCCAATCTTGCACTGTTCCATCTGGTCAAAATCAGGCATGCCCCAGGGTTGTTTGCTGTAAACTAGTTGCACAGTCCAGCTATTGCTGTGTAAAAAACCAAAACACCCCCCTCCTCTTAGCAGCTGCTATATTTTCACAGGCGTGAGAGGGCTTACATCTCCATTTTTTTTCATTTTTCATTTTTCCTCCCTTTTTGCATTAACCTTGTGTTTGAAAATGAGACAAATGCTGAAGTGAAGTCTATTATCATGTGATGATGAGTGCATCCTTAGTCCAAACTTGTTTCTCTATCCTTCAGAAGAATTCATTATCTTTCAGTAAGCTTTCTTGGGTTTTTCTGCCTCTAAGTCATTGGGTTGTCAAGGTGAAGAAATATTAGTTTTAGTCCTTGTAGTGCTGTGGAAACTTACTTTCATGTTTATTTATTTCACTAGTAACATACAAGTAAAATAGAGGAAGCATATTGAAGACAAAAGAGCATATACAGTAGTTATACTGTATCCATGGCATTCTGAGGATAGATTTGTTTCTGGAGTTTCTAGTCCATTTGGAGTTGTTTGTTTTGTTTCATTTTTGTTTTCCATGCCACAAATATTTATATAAACATATCTCAAGCATTGGATTCCATAGAGCAACAGAGTTTAACTATCAACTGTTCGCTTGGATGTGGGTGCACATCAGTATGGATGTCACAAGTTCACTCTCTTGATAAGGACCTTGATTTTGAATCTACTCAAAGTGGAAATCCATGGACCAGTGATAGTGCATCAGCCATCTGCTACCAATCCTTCACAAGTTTCCAGGAAAGAAAGAAACAATTTTAGCCAACCAACACAAATATGGCACTAGTTCCTGGCACACGAGAAAGAACAAGTTGCTGCTTCTCCGCATCAGATATCCTGAGAAGCACCAGTGTAGATGGCAACAAATCAACTTCCACAGGGTTTTCTGGGCTGAGAGGGTGTGACGCACTCAGGGTTACACAGTGGGTTTCCATGGATGAGTGGAGAATTAAACCCCAATCTCCAAAGTTTTATGTTCAAACCACTACACCATGCTGAAGTATATACTTCCTGGGATAGCCTGTGGATTTTCAGTTTGTAGTTCTGTTGTCTACAGGGGTGATCTTTATTTATTTATTTAAAAAATTCTGATACACTTAGAAAATAAAAGGCAAGGATGTGAAGTTTATTATTAATTAATGATAAAATTTTGGGAAAGGTCTTTGTCAAGAATGAGAATGGCCAGTTCAACTTGCTTTCTGTCTTCCATAATTTTGGGAAGAATTAAGAGATTTCTTTTGGCTGGTGAGAAGAGCAGAAATATTCAAGAAACTCCCATTAAATGGATGGGAGGGAAAACTACTGTCCTTTACCGCTAATGTTTTTATTTCTCCTATGTTAGCAATGTCAGGGTCAGTATAAAAAATTTAACTTCATCCATTGCTGTGATGACAAAGGGTTAAACCATGGATGAGCAATCTATTAGAAGCCCTGGTGGCACATTGGTTAAATGCCAGTACTGCAACCACAACATTGTGAGTTTGATCCCAGGGCTGCAAGGTTGACTCAGCCTTCCATCCTTTCATAGGTCAGTAAAATGAGTACCCAGCATGTTGGGGGCAATTTGCTTACAGATTGTAAATTGCTTAGAGAGTGCTGAATTCACTATTAAGCAGGATAGAAAGGTAAAATGCTGTTGCTATTGCTTTTCAGATTTTGTTGGATTCTTGCTGTCACCTCGAGTCAGTGTAACCAGTGGTCAGGGATGATGGGAATGATAGTTTCAACAAGATCTGGAGAGCCATAGTTTCTTCATCCTTGCATTCAAATGAAAAAAAAGTTTGAAGCATAATAATGTTTGGCACAGTTTAGGATATGTAGTAAGGATAATAAGAATTTATGATAAGTGCTGTTCTTTAAAGAACAGTTAGCACGCAATGCATAAAGAGGCAAAAAGATTCTAAATTAAGTTATTTATCTGTCTAGAAACTAGTCAGTGAAATTGTTCTTCCTAATTCACATTATAACCTAGTCTCCTTTCAGCTGCTGCTTAACAGTGACATTTCCCCTTTGAACCTAACAAATGTTTTAAAGCCAAGAGCCAGATTGACTGGCTGCCAAGATAAGCTGTGCATTCACTAGTGGTACAAGTTAGGATGCCTGAGGAATGAGAGGGGAAAGTCTTTGATATACTTTAACATTGCACTGTCTAACACTGCGTTTCTGTTAATTTAATTGACATCCTGTGTTCCTACTTCAAGGTGGCAAATTAATTGTAGACCATCTGTTTAGAAATTGGGTATGTATACAACTGCCTGGCAGTACAGCATGGAGTAGCTTTCCAATATTCAATTTAAATCAGATGAAAATGTTGGCCTTTTGAGAATTATTATCAATCAATATTTTATTCTGGTAATGGGCTCTGAGGAGGAAGGTACCGGTAAGTATTTTCTTTGCAGCTGCTTCAAGCCTATAACTTTTTTAAAAAAAATCTTTGTCATTATAATGGCAGCATTTTGATTTTCTTTTCTCACCCTGAAAAGTCAGCCAGTAAGTTCATGAATAACACTAGCAGATTATGTTTTCTTTAATATTTACCTTTATATGAAAATAGAGATTCAAATACTCTGGTTTCTTGTGGGTGGTGCATGCTCATCTGAACTGGCCAGTCCTTTGTTCACTGGAAAGTTCTTGTTGCACATCTGTTAGAAGGCTTGGATCCAGGTTTAGTTATGGTTAGAGCAGATCTATTAATATAAGTGGGACATGTTAGTCATGACTAACTTAAATCCCATTGATTTTATCCATTTGGCTCTAAGCTTCATGGCCAATGCAGTCCTGACTCTCAAATGTTCTGATTGCAGACAGCTAGGATTATCCACTAGCCATTTCTGCCGACTCTCTTTTGCAGGCAGAGATCTGTTAAGGGAGCAATCTACTGGCAGAACTGCTCTGCTGGGTAAGATTTGCTTGCAAGATCACTAAAAAGAAGCCAAGAAAGAGTGGCATGAAGGAGGAGCCAATTATGTCTTAGCTAAACGTCTAGAACAGGGACATAGCCACACTGCCAGCACAAACTTAGACCAGGGTGAGAGCAGCCCTAAGTAACGCTCAAAACTTCTAGGCTGTGAGGGATTCATTAATTTTTAAAGAAATGCTTAATTAAATATTTAAACTTGTTTTTATCATTCCTTTAGGGCCATCTGTTTTCAGCCTAATTTTCAGAACACTCCAGACCAGGTGGCATAGCGGGATGCTGTGTAAACAACTGCCTGCTGCCACTGCTGCCACCGGCACAAGTCACTTCCTTTGAGGTCACAACAAGGAACCTAGCCATGTGATCAAAGCTGGGCACCTCATTTTTTACCTCAGAGGGAGTGACTTGCAGTTGCACCAGGCAGCACAGTGGGATGCATGTGTAGACACCTGCCTGGCATCATTATGGAATGCAGAGGCAATGGAGGGAATTTCAGAGCTGGAACCAGAATAATCTGGAAACAAACTGGAGTATTCTGGGTGGGGTGGACCCACTCTCAGTCTACATTTGTTGTTTCCAACATATGGTGACTCAATGGAGTTTATCAGACAAGGGAAATTGGAAGTATAATCCAATAGCAATCTGAACGCAATCATGGGGTTTCACGTTATTGCGTGATAGACCACCACACGCAATTTCGGGCAATGGCAAGCTATTTTCAGGCAATGGGATTTCAATTCAAACACAATTCGAATTCACGTACATTTGTTGAACTAGCGAATTTACATGAATGTGTTCTGGCCCCACTTTCTTTTCATTTGAATTTAAGAGAAATTCCTCCTGTGTGATTATGGTTGCCATCCCGGGGGACCTCAAAACTGGGAAAAAATGTAGGACAAGGCTTAAAATGTAGGACATTTTTAAAAAAATTCCTGGCCAGGAAATTAACCAAAAAAAAGGTCCTACATTTTTAAACCTTCTCCAAGGCCTGGCTGGGCCTGGGAGACAGCCTCTCCCAAGCCCCTCGAGGACTCTAGGGCCCCGCTGGGGCCTGGGAGACTCTGTAGGCAAGAGGTGCACCATGTTAAGAACTGCATTAAGCAAACTTGGGCTGCTGCACACTGCTTTCACTCTCATCACTCCATCCTATGGAATCCTGGGATTTGTAGTTTGTTGTGGTGCCAGGGCTGGGCTTTGAAATCTCAGACATAAGAGAGGCAAAAGGCTTGGGCTGCATCTACACTGGAGAAATCATCTGGTTTGAGACCACTTTAACTGCCTCAGCTGAATGCTATGGAATTCTGGGAATGGTGGTCTGTTCCAGCACCACAGCAGAATGGCAGTTAAACCCTTGGAAAGCTATCTGACCAAGGTGACCAATGCCCTCACCCCAAAATGTAGGGCACCCAAGCAAAAAAATGTAGGACATGGCCAAAAATAAAAGCTAAAAACACCCATGTAATTATAAATCCATGCTTCTTAGCCATGATCCAAATGGAGGACATGTCCTGGAAAAGGAGGAGGATGCCTGGTCACCTTCTCTCTGGTCCAAAATACACTGCAGAAATAAAACAATGCTGGGCTGAAATGCCCAGAGTTCCTCACCAAAGCTGCATCCACACTGAGGAAAGAATCCAGTTTGAGAGTGACTTAACTGTCCTGGGTTAGTGCTGGGGAATGCTGGGAATTGTAGTACACTGTGGCCCCAGAGCTATCTCTGACAGGGAGTCCCATAACTCTCCAAACTTAGTTGAACTGCAGTGCCCAGAATTTCTCCCCAGGTGCATCCACACTGAGGAAATGGTCCAGTTTGAGACTGCTCAGTGCTGGGGAATCCTGGGAATTGTAGTCTATTGTGGCACCAGAGCTCTCTGACAGAGAAGGCCAAATCCCTCAGACACCAGATCTCCGGGGTGTGGGGTTTTGGCGCAACAGGGGCCCCAAGGCGCAGGGGGGGGGGGAGAGAAAAGCCTGGGAGTGTGAATGAGCTTGGCTGTGGGGCTGCTCCGAGAGGAGGAGGAGGAGGAGGTGGAGGGAGGGAGGGAGCCAAGGGAAGTGCCAGGACCATCCGGAGCAGCCTCCTCTCTTCCACCGCTCTGCCCTCCTCAGGCAATGCCTCCACTGTGGACTATTCAGCCTCCTTTTGTCAAAAGAGCTCTGGTGCCACAAGAAACTACACTTCCCAGAATCCTGTAGCACTGAGCCATGGATGTTTAAGGGGGGAGTCAAACTATTTCTGCAGCCTTTGCTACCCCAAAGCGCTTCCTATTTACAAGCAAGGCAAAACCTCTTCCTTCACCAAGCCATTGAAAACCAACCCAAGCGGAGGAGGGCTGATTGCTTCTTTCCCATTGGTCAGCTTCGGGAGAAATTTGCATATTACAATTAAAGGTGTTTAGGGCCTCAAAAACGATCCTGTGATAAAGAATTACAAGAATACTGACGCGGTTTACATTTAAAAGATGAGGCAATTAAACTCCCAGACAACATGAACGATTTATGGCCTTTTTTTCTTTTCTCACTGTAACCTGGAAAGTAAGGCTTCCTGAGGGTATATATACCAAGTGGGCTCACTTGGTATATAATAGCTCTGAGTGGCAGATGTTTTAAAGAGCTGCTCTCTAGGCTACGCCAGTGCGCCAGGTGGGGAGAGTGGCGCACAGCCGCGCGCGGAGGAGCGGCCCCCGAACCGGGAACAAGGCGTGGGGGGCCCCCAAACCGGGCCGTGACCGTGAGGGGCCCCCAAAAGCGTGATTGTCACGGGGGCCGCCGGGTTATGGCATCCCTATGTGTGATAAACTCCTAAGACGAACCTGTCATGAGATTTTGATGGCAATATTTGTTCAGAGGGTGTTTGCCTTTGTCTTCCTTTGAGGCCAAGAGAGTGTGACTTGCCCAAGGTCACCTAATGGGTTTCCATGGCTGAGCAGGGATTCAAACTTTGGTCTCCAAAGTTGTAGTACAATGCTCAAACTTTTATATCATATTGGCCTAAATTTTTAATAGCAAATGTAATAAACTATGTATACTATCTCTGCCTTCTATAGATTGCTTCTATCCTCTTCTGTGAGGTTTCTGTATATTTCTTAATGACTATAACAATGCATACCCATATTTGCTGAGATCCAAAATCATGGCAGTTGCTACATGGTGGCTATGCATTTCCATGGCCTTTAGAATTGCCATGTCAGGCTTGTTAATTCTAGCATTTTGGGAGCCCTGTTTTGTTTGTTTTTTAAAAATTAGTGTATGAAAATGGAAATGAAGAAGGACTTAAAACCTGGAAATATCGGACAAGTGTGAAAGGAATGGGAGCAACATCCCCCTTTTTTGACATATGAAAGATATATCATGCACATGAAAGTGAGGTTTATCTGAAAGCTTATTTCTTAGTGAGTCCTCTGAAACATGTCAGTTGAAAGGTACTCTTTTATATACAGATCTGAGGAACAAAATTTAAACTGAGAGAAATAGTAACCATAAATGAAAAACATCATACCAAATTACCTCTATAATTATTAATTTTTTGTTTAAAGCTTTCTAAACTGCTTTTGTGGGTTTTTTTTTTTTTTGAAGTTAGAAATCAACTTTGTAGAAATCAGCTTCAGTGAAGTATGAGAAAAAGGTTATAATGAGTTCAGATCCTTACTTGGGATGTGACCTATTAATTTCCTCCCTCACAAGGCTGTTGTGATGATAAATGATTTTGGAGTGTGAAAGGAAGCCTGTTAAACTTTCCAGAGCATCTCAGAGGAAGAATGATAAAAGGGTAATAACAATGTTTTGTGGACGAGTCACTTTTCTGTAAGAATGTGCAGGTATTAAACATCAGACTTACTGTTTTTGAGACTCACTGTTCATGCTAAAACATGGTGGAAACAAAGTCAGAACTGTCTGATGTTTCATATCCTTACAGGATAGGCAAGTGCTTCAGTGAAGGGATTTTGTAACATTTAACATGACCTTGAGTTAAAACTATGTCAAGCACTTGATAGTGAATGTTTCAAGAGACTGCTTTAATGTAATCTGTCAGTGACCTAGCCTCTCCAAGGCCTTCATCACAAGGGAGGAATTTACCAGTTTCTTCCTTCTTCTCAGATTCCTGTTTCAGGATTCAGGTGTGGCTAGATGTACGTCTCAGCAATGTCTGGCTTTGTACTTGTGGACCATCCTTTCTGCTTCCCCCCTTCCTCAACCCTTCAAAGCTGTAGTTCCAAGCCTTTCATGAGCACTTTTTCAAGGAACCCTGGGTCCAGTTGTGATTAGATATAACCACCACCACCACCCCCCCCGCCTTTTCACAAGAAGAATATTTGTATGCTTATAGGCAGTTTGTTATATGGTATTTACCACTTACTGTAATTTTAAGGACATTTTAAAAGCCTGGAGAAGAGGGGAGGAGTAGAAGCACCGTAGATAATCCCTAGCAGGAAGTGGCATATTGGTGACACACACTGGGATGGCATTAGAACAGAAGATTAGAAGACACAAGTGTCCAGAGTTGTTACTAACATATCAGAAAGTCAGAGATGCATAATCTATGGCAGATTATGCCATTACTGGCAGGAGGGCATGGAAAGTGAAGGAGAGAAACATTACTAGTAATTATTCTGAAAATTCTTGTGTTTTACATTGTTGTTATTTTTTGTTAAGTGAAGTTCAATTTACAGTAACCTTATGCATGAGAGATCTTCAAGAGCTCCAGCCATCAGCTGCTTTGCTTAGATCTTGTAGACTCAGGGCCATAGTCACCTTGATTGGATCAATCTACCCATAGCATACTCACCCTCTTTTTTTCTTTTTCTTTTTTGCACTCTTTGAATGTACTGAGCATTATTTTCTTTTCCAGTGAACCATGTTGCCTCATGATATGTCTAAAATATGACAACCTTAGTTTGGTCATATTGGCTTCTTGGGAGAGATTATGCCTGATTTCCTTTAAAACCCTTTAATTTGGCAGCGCATGGTATCCATAGCACTCTTCTTCTGCATCACATTTTAAATGAATTGATTCCTGCCCTGGCAACTTTCTTGATTGTCTAACTTTATTTTCTTTTCCAGTGAATCACATCATCTTGTTATACAATGGGACCTCGATATCCATGGTGTCCATTCCTGAACCCCATGGCTACCAACATCCATAGGTGCTCAAGTCCCATTGTCCCCAATGGCGATGTGTGCACATGGCCATTAGGGATAATGAGACTTCACCTGGATAATCTAATTATTATCTGTCCCCCCATCTCCCGAGGAGCAGAGTTTTTCATTAGGAGTTCCCAGCTACCTCTGTTGGCTTGCTCAGGTGGCCCTGAAGGCTCCCCAATTTCTCCCTTCCATCTCCTAACAACCCCAAGGGCCATGGCATTCCCACATATTGTTCCACCAAGAGGAAGTCAAATACAGTGGTACCTCGGGATACGAAATACCCAGGTTACGAAATTTTCGGGATACGAAAAAATCCCATAGGGAATTATTGTTTCGGGTTACGAATGTTTTTTCGGGTTACGAAAAAACTTTTGGTGCTTTTTTCGGCTTTTTCGCACGGAATCGCGGCTTTTCCCCATTAGCGCCTATGGCAATTCGGCTTACGAAGGCTTTTCGGGTTACGAAAGCGGCCGCGTTACAAATTAATTTCGTAACCCGAGGCACCACTGTACATGATGAGCTCATAAGATGGGGACTCTGGATTGTTGACGGAATTGACTTGCGACCTTGTAGTTTCCAGTACGAAGAGGGAAGGGGGGGCTCTTTAATGGTCTGTAGTGGGGGGCTGGGCTGCATCAGGTCTGAGTGGGAGCAGGCATAGTGTTGTGGCTGCCACCATATTCCCACGATTCGTGCCTAGGGCTGGAGGAGGAGCTGCTGCCACCTTGGTCAAAAGTGCCGGTAACAGTCAGTCCAGGGCAGGAAGGCTGCTGGTCCTTCTGATCATTGTGGCCTGCCCCTAATGGCGGCATGGCCATGTGCACATGCTGCCATTGGGGACAATGTAGGCTTGCTATCTGCAGATGCTCAAATCCAAAGTATGACAGCCTCAGTTTAATCATTTTAGGGGTCATGGGCCAAATAAAACAGCCTCACCCTGTCCTGATGGCAACCTGTCTTCATGATGCAGGACCAAATCTCTGATTTGAGTCCAGACTGTCTTCACAATATAAGGCCAGTACCACAGCAAATCTGCCCTTTCCCTCCCTTAAACCAGCTTTTGAACACTTACATTTTGCTTTGGATTTTGCAAGAAAACCTAGAGCACTATATAGCAACACTCTGCAGCTGACTATACACATGTCTGTGCTGTGTTACTATGTGCCACTACTGCTGGAATAAGTTGGTCCCTTTGAGGTCGCAACAAGGCACCCAGTCGTGATTGACTCTGGGTGCTTTGTTTCTGACTTAAAGGGAGAGTAACTTATACCAGCAGTGGTGATGGCACATGACACAGCAGTGGTGTATGTGTAGGCAGTCGCCTGGCATTGTTGTGGAGTGCGGATATAATGAGAGAATCCAGGACAGGTCCCGGTCAGAATACTCCAGGAGCAGCTGGCTGGTGTAGACAAGCCCCATGTTTCATCCTACCAGTGGTACACAGACCATTGCATGAGAACTACTGCTTTATAGAAAGCTGTGCACCAGATATATAATTGGTAGGTCCCATTTCTGATACATTGTCCTGTTTTATGAGAGTTCTGCACCCTCTTCAGAATAGGCAGAAAGTTGTTGCATTTACTGTAGTCCAATCTCTTCTTATACTTCCAGTTTGTCTCAGCTATTCTTCACATATTCTGATAAGATGACCACAGTGGTGTAAATGTACTCCAGTCTATCATACTCTTAGGGCCATCAAAACTTCAGTGGCTCCTTCTCTGTGTAATCTCTTTGATTTCTGAATAACTTCTTATTTAGGCTTACTGAGGTGTCTCAGAACTGTGACCACTGATAGCTTTTACTACAGTGTTAGACTATGTTACTCATAGATCGTCAGAAGTGAAGGGGTTCTGTTTTTGACAGTGTTTTGACAAATTTGATTGGCAGTTTACTCTGTTGATACCTTTTGGAGCAAGAGTGCTTGCAGCATCTTTCCTTTGCTGACCAAGTTCTGGAATATTGATATTGTTGCTATAGATTGCTGAACGCACATCCAGAACTCTCAAAGGAGACAGTTTGTCAGGCTGTCATCATTGCTGCTCATGACTCCACTGCCTCCCCACTACATCTCCAAGATAATGATTATTTGTACTGTATATTGTCCTGAGGCTACTAGGTGTGTATATCTTTTTTCTGTGACTATTGTTTCTTTTTGACAGTGTTTTTTATCATATGAAAATATAAGTTGGTAAACACCTGTAGTGTGGTGCATTTGATCTAATGCCACTGGTCCACAGCTTGCAAATAGGTTGCCCTTCATTGGCAGAGCTCATGAGCTTACAAATGATACAACTTCGGGCTAGTGGTGGTATCTGCCTTTCCATAAACCAAGGCTTTGACTCAGTGTTTTATTGATGGGGGTTATTGCAGCAGGTAGTTTTTCTTATCTGAGAAATGTGACAGTTCTGATATATGAAAATAAAATAAACCATGGAGGTTTTTTTGGTTCAGTTTTTTGACTAATTGTATTTGGACATCCTCTCTTGTAGTTATAATTAGTTCTATTTAGAAATTGTGAACTGAAACAGACTGGCTAGTGGAGCTTTTAGTGCTTCTGATGTAACCTAAAGGAATATCTTCTACCCTACATTTATAAGGCCATGCTCCTTGGGCAATAAGAAGCATGCCAAATGTATTATTAATCTGCCAAATGTTTGGTAAAGTACATTTTGGTAGCCAAAATACCAAGGAATTCATGCACGTGACTGATTGCAATGTATACCAGCACTGTTTTTCATGATTTGGAGACTTATACATTCCTTTGGCAGGTCTGTTTCTGATGTTGTTTGTACCTATATGAAGGGAAAAATCTGTCCCTTAGTTGTTTATGAGAGCGCTGTACCAGTATAATAGAAGTCTATGAGTATATGGCTGTCTGCACAAGGAGAAATCATTGAAGATTAATCCACATGTATGAGGATGGTACATGTGAATTGTCCTCCAGAATCATAGTTGGTTGCAGAATCCACATGGAAGTAGACCAACAATGTATTTCATGTCATTATCACCTGATCAGTTGTAAATCATGTCCCATGTTACTGTATACAGTCTGTATATAATCCTAAGCTACTGTATATACTTGACTATAAATTGACCTTATGTATAAATCAAAGGCAGGTTTGGGGGCCAAAATTATGGATTTTGATATGACCCATGGTGTCCAGGAAAGTGACTAAGAATCCTGTTAGCTTAACTTTCAAACATAATATAAAGGAAACTGCAAAGTCTAGTGTACAGAAAGAAAATATAAAGCCAGGTCCAAGGTGCAAACCAGAGAGTAGTCAAGCAATCCGAGGTCCATGGTTCCAAAGGCAAGATGATCAGGCAGAGGACAAAAACATCAAGTGTTTCAGAGAGTCAAGATTATTAGGCAGTCCGATAGTCAACGGTCCAGGCCAAGAAGACAAGGAGGGTCAGGATCAAACATGCTTTCACCAGCAATCTCAGATAGTCTCTGACAACTGCCCTGGTGTCCTTCCCCTGTTTATATTACCTGCTCTCATGAATTTAGCTGTTTGCTAATTAACTGGCATTTTTCATAAATCCTCCTTGAATGCCGGAGGCATGCCCTTTCAGCTCTTTGCTGGTTTAAGGTAGGTATTTTCTTCCATGCCTGAAGGCTCTGCTGCTGGGAGGCTTGGTTGCTGAGCCTCCTTGGAGGCCATAGACTCTGCTTGAGCTGGCAGGGCACAACTACAGCCAGGCTCAGGTTCAGGCTCAGGTTCAAGCTGAGGTTCTGATTCAGCCTCCTTGTGCTCCTCTGAGTCCTCAAGCTGGCTGGGCATGACAATAGAATGGGGCTTATGCTTGCAACGGTGCAGCATGTGTGGCGGCTGCGCGCGCCATTCATTTAATGGCGACATGACTTCCATGTAAACAGGAAGCCACGTATGGTGCGCCCGCGTATCCCCCCATCCCCGGCACTGTACTGTTTTTTTTTAATTAAAAAAAAAAAACAACTAAGGAAACTAAAACCATCCAGGACTTTGATCCATGGACAAGTTGATTCCATGGACGTTTCTTTGGTTCAATTTTTAACTATTTTTTTAAACTTATACGTGAGTGTATACAGTATTGTAGTTAAAAACAAAACAAGACTAAGCAAACTTGAAACCAGACAGGACAATGACATATCCCAACATGTCTATTGTATTTTGACATGGGGGTACTATTATTATTATTATTATTATTGGGTATTATTATTATTATTATGTACTATTAGTATATAAAAACTGTCATTTACCTTTTTTAAAAAATGATGTGGTAAAGTAGAATGGGCATGCTTTATTTCTGAGTACGTTGGCTATTTGGGAGAAATTGATTTTTTTTTAACCATAGGAGGAGATTAGAATGCTCATTGGGGCTAGGAAATACAAGAAGTATATATTTTGCTGTAACTTACAATACAGTGGAATTCTCATTGGGGTCAGGAAATAGCCCATGGCTAACAGAGTGCACATTTCCTTTTCTGTCCTGGTATGTTGGCAGTTAAATGCCAGGAGGAGGTTTTTGGTATTGTTCTGAATAAAGAGAGGAACACTTATGGATGCCAGTCAGGGAAATTGGATTGTATGGTGAAAAACTAAATATTATTAACTAAGATATTTAAAAAGCAGAGTGCACTGTAAGAGGACTGGCAGTAAAATGCACACTGCATGAGAATGTGCCCTCTAGTTGCACAATATAATTTCCTATATCCTGGGAGTTATTCCTGGGATAATGCTCCGTGAAAGCTAGTCTAGCTTGAGAAACATTCTATAGCTCAGCTATAGAGCTGTTCATTTCCTGCAAAAGGCACAGGTTTAATCTCTGGCATTTCCAGTTTAAAAACTAGAAAGGTTGGAAAAGGCCGCTTGTTGTTATCTTGAAGAACCTCTGCTAGTTAGATACACATTCAAACCCAGAGTTGAGAAAATATAGCTCCCAGAATTCTCCATGTTGGCTGGGGAATTCTGGCAGTTTTAGTAAAAAAGCCATTTCTTCAAGTTCAGTTTTGGACTGTGGTATAAATCCAGTTCTTAGTTCCAGTGATAACAGATCCACTGAGTCAATAGGAACTTGCTAAGTTAGGACTAGTGATCTCTTGGTACCTAGTGGTCATCGAAAAGATGACGATACTCCAGTGATTTGATGGGTTGATACCCTAAAGGTACCAATCATGTCTGATCTTGGAAGCTAAACAGGGTCACCTCTGGTTAGTACTTGGATGGGAGACTACCAGTTAATAGCCAGGGACTCGCAAAACCATCCTGAGTAAGTATTCTTTGCCTAGGAAACCCCTATGAAATTCATGGGGACAGTTGGTTTCAGTTCTAGAAGTGGTCTAACTCAGTGAATATACTTTGGTGCAATATATTTGCACCAGTATATATTTGGACATCAGTAACAAAACAAGTGCTAAGGGATCCTAACAAAACTTGGTGGCTACTCTTCTGTTTAATACTCCCTATAATTTGATGACTTGTATCTTTCATGGAAGAAAGTGCTGTTAATATTTGCTAGAGTTAAGTACACTTATCCCCCAAATGATGTAAAATCACTAATGTTGAAAATCAGCTTAAATGTGATGGCTTTAACTTCTAGGATTTTGGAACACTGAATTGAAAGGGGTATTCAGACTTGCTGCTTATGAAATACTTTGGAGGCAGGGAACACTATATAGATTCCAATCAGATTATACTAGGAATAGGTGGATGTTCATGATCATGATCTACTGAAGATTATTTGAGGATTTGGAAAACAAAACCAAAAACTGGGGGAAACAGTGATCATTTAAAGAAAAGTGTGAATGTTCATTAAGGCACTTTTTGCTCAAAATTCATCAATAATGCTATTTTTAGAAGTCCATTAGAATTCTTCTTTCCTAAAACACAGAGAGGACTGTTGACTAAGAGAAATTTTCTTGTACAGTACCATTAAAGTAGAAATCTTTTACAGGAAATATTTGAAAAGAATCTTTGAACATATAACATTAGTTGTTTAAAAGCCCTTTGCAAATAGATGTACTCCCTTATAGATAAGGAAAATTATCTTTGGGGCTATATTTACTAATCATTTTTGTCATTTATTTTCATTTATAATGAATATTGCCATTATATTTGCCTTATTGATATTAACAATCTTAGGCAAGAAAAATAATGGCACTATAATGCTCCTTAGTAAGATTTTTGTTTAAATGCATGTATTTGTGTGTGTGCTTATTGAGTATAAATATAAAACACTATCAGGCTAAGTGTTGGGCTTTTTGATGATAGGATTAGTTTCAAAAGTATGTACCTCTAGGGCCAAATGAGAAATCAGACCCACTGTTTCTGTTTGCTGTACTCTGTTCTCTGTTCTTTCTCCTATTCACTCAGTAAGGGAAAGTACTACATCACATGTCTATGTGCCTTCAGGTTGTCTTTTGACACATGGTGGCCCCATGAATTTTATAGGGTTTTCTTGGGCAAGAAGTACAATGGACCCACAATATTCACAGGTGTTTGGTTTATGGACCCCCCCCCCCCCCCGATACCTGCATCTGTGGATGCTCAAATTCCATCATACATAGTGCTGTGGTAAAATGGCATCTCTTTTATAAAACAGCAAAATCAATGTTTGCTTTTTGGAATATTTTTTGGTGTGAAGATTTTTGAACCTTGGTTGGTTGAAACCAAGAATTCATGGATATGGAGGGCCGACTGTACTCAGAGATGGTTTTGCCAGTTCCTTCCTTTGGAATATAACCTATAGCATTTGGTTTTTGTTGGTGGTCTCCCATCTAAGTACTAACCAGAACAGACCCTGCTGAACTTCCAATATCAGATGGGATCTGATGCCTTTAGGGTCCAGGCAAGGTATTACATTATATAGTATACTATACTTACTTTATTGTTAGATTGTATTGCACATGTAGAATAAACCAAGTACAAATTTGGTGAAGTCTACATCCTTTCTGAAATCTCTCTAAGCATGCTCTTTGAGGGAAAAATTGGAAGTCTGGCCTTTTCTTCGGACTTCTTTTCTTCCCCATTAGCTAAAACTCTGGTAATGATCTTGGTCTTTTCAATTTTGTAGAGACATGGGAATGATGTTAAGTACAAATTTGTTTTTGCAGTGTTTATTACACCGACTACTACATACTCTGTACATTCATGTAATTGCCAAAAGAGTTCTTGGGCCAACAGTTGTGTTCATAATTCAAAAGTTGAAAATGGGCTTGAGCTCACAAAACTGAATGCAAAAGATTTTTCAGACTTGTTTTGATGCTAACTTAATAGAGTGATAGGATTACAAGCAGAAAGATTGGGTACAAGTAAAAGGCCCACCTGAGCTCATTAATTGTTAATCATACAACTATATAGTTGAAGAAAAATTGTTGTAACTAGCCTTTAGTAACCAGTAGGCTATGGGCCATGACTTGTATTTTTTAATTACACGATTGAGTCAAGCTGTATCTCTTTCTTTACCAAAAGCAAGCATGGGTTCCTCAATTTAGATTTGTGGTCTGGTTATAAAATTGTTTTCTCCAGTGCCATTTTTCTGCCTAAAGCATGACTTCTGAATTTTTCAAATATTTTTAAGGAAATACATAAGCAGCAGTTTCTGGAGAGTGCACTAATATTTAAAATTTGAGTTACAGTACTTTGATGTATTCTTGGTTTCAGAAGCTTGAAACTGGTATATATAATAATAATAATAATAATAATAATAATAATAATAATAATAAATAGCTGTGCAAATCAAAATTTATGGTGGGTGATTGACGCATTGAGAAGAAGCTGTCTGCCTTCAGTCTACCATAGAAGAAACAGAAAAACACTGTTGTGATACTATAATAGGCTATTGATCTATTCATGAGCTGTTTGAAATATGACCATATTCAGGTTTCCAATCAGTCTTGAACAGCCTAGGGTTTAGGCCTGTTGTACTGGTTGACTTGTTATCACTCACTCCAGATATTTAAAAGCATGTCCTTGTCCAAGATTTCTAAAATCATGAGACAAAATAACAATTTTTTTAAAAAAATAGTGTGGGTCCCCTTGTAGCATTTTCATTCTCATATGTGACCATTTCAGATATACAGTTTTTTGGGAGATTTTTTGTTGTAGGATAATCTAATCAGCATGCCTCCAAATTCCTTGAAGCTAGCAGAATGTTGATGTAGCCATTACCTTTGTATGCAAATGTCTTGGTGGCAACCCATTTCCTAGGGCCAACGGCATACAGTTTGCTTGGATGCGTCAAACTTTACTGCTTTAGTTTGATTTTCAACTTATGCACTAGGTAAAATTACTGCTTTTGATTCCCTGGCATCTTGGGGCTCCCTGGATTTATATTTCAGGTTTCTTATTAAGTAAAGTAAACAACCAGAATCAATACATTATTTGTACCTTTAAAAAAACCTGTTCAATAAAGTAGGAAATTGGTATTGTTCTGTAGAAACAAAAGAAAGACATCCATTGGGTCTGCTTTCCTAATTGTATAATATTTGCCACCACTAGAATGAAACACCGCCAGTGCATAATCTGCTAAAACTCACTGTTGCTTTGTTTCCTCAAAATTGTTTTGCATTTATAAATCTGTCCTACCATAAGTATTGTTATGGTTGTACTTGCTCATGGTATAAAAATGACAACTCATGGGTTTGGTTTGGAATCAATTTAAGGGTTGAGTTGTGTTGTCCAAAGTAGCAGATGCTCTAGAGTCAATTCAAGGGTTTGCAAAAGAAGCCAAGCTTGCACAGTATTACCCCAGTTTGGCACCTCTTTTTGGCTGGACCACTGAAACTTGCATCCATGTAAGGAAGAAAATCTTGATGCTTCCTGCAGTTTCTGCAGAGTAGTTTGACATACATTCTCTTGTTGATCATAATTTGATTTATATGCTTATGCTGAACTAACAAATCTTACTCTATGAAGTGATATTGACCTGAAAATTTGCTAGATAATCCCTTTATTTAAGAAATCGATTGATTGTGAGTTTTATATGTTAGACTCATTAGATCCAGATCAAGAATTTTAGGCTGTTTTTGATATTTCAGTCTACATACCATTTACCCTCTGACACAGTATGGCAGCATCTACAGCCCTGATGTCCATTAGCTTTGATATATGTAAAAAGAATGCATGAAAGAGAAAGCATTCCCCCATATCCTGCTCTCCTTTCTTGAAATTTTAAGTGAGGATCTTTAAGCAACAATCTTCTTATAGATCTGTGGAAGATTGAATAATTGCCTTTTTTCCTATTGATTTATAGAGCCGTTCTATAAGAGGCCTGAAATATTTTGTTTTAATAATTTTATTGATTTTTGCATTTTTGCAGGCCTGCCTTGATAAATGTATGTGTCTGTATTGTGTTACTATCAAGCAAGTCAAATTTTTACATTATTTAAGTGCTAAATTAGAATTTTAAAGGTATGCCATCTACTGGGAAAACAAACTGAAACACTAAGTACCTTTTCAATCATATGTCTTGTTTTATAAAGTATTTAGTTCACAGATGACTCATAACTTGCGAGGCTCTGACACTGGGTATCATAATATTTTGATATTAAGCTGCAGAAGACCCATTGCATTATCAACTTACCTCTGTAGAATAGAACAGGCAGCAGCTGAGGCATAAAAACCAAGGCTTCAGTATGACAGAACTAAAATTGGACTTGGCAATTACCACATGCATGATTCACAGTATTGTGAAGTGAAGCTACTATATAAATCAGCCCCAGTAATCATAGGGTTTAAAATTAGTCTGTTACTATTAGCTCTGCTAGTGTTGGCATATGCTGAAGTGTTATAAAAGTGAACGGCATAGAATACTGGTTTAAAGTAAAATCCTTTAAGTGATACCCCTCCCCCCAATGAGGTTTTAAGTTCATGCAGGAGGAGTTTTGAAGGTGCTAACAAAGGTTTCTATAATGCAAATGCACTTTATTGTGCAGTGAGGTCTAATAATAGCTTAGTGATGGTGCACATGATTTGCATGTATAAGGCTTCACATTCAGTTCCTGGCATCTCCACTTAAGGGATTTCAGGTAACAGAACAGAGCAGATCCTTTGTCTGAGGACCCCTGGAGAGCTGTTCCAAGACAGAATAGTGATCACTGGGTGAGATGGACAAATGGCCTGCCTTCACTCTCTGTATAGCTCAGCTTCTTATATATAATCTTCTGAATGATCAATATTCTTTACAAGACAACATTTCCATCACTTTCAAGATTCTCAGAATAGAGGAAGAGGAGATATGAGTCTTGGTAGATGCTGGAAAGGCTCTTGAAGTTGAATCCCTTCATAAATCTGCTCCTGAACAATTTTTAAAATATGAAAAATGGCATTAAGATTGTAACCCTAAGCAGGCCCAGTCCTACTATGTATACTCAGAAGTGAATTGATTTACAGTATGTGAAACATTTGTTGATTTAATGGAGGTATAAGGATACTTTGCATTCCTTATATGTAATATTTAATTTTGCCAGTGTTAATATGTCATCTTAAAATGCACTGTAAAATATCAACAGTATTTTATCAGTGAAGGAAGACAAACATGACTTGGCACTTGTATAAGAAATGCCTGTCTGACACAGCACTGTTTTAACATTGTTTAATTATTTTTAATTATGTGACTTCATTGGTGATACTTTTTACCATGACACTGAATGCCACCACATCTCATAGTTCTGATGTGAAACCTGTACTTAGGACAACAGGCTACTGTTAGAACATAATCTGGAGAAATGGAATGATTCCCAATTGACAAAGGGGGCCAGGCAAGGCTGCAATCTGCCACTCTGTTTGTTCAACTTGTATGCAGAAAATATATGAAGAGCAGGTTTAGATTGACAAGGAGGATTGACAATATGAGCAAGAAACATTAACAAAGATATGCAGATGACACCATACTACTAGCAGAAAATATCACAGGCATGGAAAAATTACTAAGCAAAGTCAAAGAAGAAACTGCAAAGGTGAGTTTAAAGCTGATCATAAAGAAAACAGAGATAATGACCATACATAGATTCAACCTAGACAATGAGGAAATCGAAATACAGTGGTGCCTCGGGTTACGAAATTAATTCGTTCCACCGCGGCGTTCGTAACCCGATTTTTTTCGTAACCCGAAAAAGCCATAGGCGCTAGCGCTGGAAAGCCGCGTTTCGTGCGAAAAAGCGCCGAAAAGCACCAAAAAATTTTTCCGTAAGCCGAAAAAAAAAAACGTAACCCGGAACAGTTTTTTCCTATGGGATTTTTTCGTATCCCGG
>NC_056525.1:41692003-41742806 GCF_019175285.1 Sceloporus undulatus | reverse complement strand
CGGCTTTCCAGCGCTAGCGCCTATGGCTTTTTCGGGTTACGAAAAAGCCATAGGCGCTAGCGCTGGAAAGCCGCGTTTCGTGCGAAAAAGCGCCGAAAAGCACCAAAAAATTTTTCCGTAAGCCGAAAAAAAAAACGTAACCCGGAACAGTTTTTTCCTATGGGATTTTTTCGTATCCCGGAAATTTCGTAAGGCGGTGCTTTTGTATCCCGGGGTACCACTGTAGTTAAAGGATTCCTGTATCTTTGATCAAACATTGCTCAGAGTGGAGACTGCAGTCAAAAAAACAGAAAAAGACTAGGAATGGGAATGGCATTAATGAAAGAACTAGACAAGATCCTAAAGCGTGAAGATACAACTGAGCACTAAAGTTGGAATCATTCAAGTCATTGTATTTCCCATCACTATGTACAGATGTGAAAGTTGGACAGTGAAAAAAGCAGAGAAGAAAAAAATCAATTCATCTTTGATATGGTGCTGCAGAAGAATGCTGAGGATAATCAGGCCTGAAGTCTCTGTGGAAACCAAGGTGGGTTACAGACCGCCGAAAAGCGGTGCTCTGCCGCCGCCGCCAGTTGCTGCATCCGGGAACCGCAGCAGCCAAATTGCACGGTTCCCAGATGCAGCGAAGAAGAAGCGCCAAAATGGCACTTCTTCTTGCGCCCCGGATGGGGTGCCATGAGGCGCTACTCGCGCACTCATGGCGTCACATCTGGGGCGCGACGTACGGACGCTATGTGTCTGATACATCAAAATGGCGGTGCCTGTGTGTATAGGGCGCCGCCATTATTATGCCCCCGTCATGTGCTAGGGGTGAGGCCGGTATGGATGCTAGGTCCTAGGCCAACCCCTAGCACGTGATGAGGGCGCCGCAAAGGCCCGTTTGTAACTGGCCTAAGATAATCAAATTGAGGCTGTCATACTTTAGCTACATCATGAGGAGGCCTGACTCATTAGAAAAAACAACAATGCTAGGAAAGATAGAAGGTAATAGAAAGTGAGGATGACTGCACACCAGATGGATAGACTCAATCAGAGATGTCATTGGCCTGAATTTACAGAACTTAAGCAGATCAGTGGAGGATAGGGAAGAGTGGATGTCTCTTCCACAGGGTCTCCAAGAGTCGAGGTCGACTCCAGGGCAGTTAACAGCAACAACTATGAGATGACTGTTGTTCAATGTATGATTCTATTTGGCTTGTCTTTATTTAGTATTTATTACCATTAAATAGGTACAGTTTTATGCAGCCATTTATTATGAATGAAGTAGAGCTGATAGGTAAAAAAATGTATCCTCTTCCCTCCACTTTGCAACTAATTCTGAAAGGTCTTCTTTGGAAAAAGTCTTAACTATAGCTATGGAGGTTAAAGAATTAACACTCCAGCCCAGAAGTCAAGCTGCATTTCATTTTTGTTCAATACTGAGATTTTGGTATAATTCATATTGGTATACAGTACAGTACTATACAATAGACTGCATTGGTTGATTCCAGGTTGTGAATCTTGAAATTTTCCTATGTATAAACAAGTATTTTGTTTCCATTCATTAGATGTGTTACATTCTGAAACATGGCTTGTTTGCCACTCCATCAAGTGGCATTGCTTTTTATCATGTGTAGAGATAAATATGTGGGTATTCTTGCAAAGAGATGAAGCCCTCTGACTTTGCACTGTGCGCTGCGATTTAGTCTCCTCCCTACTTAAATAGCATGCAATATGGCTAAAGAGCTAACCAACAGTTAGAGCAGAATGCATAGAAGTTAGTGCAAATGGGCTGAATATGAGAAATCACAATCCAAGAGACAGGAAATGTGCCTTTTAGCCAGGAAAAAGCTGTCATTGGCATTGTGAAAAGAGTGGTATAAATAGGGCATTGGATTAGAAAGCAGGAAACCTAAGTATTGTGTGTTTTGCTTTTCTGGTGGCCTAAGATAAGACTATTAACCCGTTCTCCCTCAGTGCTCCATTAATGTTGTTTGTCATTCAAGGAAGGTCAGCTTTCTTTTTTAAATTGTTCACAGCTATTGGAAATAAAGCTAGTTGGTGATGTCAATAGTAGCTTGCCTCTAGAAGGCATGTGGTTGTGTTTGGTTACTGAGACATCTCCCTGTGGACTAGATTTTGTGATGTTTCCCATTTCCTAGAGGTGACACCAGCACTGCTCTGTCAACCTGCCAGTGGCAATGCTGAGAAAGTGAGACATCTGGCATCATTCCCATAACGCATCATCTCTGTAATGTCCTAGCTTGCCTGGGGCTGGAGGTTTTTGCTCTGGTTTCCAGTGAGGCCTTCCCAGGAGGGAGCTTCAAGGATTGTCAGTGTGCCAACTGCCTAGATAAATTAAACTTCTGAGTGACAGCTGAACTTCATATTTATTACCTAATAGAGCAATTAAAGATAGATGCCTATGTTTGGAGGTTTGTTCCTTCACTTATTTTGTGGCAATTTTTGAAATAGTTTTTAAAAATTTATAATGAAAATATGAATTACTAGTATAAGTAAAATATTAACTCTCTTTCCCGCACAGACAGACAGATCCCATTCTGAGCAAAAGGAAGATGCAATCCTGTGCATATTTATGTGGGAATGTGTCTTATTGAACTCAGCGGGGATAGCTTCTCAATAAACTACAAGGATGGGAATGTGAGGCCATGTAAACTTAATTACTACAATTGTTACCTGGATTGTATTACTGGTAGTGAGTCCTGCTGCTGTCCATTGGATGTTTCCACATACGTGTGGTTGAGATTGCACTGTAAGAAGTTCTTTGTAAACAAATTCTGCAGTTAAATTTTTGGAGGGACTAAGAAGAAATCAAAGTGTGAACTTATAACAAAGTAGATATTCATTCATTATTAATTATGGAATTGTTGCCTTGTTGCCATTCACACAGTGCCATGTGCACATCAGTGACAGGCAGTTACTATAGCAAACACAAAAACTATATTAAGTATAATAAAATCCAGAATCCACAAAGCAGTGATAACTTTATGCCAACAACCAAAATTAACAAAATACATGATGCAAGCTTTCAAAGCTCCACTGGCTTCTTCATCAGGCAAAGGTGTTAAAAATAACACAGGAGAATATATACATATGAATACGACAGCTTTAGTCACAGGCCTGCATTTTGTCAAGATGTTGTTATTATGTTGTTCTGTGTTGAGATGGCTTGGAGGAATATCTATGCAGGCATGCTCCCTCCTCCTCCTGGCCATGTGGCACTGGGAACAAAGCATTCCAGAGTCCAGGAGATACGGCCTGAATTCCATTAGCAATACAAAAAAATACTTTCTCTGAGATCCACAAAAACTATATTTGCTTCAGTTGCTGAACACACGATGAACATGTGTTTGGGGTTTGTGGGTGGCTGCAGGTCTATAGTGCCCCACTGAATGCTTGAAAACTTGTGCTTCCCCTAGATAGCAAACATGTTTAGCACTACAAACAGTGATTTCAGATTGATTTTTACAATGCTGTGTAAGTCTTTATTGTCTCCTGGTTGATTAATAATGTGGTTTTGCTTAGTAGCAAGACTAGTATGGTTACTGCCCTCTATAGAATTCTAAAGAAGTAGTGCCTTTTTAAAAAAGTGAAACTTCTGTATGTGAACAGAACTTGTTTCCACAGTCCAGGATATCAGTATTTAGGGCCCATACAGACAGGCCTGTCTGTATGGGCCCTAGGACATTTCAACCCCCCCCCCCCTCTCTCTCTGATTTTTACCAGGTGGGTCTAAGGTGATTGAAAGAGAGGCAATGGTGACAGGTATAATCATGCAGGAGAATCTGAATGTGCCTTAACTCTTGCTATTAAAGAGTGAAAACCACTCAGATTAGTATGTTCCCACTGATGGAACTGGGAGTACGAAATTCTCTTCACCATGCAGCCTGTTACATATCCTGAAGTGTTCTCTGGACATTAAGGGAACTCTGGAGCTTATTTGTGGGATGTGGGCTACAGAGTGGAGGAGAGGGGAGAAGTTCCCAGTTCATGAACAGAAGTCAGTCGTGTGAGATTAGATTCCTCCCACACGCAGAATTACAGCTTGATACCACTTTAACTCTTATGGCTCCATCCTATGTAATCCTGGAGTTTGTAGTTTCTTGTGGTACCAGATCTCTCTGACAGAGAAGGCTAAATATCACAAAACTACATATCCCAGAATTCTGTAACATTGAGACAGGGCAGTTAAAGCAGTGCCAGACTGCATTAACTCAGCAGTGTAGATGCAGCCATTGAAATTTCATCATTGGTATCAGTCCTAAAGAGTATATGGAAAACTTAAAATTTGAGAATGAAGGCCAGAAAATTTGCATTTTATTTTAACTGGATGCTTTGGAGATCATGTGTCTCACACAGTTTTATTGTTTCTTGACTGTACTAGATTCTGGTTTGGTTGCAGTTGATTATGGGAGATTTTAGTGGATCTGAGTTAAGCTGCCTTGTTGGGTTGGAACAGCCCTGTGTAATTGCATACTGTTAGGAACAAAGTCCCAAGCATTTTCTATTGGGGGGGGGGGGGATGTGGAGACAGCTGTATCTAGTATAGCGAACTCCATTTATATGACACTATTTGCTTTTATTGGATTTATCACAGACAGCAGCAAAAATGACATTTCTTGAAATGGAAAGATGCCCAAGGACCCAGACGAAAGCAACATAGTTGAGCAATGGAACAATAAGTGGAAAGGAAGAGCTGCATTTATGCTGCAAAATGGCATGCTGTTCAGATTATTTTAAACAAAATGTATCCCTCCATTGTTGATCATGTTAATACTGACAAAATGGTGCCTGTTTTCTTAGAAATCACATATTTTTCATAAATTAAAGAATAACAACACTAGTTAACAGTCATTAGAACTTGAATACAATGCTTTTTTGTTTTTAAAGTTGAATTTTACTGAATCGTTTTAAATTAAACTGCAACCGTTCATTTATGGGTGCCACATATTTCCATTTTTGCTCCAGTCATTAGTTATCTTGCATTCCTGTCAAAAGCCTTTAAAGTCTAAGGAAGACAGACGTGTTTCTCCTTTAATTCTGATCAGAGAGAGAGAATTGTGACTGTATTAAATATTACATTTATAATTACATGTATCAGTTTAAACAAAGGCAGGCCCATTAACCACACTGTACAGCAGTGTAGTGTAGTGATCTACAGCTCTGGAGACCAGGGTATGAATCCCCGTTTAGCCATGAAATCCCTGGGTGACTTTCGGCAAGTCACACATTCTCAGCTTCACATGAAGGCAATGGCAATGGCAAAGCCTTTCTGAAGAAACTTGCCAAGAAAACCCCATGATAGGTTTGCATTAGGGTTGCCATAAAACGGAATCGACTTGAAAGCACACAACAGCAGCAGCAGTTTGTCTACTATCATTCCAATACCATATATGTGTAATTTATCATTTAGCAAATAAAGATAATTGTGAGACCAAGAATATTTTTCTGTAAGTGATAGCCCTTCCACATATTACTTGTATGGAAGGCTTTGAAGTGTAGAAAAAGTTGAGTTGCCATGCAGGTCTCATCCTGAATGGCACATGGCTGAGCTATCAGTGTTCCTAATGTCTGTGTGCTAAATGTGTATGAAGAGCACTCTTAACCCACTCAGTTCATAGATGTTGAGGAGTGAAACTAAAGCAGTGAAGAGCTATCCCACTGCTTTTTTATGTATAAATGTTCTCTTTGTGATTAATACACAAATAGGGCAAGTCTGTTACTCAATATTATGAACTCCCCATTCTCCAAGAATTCAAACACATGTGGATGTACATACATTGTTGTTGTTAACTGTTGGCTAGTTGACTTTATCTTACCATAATAACTATGAATGAGAGACCACCAAGTCCTCCTGACATCAACAACTCATCTCAGGTCTTGCCAGTGCAGGATTGTGGATTCCTTGACTGAGTCTGTCCATCATCTTTTACATCTGCATTCTACCTCACCAAACTATGGCGGGTTACAGACCGCCTATTTGGGGCGGGCTGTACCCGCTCCCCCGGTGTATCGGGGCCTCAGTGGCCAGAACGGCAGCCGCTGAGGCCCCGATCCGTCGCTTTCCAGGCTGCGGGGAAGCGGCAAAACGCTGCTTCCCCGCAGCCTGAAAAGGAGTGTCCTGGGGCTTCAAGCCCCAAGGACACCCCGCAGCGGCGGGGAGGGGAGAAAGGGGCCGCTTGGCCCTTTCTCTTGCTTCCTGGGCGCAGCCATCTGAAGGCTGCGCCCAGTGAAGCAAAGCGGCGCCGCAAACCAGGAAGGAGCTCTGAAACGGGGCTCCTTCCTGGTTCGCGCTAAGGGCGCCCTAGGCGCCCTGGCACGGAGCGAGGACGTCACGTCCGTGCTGCCCCATATAGAGGCGGCGAGGCCGTGACGTCCTCATGGCGGCAGCCGTCTGGAACGGCTGCCGTCATTTTTTATGCGCAGAGCGCGTATTAGGGTTAGGGAGGTGCGGAAGCACCGCACCTCCCTAACCCTAGTACGCTCTCCGCGCATACTTTCACGGTGGTGTGTAACCCGCCATTATTGTGTTTTTTTTCTAGTGAGTTATGTCTTCTCATGAGATGTCCTGAATATGACAGTCTCAGTTTAGTCATCTTGGCTTCAAGGAGGAGTTCAGAGTTGATTTGCTCTGCTTTTGTCAGTCCAGGGTAGCCATAGAACTCTTTTTCAGCACTACATCTCAAATGAATTGATTTTCTTCCTATCAGCCTTCTTCACTGTCCAGCTTTCACAGTTTCACTTAGAAACTGGAAATACAATGGCATGGGCAATTGTGACTTTGATATTCAGTTATATACCTGTACACTTGAGGACCTTGTTTAGTTCCTTCACAGTTGCCCTTACAAGTCCTCGTCTTCTAATTTATTGACTGTGGTCTCTATTTTGATGTATGACTTAACCAAACTATAGGAATTGTTTGGCCCTGTCTGAACAGGCCAAATAAAAAGGACTCCTCCATTCTCTTGGCTGGATAACACACTGTCCAAATACTGGTTCTGGTGTGAACAGGTGGGATGATGTCTGGCCTGTTCAGCACCAGCACTGAGTTATACTCCCCTTAAAATGAATGTTAAAAATGTACTTTTTACTCTATTCTGGTGCTGAGCATCTGTTTAAAACATGTCCTGCTAAGCCACCTGGTGCATCTGCTGCTGCCGTCAGTTACTTGTGATTGGAATGAGGCACCCAGTCATGTAATTGAGGCTAGTCAACTGAGGCTGCCTCAAAGAAAGCAACCCACAATGATGGTGGATGCACCAGGTAGCTCAGCAGAAGGTGTGTACAATCAGCTGTGTAGTGCCACAATAAAGGGCCTTCACAACAGGGGAGGATAATCTGGGCTGCACTGCACCCGTGCAGACAGGACTATAGATTATCTCAGTGTCTTCATTATCTAATTTAACGTTATTTACAAAGGCATTTTTTAGTAGCATGTATTCCTGTCTAACCTCCAACTTGGATCATCTTTTTAAAGTGAATTTTCTCTTTTGCAGTTTTAAATAAAATGTATAACTATTTTCTCTCTCACAATCAGGAACTGTGCTTTTGTTTCCTGGAATATTATTTGCACATATTATTATTTCCAAACCATTGATTCATATCAACAGTTGGTTAACTTAGGTTTTGATAATTAGCATAAACAAATTTAAACTTTAAATATTAGACTATATCTGGGCAATATTTGGCTGGTCTTTTGATAATGTATTTTTGAGCTGTCAAATGATCAACTATATTCATTTTGTATAACTTGCAAGTATATCTTGGATTTGTCTGTCCTTACTGTAGTTCATTCATTTTATTGAACTTGATGTTTTTGTGATAAGTTATCCATAATAACATATAACTGCATTTATATTTATCTCTAAATAGGGAAATTTCTTTCACTAGATACAATGGCTAATAGCAAAGTGTTGGCCAAGTTCCATTACAGCAATCTTGTGATGAATTTCCAAGATAAATTAGGCACTGTATATATAAAAAAGAAAGGTTAATTAGGCATTGTTTTTGTTTAATTTCCAGTTCTTCAGAAGGGACAAATTGCTATATGGATGTGAGGCAGTGGCCCTTTTGTATTTTGTTTAAGAAGTTTCACAGGGCTGAGCAACCACTGCTGACTTAGGACCAAGTAGCCTTCAGGCAGCAACTGCAGTGTTCTGTAGCCATTTTCTTGAAGTGGCCTCCAAAAGGAACAAAAGGCATGGTGAATGGCTCTAAAATAATGTACTCATATTTAAATGTCTTCTAATGTTTCTGTAGTTTTGTTATCTGGGTCAAGTGAAGCAGTTGCCATGTGTTCCAATGCCACTACTTTGCCTTATGGAAAAATGAAGATTGTCTTGATTGCATCTTAGGTAGATATGAAGATTGAGCCTTGAGGGAGAGGATATTGCACAGCTGGAACACGGCATGGAAAAGATTACGGTCTAATCTGCTCTTATAGTATAGCTGTTGTTCAGTGCTGAAGTGGTATGTTCTTCTTTTCTTTTATGTGAGAAGCCAGCTTGTGTTTTGATTGAGGGAAAATTGCACAGTACTGGAATACATGTCAAACAGATTTACTTTGTATATTACTGTTGCCATTGTTGTGCTGGTCACTAACTTATAGTTTGAACTATTACCCAACAGATAGACTTCTTGTTCTTTTCTACTAATATACTGTCTTGTGTAGGTTTTCTTTGAAGATGACTGAGAAATTCTTACATTGGTTGTTGTTCAGCCTGAATAATGAGGCGAAACGTTAAACTGTTTCTGATGTACTCCCTTGAGGCTTCATGTAGGAGAGGTACAGGTTGAAGTTTACTGCATCAAAGCCAGATCACAGTTTGAGCTTCTACCATGCATCAAAAGACGCTGTTGTCTTTTTGAACATTATGAAAGTGGAAAGTAATTCAAATGTGTTGTTGATGTGCTCCATGAATGTTAGTAGGTACTTTCTTAGAAATATTTCAAGAGGTCAAGCTGGTTTTCTTTTGATAAACTGAGATAAAATGAACAACATAGTTGTCATTGCTAATGAGTTGGTTTGTGACTGCAGATCTTCCTGAGGGGTTTCTTCTTGCTTATTTGGGCAGCATAGTTAATTTGTTTAGTTAATAATCAAGGGAAAAAATAGTATGCTCACTCTTTCTGTGGAGTTGCCTGTCACTCATGGCTAAGAAACTGTTTCCAATTATGTTTCCTATGTGGACATAACCTTTGTGTACAAGACTGTATGTACCCCATGCATTTCACGTGCAGTATATGTATGTACATCTATTCAAAAACACTGACAGATGGCTGGAAAGATTGATGATAAAGCCATGAAAGACATTTGATGATAAAGCCGTGAAAGACATGTTCACGTGAAGTAATAAGTGTGAGTGTCCTTGTCGTATGTGATGGAAGTATAGCTGTGGAACATACTGTTGATGGTTTGGAATTGAAACCCATATAGAAAATTCACGGTGGCTTAAGCTTTGCTTGGGTTCTGTCTGTATAAGAGTGAATTAATGGATGTTCAGCCTTATATAGTGTTACATAATGACAGATAATGTGTGCCTTCTCACAATGTTCAAATCTGCATATTGACTGTTCTGCTTAGTCTCTTATTCCTTCAGTTTTGTTGTAAAGTGAAATTGGAGCACAGATTGGCCATCTCTCATCCTCAAAAACCCTGTCTTAGGTTTGCATTAGGGGTGCTGTAAGTCAGAAATTACTTGAAGGCAATAACAACATGGTATTTGTCTGTTTTGCACTGGTAGCATAGCTGATGTCAGGACTGTATTATTTTTCTTAATGAAGCTCAGGACAATGGTCCATATATTTAGTGGGTGGACACAAAACAATGCTTTTTATTTTTTTAAAAAAGACAGAAATTTTAACATCTCTAGTTACCATATTAACTGTCTCCATATGGAACTTGGCAAATCAGTATTGCAACTGACATTCAGGACCTGTAAGAAAATATGCAGGGTATCATCACCTTCCAGGAGTATTCAAGTTCAGGTTTACAGCCAACCATGCTCTTTTTCAGAACAGTATGAACAATAAAGAGTTCAAGCATGGTATTCTGTCCCCTTCCCTCACTTTTCTTTTCCAGCTAATACTCAGCATTAAATTTATTTATTAAAATATTTATACCCTGTCTGGTATCAAAGATCTCAAGGCAGTTTACAAAAAACAAGTTTTAAACAGTTTAAAACAATATGATATTTAAATAAATTAAAATATGTTTAATTGCAGTAATGCCGTATATACTTATGTATAAATCGAATTCCCCCTACTGACCCAAAAAACTGGGTTGACTTATACACGGGTCAGTACAGTAATACTCTCTTACCGAGCCTGGCTGTCTCCCAGAGGGATAGCTGGGCTGTGGAGGAGGAGGCAGGATAAACACTCATCCCCCAAGCCTGTCTGCCCCATGGCTGGAGTGAAGAGGAGGATGGAAGGCATGTGCTTGCCCCCCCCCCAAGCCTTGTCCCCAGCCTGGCTGCCCCTTAGGAGCACTTGCCCCTGACGTCTTGTAGCCAGCCCAGTTGTCTCCCTAGGGCTGCAGTGGGGAGGAAGGGATGAGTTAATGAGGCTTAAAGGCTTTGATGAAAAGATAATTTTAAGTGCCTACATGACATGAGTGTTGGCATCATTGAGTGAGCATTGCACATTTGGGGTGCCATGGCTGACAAGGGCCTTTCCCATGTTTTAATACACTATATTTATCTCAATGGCGGGGCATGGAATAACGCACCCCAGAATGTCTTAATCCTTGGACAGGGACATTTTGTCACTATTGCATATGCATAGTCCAGTTGAATTGTTTTAAGGGTTTTAATTTTGCTCCATAGGCTTTACATTTCGAACTTCAGCAAATCTGGTGGTGAAGTGAAAGCAGGCTGATTCCTGTTTTGTTACTGCTTTCTTTTTGGGGGGAGGGCAGGAAATCTCATGCCCCCTTTCCCCCTCTCTGTCCATCCCATCCCATCCCCCAGTTTGAAGTTTTACAATACTTTATCATTGTTGTTGTGTGCCTTCAAGTAATTTCTGACTTACGGCGACCCTAAGGCAAACTTCTCACAAGGTTTTCATGGTAAGTTTCTTTGGGGTGGGGTTGCCATTTCCATTCTTTGAGGTAGAGAGATTATACCTTCCCCAGTGGGTTTACATGGCTGATCTGGGATTTGAACCCTGGTCTCCTAAGTTGTAGTTCAATGCTCAAACCACTATGCCACATCAGAACATTAAAATTTAGACATTTAGATAAATTAAAATCTTCTAAACTGATTGTATTTTCTTTAGGGTAAGAAAAGAAATCTATATGCATGATTCATGGAAGGCTCATGTTTTCTCCCCTCCAGCCTAACTCACAAACTCTATGTACAGTACTTGGTAATTTTGCTGTCATTAATCACAAGTACCTAGACAGCCTGATTTTGCCCTCTGTGCATTGTAAAGCTCATTGAGTGACCTATTAGAAGTTCCAGTTAATTTTGGTGACATTTATAGCACAGAGATCTACAACACTGACCTGCTGTGGGAACATACTGTGGCTTTGCCATCACTTTAAGCAAAAGAGAATGTGATTGGGAGGGAATGGGGAAAACCCCTAGATCAGTGCATGTTGTCATGAGCAACAGTGGCTCTACATTTGTGCATATCATGTTTTAGTCAGTTGAAGTTGCTGGCAATTGATTTCTACTATCATGGAAACAAAACAACTGATGGTGGAAAATGTATCCATAATTAATTACTGAAATGTGCCAAAGGAGAAAAACTACAGACATGGTTGACACTAAGCAGATAACTTTCACATGGGTAGGGGGAGTTGGTTCGGTATGCCATGCAGATAATAAGAGTCAATTTACTTCTTTTTTTTAAATGAACCTATAACATATAAGATGTATAATTTAAATACTTTAAAAAGCCCCTGCTGCTATTGGAAAAACACTATATATGTGTCACAAGAAGAAAAAGTATATTAAAATTCATACACCTATATATTCTTTGTCATATTATCTTTACGACTAATGCATACTACAGTAATAATATGAATACCATATAAATGAATATTTTTACACACTCACAGCGTCTGACCAGCACAGGGAGATGAGGTACGAAGCAAGACTATTCCACCACCCTTGCTGAAAAACTATTTCCTTTTTCTTTTTTCCTCTTCATGAATTTCTCCTTTTGTGTCATTCCTTTTAAGACTGTAAGCCTGCAGGAAGGGAGTGTCTTTTTCTTAATGACTGTCTGTGAGTTAATCCAGAAACCTTTTTGCTGAGGACTGGAATAAAATCTCTGGAAATAAATATACATACACATGCATGCACATTTTAATAGCATGTTGCAAGATATTTTAATCAAGATGATCACTTAGACTTGGAAACATTTCTAATAAAAAAAAACACAAAACCCTATCACCAGAACCATATATTTAAGATGAGAATAATATTTAGCATTTAAACTATAAAAGAGCCATTATGGTATAATGGTTTGGGTGCTGGACTACAACTGTGGTGACCAAGGTTCAGATTCCTTCTCAGCCATGGAAACCCACAGAGTGACCTCATGCAAGTCATACAGCCTCAGAGGAAGGCAAAGGCAAACTCTCTCTGAACAAGTTTTGTCAAGAAAACCCAGTGATAAAGTCAGAAATGTGTTGAAGGCACACAACAACAAATTTGACTATTTTAAGCCTGCCATCCCATTTTGGGAGAAAGGGGGAATATAAATTCAGTAAATAAATACATGTATGGACCTTACCACATGGGGGAAATCGGGCAAAATCGGTAGTTTAAACAGTAATTATCCCATGCAAAATGCGATATCGCAATTAAGATTTTCACACGATGCCACTATTAAACAGGCAATAAACAGCAACAAAACATTCATGGGGAAATCCCAAAAATGATTTGTTGCTGTTTATTGCATGTTTATTTCCTGTTTAATTGTGATGTGTGTGAAAATCGTATTTGCGATATTGTGTTTTGCATAGAATAATCGGTGTTTAACCCCCACCCCCCACCCCCACCCCGATTTTCCCCATGTGATAAGGTCCTATGCTGGCTTGTCATACCACTGAAAAAATCTGACCCATGCTCAATGGTTTTAGAAATTTGATTTCCAAACTCTGCTTTGAAATCCACCTTATGAATTTGGAATCCATAATGCTTGGCAGTGTATCGCTGTATACATATCCAGGAGCCCTGGTGGTGCAGTGGTTAAATGCCTGTACTGCAGCCACTCACTCAAAATCATAAGGTTACGAGTTCAATATCAGCGAAAGGGCTCAAGCTCGACTCAGGCTTGCATCCTTCAGAGGTCGCTAAAATGAGTACCCAGATTGTTGGGGGCAATTAGCTTACACTTTGTAAACACTTAGGGAGTGCTTAAGTGCATTGATAAGTGGTATAGAAATGTATTTGCTATTGCTATTGCTCTTGCTATCTTTTCAGAAATAATTGGTAATGGATTCAAACTATAGGAGAAGAGATCCACCTAAACATTAGGATGAACTTGCTAATGGTATTACCTGTTCAACAGTAGAAAATGCTGCCTTGGAGTGTGGTGGGGTCTCCTTCTTTGGAGGTTTTTAAACAAAGTCTGGATTGCCATGTGTTGGGGCTGCTTTGACTGTGTATTCCTGTATGGCAGGGGGTTGAACTGGATGACCCTTGTGGTCTCTTCCAACTCTATGATTCTATAAATTTAGTGGACCTTAATAACAGGTAAATTTAGGATTGGAGATTAAATAGGTTCAACCCTCTGTGTTTCTGCATCTTTATGTCTAGGTACTATGTTGCATCATATAGTTTTCTGGTATTTCTTATAGCTACTAATATTTTATCTTTTTTTCACCAAGAAAAGAATTTTCTTTCAGTTATTCAGCCATTTTCTGAATGCTTACAGTTAATTTAGAACCCATCAATGAACCTATTATACATACATTCCACATTTGTCAACCTCGAGTTTCATCTGTCAAAGTGCTGACATTCATTTCATTTCTGAAAGACCATGTGAAATAGCTCACAATCTTGGCTCACCCAAATTATTTTCATGATGATGACATATATACACTGCCTTTGGGGGAAAAAATATAGCAATTCGCCTTCGCAGGCATTTTGTCACATAGATTTTCTTAATAAAATTGATTTTCCAAGTACCATAATGACTCTGGATGGTAGTTTGTGGACTTGAATTTAATTTGCTTTTCTTTGCATGGTGAGAAATCAGCAATAACTGGAGATATTTGATGATGAGAAAAGAAATGTGAAGACTTTGTTGTTGTTTTTAAATGTTGCTGAATGCTTGGTCTTTAACTGGAGTCTGCACTGGAAGAAAAAAAGACTTGCCTACCATGGACCTAGTGTTGCCCATGGTAAATTGGAGACATCTCCCTTCACTTGAGGGGACCTCCCTTGAACCTAAATATGATGCTAACAGTACATGTATATAGTGAAAACTGTGGAATTCACTACCACAAGGTATAGTGCTGACTGTCACTTTGAACAGCTTTAAAGTAAACAAGATAGATTCATGGAGGTTAGGGGCATCAATGGAAACTAGTAGGATGACTGTTACCTCTTCCAGTATCAGAATCAGGAAGCCTCTATATATCACCTGGGAGATAAAGAGTACAGTTGCATTCATGTCCTATGGCCTTTCCATAGGCAACTGGTTGGCCACTGTATGACCCAAGGACTAGATAGCCCTTTGGTTAGATCTAACACTTTTTAATGTTCTTAATGCAACCCTATATATGTCCTTCAAAGGTCCAGAGCTTATTTTGTGATAATTGGGTATGGAATAGCAACATAATCCTAACACAATCTTTCTGAGGTGATAATTAAGATCAATCTATTTCCAAACAATGGAAATGTGTGAATTCCCACGACCCTTCTCCCCAATCCCAATTAAATTTCTTACACAGTGGACCCTTGCTATATCCTGGGGTTTGGTTCCAAGATCCCCCGTGTATAACAAAATCCGTGGATGCTCAAGTCCCATTAAATATAATGACATAGCAAAATGGTTTCCCTTATAAAAATGAGAAAATCAAGGTTTGATATTTGAAATTTATACTTTTTTTGAACATTTTCAAACCGTGGATGCTTGAATCCGTGTATTAAAAAAAATCCGTGTATAAGAAGGGCCTACTGTATGCTATAGCTAGAGTATCTACCAATATACACTGTTTATTTCATCAGGGTGTCTAATCTTCATCCACATGTCAGTGAAACATTTCAGTAACCCTCAGCTACAGCAGAATGGCAGCTGATCTTCTCTTCTCGTAATAGTTTCTCCTGTTTGAAAATATCCAGGGACTTAATGCTCTCTAGTGAAATGCTGTACTCTCTTATGGGTGTACTTGCTAAAAATCTGAGAATTTTGATCCTGGGAAGTAGTCAGATATGACAACTCATGGTAAATCTTCTGGGAAATAATACATAAAGAAGAAGTGAGCATGAATTTCTAATTAACTAAATTTGCAACTGATACACGTGAGTTAAAGGGCATCTGATTTATCACTTGTCAGTAAAAATGTTGATTACTGTTGTTGTTGCTGTCAGTATTGCAGTGTATGCAGTTGTAACACACAAGATAAAGGGCAGCTGATTTATCACCTGACATGAACTATGTTCATTAAGCTGTCTTGCCTTGGGGTTGGAGTGTAGTATGTGCTATGCTTTCTCTTATTTTAACATTGGACCTTCTGGAACATGTGCATTCCTGAAGCAAATGCAAGGATGCCATTTTATTTTTGGCACTAATGATCTCCACTGATTTCCCTCTGCCACACTGGAAAGGAATGCTGTATGTGTTACTTTGCCTTAAGATCTGAGTAGGTAAGTCGCAAAAATGTAGCTTCAGTGTGTGTGCATGAAATGTGCAAATAGCTAAATACATGTGTGACATTTATGTTTTATTCCATGAAGCTTTGTTGAGGATCTCCCTACATATTGCTCTTTTTCCTATAGCAAGCTACTGCTCTTGGCCAACTGTAACATCTGGACTTGCCATATGGATTCTTCATGTCATCCAAATGGCAGAGTGCAAGATGAAAAAAGGTTGCTACAGAGAAGCAGCTTGTTACAGGTACAAAGGAACATGTAGGCCAGTGCTCAGCCTGCAGGTAGCTTTGTGCACATTACTAAATAATGTTAGCTGAATACATCACACCACTAAAAGGAACCATCTGTTGTGTGAAAATATGTAGCAATATATCACAAATTTGTATTGTCTGACCATGCCTGTTAAAAATAAGTAGTTTGTTGACTATGAAGCTGTCTTTTCACTTCAGCATCCAGGTATTATAAAGAGATGTGTCTTTGGCCTGCTTTACAGTCACATCCCTAGAAATATAGAACCTGGTAGAGTTGGAAGTTACCCCATGCTTTATCAAGTCTAATTACCAGTGCAGGAAATACATAGTTAAAGGCCTTTCCTGAATAAAAGTGTCCGGCCACAGAATGATCACCTCTCACATCCTGTATTAGCCCACCACTATGCCCTCGTTATATTTTTATTGTCTCATACACACACACACACACACACACACACACACACACACACACACAGTGCGCCTGTGCTATAGGCGGGAGCCCCATACGCGGCTTCCAGCTTACGTGGAAGCCACATGAAGGGAGAATGAATGGCACACACGCCCACAGTGCACACACTCTCCCGCGACAGACCATGAGCCCCATTCAAACGAATGGGACTTGAGCTTACATGTTTTTTGGCTTATGCGGGGTGTGTGTGTGTGTCCGGAACGGATCCCCCCACTTAAGCCAAGGATCCACTGTATATTAATATTAACAGATATTTTAATCTCCAATAATCCTGTTTTAAGGGGGGAATTTGAGACATAATATTGAATGTGGATATTTTAATGTGTTGTGAGCTTCTTTGATTGTCTTGTCACAGAAAAGCGGGATAAAAATAAAAGATTTATTTATTTTAGGCCTTATGGGATGCCTTCATATATTTGAAGGGCTATTGCCTTTCAAGTATTTTCCCTTGGCTAAACAATCAACTCCTTCAACTGCTCCTCTCACTGATATGTTTTCTATTGTTGTTTGTAGGGAAAAGAAAGGTGTAGACAGTAATTAGAGCCAAAGCAGATATGATCTTAAATATATCAATGGAAATTGCTTTTCATACCCCTAGAAATACCTTTTAGGCATTTTGGAGCAAGAAAATATTTTTAATCTCCTGGGGGAATTAGGGGCCACAAAATGGTCCTGGGGGGGCTTTCACTTGGCCCAATCATGCAATATATATTTTTTTTACCTGTACCAAGAAGTGGAATGAGGTAGCATGCCACCTGTGCTAGCGCACATAAGGAATCACTTAGTGTTTCTTACAAGACACACATTCTCAGAAGGCTGGGATGTTTTTAAGCCAGCATTGCCAACCTTTTCCACTTTGCTGTAATAAATCTTGATGATTAATATAATGCAAACAAGAGCAGGCTTGAGGACAAAGGTCGCTGAGAGGGGTGTGGGAGCCTTGTTGGTTTTTTCAATGCCTTCCTACGTCCATCTCCTTTATCCCATGTTACTGATTTAGAAAATTATGCCTTGGTAGATAGAAGCATGAGCTGTAAAACAGATGCATGCTTGTGACATTTTTAATTAAAGCAATTACAGTGAGCACTGGAGGAAGCTAGTTGTGGCAAATTCATCTGTCTTATCCACATTATTACCTGTCTCCCACCTTCAGGAGTAATGATGGGAACAAGGACTGAAAGAAACAACAATATTTTCACACATGCAGGGATTTCAACTTTGGTTTCATATTTCATTAATTACTGTTTTGTCATACTACTATTACAGGAAGGAAAATCTTAATCACAGGTGCTGCTAAGTACAATGTCTCTGAATAAATTGATTGATTATAAGTAGCAACTTGTGCACATTCCTCTTCTGAACTGAAGGCTTCCTTGTGCTGCATTTGAAACTCTTGACTTGGTCCCCCTGTATCAAATAAATTAGCATTGTGTCATTTATGAGTGGCATGCAGGTGTCTAAATAATTCTGTTGGTGCAAAATACTTGTGAGCAGCAGCTGGAAAAGGATCATCCAGCCAAGTAAATTCTGATGACAAACAAATAGAAAATAGAGGGAGAAGGATAAATGGTGCAAAACAACAGAGGTCCACCCAACCAGTGAATTCAGTCAGTTACAGTTCTTATATGGAAAAAAGCACTGTATTCAACTAGACCCATGAAAGTGGCAGCTAAATGTCAAACAAACAAACAAAAATAAAAACCTCTCAAAAATGTATATACAAAAAATGTATAACAAACTTACTGTGGGCCCTTGTTATCTGCTGGGGTTTGGTTCTAGGACCCCCCGTGGATACCAAAACCCATGGATGCTGAAGTCCCATTAAATAGAATGGCATAGTATAATAATAATATTTATTTCTTTATTTCTTACCTCTCCCCATGGATGGAGGTGGGGAACATCAACAGACCAACAAACACACATCAGTGAAAAAATACATCAGTTTAAAAGAACAAACAAGCACATACATATTAAAAGCAATTCACAATTAAAGTGGTATCCCTTACATACAGTGGCAAAATGAAAACCGTGATTTGACATCTCCAGGAACAGATGCAGTTGGTACGCTAGATTTAACTATGGAGAAAAAGCTCAGGAGTGCACCCAGTGCAAGGTGAAATCCAAGAATACAGACATACTGCACACCAAACACTTTAAGAGGGTGTGTGATGATATGTAACACAGGTGAATGATCTTTCATTTCCCCAGAGCATCTCTGTTTTTTCCTGAATGATGTTTCAGTTGGTTCGCCTTAATGTCCATTACCAACATTACCAAATGTCCAGTAGACATTTAGAACTGGAACACTTCACTGAACTTGGATGGAAAGGAGAGGTAGGTAGGATGTCATCAGTATACTGGTAGCACCAAATCTCTAAACTCCAAACAGATTTTTTTGTCATGTTATGTAGCAGGGGGACAAGACTGAATCTTAGGGATAATATAGCCTACTGGTGGCATGATGCCCCCTCCTATTTTGTACTAACTCTCCCAGTATGGATTGCAATATGGTAGATAACTGTATGTAGGTATGCATGCATGTATGTAACAATATGGTAGGTGATTCTTACCCACAACTCCCACATAGCCAATGAGGATAGTTTCCTTCCTTCCTTCCTTCCTTCCTTATTTATTTATTAAGTCAGTCTATTAAAATGTTTCTATCCCACTCTACATCAAAATGTGTCAGTGTCACATACAAGTAAAGTCAATGAAAACAAACCAATTTAAAACAATAAACATAATTTAAGTAGGCTTTGTTGTTGTGTATCTTCAAGTCATTTCCAGTTTATGGCTAGAAAGCTTTAAATATGACCAGCAAGTTAAAAATAGGCACTGGTATTTTGAGGTCTCAAAGCTTTAATAAACATCCATATTTTTACTTGGCATCTAAATGAAAACAGTGTTGGTGCCAGAAGGATATCCATTGGTGCCGGTCAGATGATTCAGCAATATACCAGAGTCTGAGGTATACAAGGGCACCTGGTGGTCCATCACAACCAACAAGGTTACTCTTCCCTGCTTAATTCACAGCAGAGATCATGCCACAATGAGTTTCTATCCTATAAGCAGGCATGGACCTAGATTAATTCTGCTATGAGATAGCATTCTCACAGAAATGTCTCAAAAGCAAATAAACAGTAGGCAACAGGATAGTGTGGCCACAATTTGTCTGTACAAGATGTTTTTCCTTCACCCTGTCCTGTTGGATAGTTCACTCCTGCTGGAGATATTAATGTGGTAACTTCCCTCCCCAGCTTTGCTTTACTTCACTCCTGCTAACCAAAAACAGTATTCTTCCCTTGTTGAAGGTCTTTATAATAAGGAAGTTCAGAGAGATATTGCAAACTTCCACTTTTCAGGACATTTATGCAGGAGGTTTTAAAACTTTTTTCCTAATATAAGGCAGATGATAATGAATTCAGAATGGTTAAATTGTGCACCCTGTTGAGTGAGGATGGGGAGCCTTGTTTGCAGCAAGTGCCGAACATTTATGCAATGTTTCTGCATGTTTCTACAGCTGTTCCCTAGTAGAGACTAGCTGATTTGCGTTTGCCAATGTATATCTGCACTTTTGTGGGTGAGAATGCTGGCTGTGACTTGCTAATGGTCAACTTTTTATCCTCCGTTTAAATAGCGATGGGATATATGTGTTCACTTAAGTATATGGTTTGACCAAAGGATCAATCACAAGGGATGGTTCTGCGATAAAATAAAAGCAAAAATCATATTATTTTAACTTCATTATATATAAAAATGTAAGCATCTGGTGTGTAGATCTGTTGTAAAAATGGTTCAAATGTATATTCATGCTATAGTATGCAGCCTAAAGCATATGTGTCTTGTTATTTTCATTCTGCAATCAAGTTACATTTGAAAACTTGTTAGATGGTAACAGTAAGGTGGGCATGGTGTGTGTGTGTGTGTATATATATATATATATAATTTTTCTCCATTGTTGCTATAAATGGATCTGCAATCCGGTGTACTCTTACTAAGAAATATATCTTATTAAATTCATTGGGACTTACATTAGAGTAGAAATTTAGAGGATTACATTGTCAAGAATTAACATCCCCTACCTGTTCTGGAAGTGTTTCATGTTCAAAAGCTTTTGCAACAAGTAGCTTTTCTTTTCTCTTGAGAACAAGGGAGTAATTTGATGACAGCAGAGGAATAATGAATTCAGCTGTTTACTCCCCCTGTAGCTTTATGTTTTTATCCTCTCTCTGTTCCAGTGCTGACTGATTTGTATTCTTGTCCCCTTTCCTGCATTATTATCTGAAGGTCATAACTTGGTCATCTACCTGTGACAGGCTGATGAGATCCTGCAGGCACTTTAACATTGTTTTAGCAAACTGAAAACATTGTTTCTTTTGTCAAAAGGCAGTGCCCCATAGTAGGTTTGCTTAATGGATTGCAACATGCAGAACACCCTTGGGGGAGAGCAATCTGCTATTAACCTCCCCGCCCCTCAAAGGTGCAATCTTTTTTGCTAGTGTATGGGCCATGATCAATAAAACCATATTAAGTGTTTACATAGGAAGGCATGTTTGCATCATTCTCAGTCATGGGGTGTTATGAATCAGAACATCAAAACTCCCAGGAACCTTTGCTGTTAGCATTACTGACTTGCTGAATTTCAGGGGATTTACCTTATGTGTGCGTGTATAACAGAAAGAAAAAAAAAAACCCTGCAGATTGCGTTAAGATAATCAATTATGTGAGAGAGGAAACCAGAACTTTTTCCCCACTGCTTTTATCAGATCTTGTGGTCAGTCAAAGCAATACAAAGCAACTCAGAACCCTATTACATGTACTCTTGCTGTAATCACTCCATCTCTGTTTACCATATTCAGTTAAATTTGCTTGTTTGCTACATCCGCTTTCCTGCCAAAATAACCTCATTTACTCTTGCAAAAGCTTCTTTCAGTGCTACTGCAGCATTGTTGCCTTGCAAATACACTCTTGGTCATAGAACTGAAGCTCAGAATACATTGTTGTTTGAATCCCGCAATGGAGATTATTGGTTGATATATTCATTCATTTTTAAATAACATTTCAGATGAGCAGTATTTTTGGAAATGTACATTTGGCAGGACTATTCTCTAATCTCTTGCAAGGTTGGATGATCTGTTAACTTGGCATTTCCTCATTCTGAATTTATTTTAATTCAAATTCAAGCAGAACAACCTATTCCAAATGCTTCTATTAAAGTCTTTGCACAAAGCAGGCTCTGAATTCAGCAGCAGATCCAAGTACTGGCAGAATTAAGGGTTTTAATGATTTGGCCATGAATATTAATAAATTTTGTAGGCACAGCATTCCTTGCCATTTGTTCAGATATTCAAGTCCATTATTTCTTGTTGCCCATGCATTTTCATCACCCCCCCCCCCCCAGCTATCACCCTTGGGAAAACTGGTGATTTAATGTGGGTGTTTGAAGTCTGGGCCACTGTTCATAAAGGATGGTGGGTGACTTGGATAAATGAAAGGTGAGTGGCAGCAACACTTTAATAAACAGTCCTTCCCTTGACAGCTAGCTTGTTTTACTTGAGAACCCATCCAGCCCAGCCAGCATGGCCAGTGGTTCAGGAGCATGGGAGAAGTGGATCGATGGCTTCTCTTGTGGGCCACAGCTTCTCCATAGCTGTAATAAGTGTTCTTTAAAAATAACTATGTTTAAAATGATACTTAATTTTTTTTAGAAACATGATAATACATACTCATAATTTAAAAGTAGATTTATCAACTTTTGTTCTCTGTCAAATGCAAAGGAACTCATATAACGTACAAAAATAGCTAAGGATGCGTAGGGTTGGCTGGTTTAAACCAAATGATTTTTTTTTAAAAAACACTCCTTTTTAATTAATTAATCATTTTATATAAAAAATATCTGGCTATTCTTACTGTTTTATTGTTTGAATTTAAATATTTTAACTTTAACAGCTTAATTTCAATTGTTCATTGTTAGACCAATATCCAGTGTCAGTTTGCTTCTTTTTAATTACTTTATTTTATAGTGTAAAAATGCCATTCCAAAACAAATCCTTCAGTTAACATAAGTCCAACCAAAATATTTGTTTACAAGAGCACTTTTAAAAAGAATAATTAGTATTACAACTAGTGACTATAATACCTGAACTGCATTTTGTTACTTAATTTTCTGATTTAGTCCTATATTGGTGTACTACTGCATATTAATGCAATCCGCAAACCTGGTTTAAACAATAATAATAAATGAAGATGCCAGCCACAGATGCTGGTGAAACGTCAGCAAGAAACTCTTCTAGAACATGGCCACATAGCCCAAAAAACCCACAAAAAACTAATAACAATAAACATGGTTTAAACAAAAAGCTAAATAGGTTTTTGAGTTCTTTTTAAATCTGTTTTTTCACCAACTTGACTATGAGCTAAGGCAATATAAAGATGATACAATGGTCATGTTTTTACACAGAAGGTCAGACAGAATTGCTCAGAATTTAAACTTACTGTTTATGAGAACAAAGTTTGTTCTCACTTCTTATTCACTCCTAATTATTTTTTCTAGCTATCAGGTAGGGCTGAACAAGCCAGGAAATTTTCAAACCGTCTTCTGTTATACTTTAATCAACATTTAACTAGCCTTTATAGCTTATCATTCCCCCATCAAGTTACAATCTAAAACCAGGTTACTTTTTGACTTCTGACAATACAGGTATCCCAGTTTAAGAATAATACTGAACAAAATAGTTTGAATGATGTCTTGTTTGTTTCATCAGTCAGCAAAATGCTTCTTACTGATAAGCCAGGATTCATAGTAATTCAGGCTTATTGTTAACATGTGCTCCATCCCATTATATGATATATTGTATTTTGTTACTGTTCAGATTCTGAGTGTGGAATATTTAGAATCTTGTGAATTTAACTGAATAAAAATTACTTCCCATGACATGAGAAATATTGTTCTGTCTATGAAGTAGTAGGCTTTGATTTTAAGAGAAAAAAAGCATGGCACTGTTGAAATAACTTATTGTTCTTCATATCCTTAAATACAGCCAAATAGAAACCTTTTATTTCATAGTTGCTTCTCCAAGCAGATACTTTTGAAAAACAAAATTTATGTGGGTGGCATGAATAGAGATTCTTGATTATTCTCCTGTAAGGTAAAGACTCTAATTTTTTTCAAACGCACTTTATAATAAATAATTTACTTGTGTGTGATTATTTAGAAACTACATGTATTTTACAAGCTGAATACTGAATAGAAGTGCTTGATTAAAATTAGTCCTTTTTAATTACTGTATTAAATTGTTAAATCTTGAAGGGCAGTGATGAAGTTAAAGTTGACAAAGGGATGAAACAGATGGGACAAATAAAGCAGTTTTCACCCAGTTTGAAGGCAGGATATTTAGATGACGCATGCCTGTAAAGCTGGCGGAAACTGGATTGAAACTGTGCTGTGGGGCTAAAAACCAGAGGGGGGGGGGAAGCCGGGATATTTCAATATAGCCAGGAAAATGCACATTTTTGACTCTGCATATAACCACCACAATGTGAAAGTGGTTCTGAAGGAGTGATACTGTACATCCTAACTCTAGCCTTAAAGCTCCATATAAACACACCCATGCAAGTGCGCATTTAAAAAGGATGGAGCCAGAGTACCCAAGTGATCAGGGCACCAATGCAAAAAAGTGCGATACTTCCAATGGACATAAGTCCAACATACGCAAACTAGATAGTCCAAGAGGGGCATGTTGTGAGGGGAGGGGTGAAGGGGGCATGTGTGTGGGGGGGTTGTCTCCATAATTGCCTTTGCCAGGGCACAATGATGCCCTGTACCAGTGGAGGGTCGCAGGTATGACTGTGTGGCCAATCAAAGGGGTAGCCATCCAATGGGATGGCATCTGTGCAGCAGGCAGTCGCTGGCAGTGTATTTGTGGGAGAGTGCATATGCATGGTGGGGAGGTAACCGAAAAATTACCCACTGGTGTGGCTTGCTGCCATGCCATGTGGTCAGGCCATGTACATTTGGCCTACCCTGGGAATGGTCGGGTTTTGACCTGCTTCTGGAAAATGCAGGTTCCCACCACTTTTTCCCACCCATCTGTTCTTCCCCAGAATTAAGTTAACAGGTTGGGAGCTTTTGCCCTATTACTTTAGAGGGGAAATTTAGCAATGAAAATTACAAAAACCCAAACCAAACCAAAAACATGTTAGTGGGGTAAATTCACATGCATAGAGAAACTCCATACAGAATACAGAAACTCCATAGATACCAAAGCTATTACATAAAGTCTATAGCAATCAACATTGTAGCACAAAATGGCAGAAAACTATTCTGATAGAGGTTCTCCTCATTTTCAAGTATCAGATCAAAAGACAAATGAAAGTTTGTATTTCAAAATATCTTCTGTAGTTTGTTTAGTCAAGACTACTTTGGATTCTGCAGCCAACTTGACAGATCTTGGGGCCACATGAATTTACTAACACAACCTTATTGAAAGCATCAGATTTGTGTTACTAGAAATAAAATGAAGTGTGTTTGGACGATATCACATGACTGAAATTGGACGTATAATCCAGTGTCATCCTGAATGCAGTCATGCATATTCACATTATTGCATGAAAGGTTACCACATGTGATCGCTGGCAGTCCAAACGCACTCTGAAAGCAATCACGCGTCAATCCACAGTAAAGTAAATTCAGTGAACTAGTGAAGTCACAAATCCTGTTCCTAGGCAACTTTGTACTCAGTGCACTGTTGTTGGTGTGATGTATATGTCTCCTTTGGTCCTGGTCCCCCCCCCCCCAAATCTGGAAGAGGGGGTTTCCCATGAAGCCACAATTTTGCTTCCACTTGTCCTTTGGGGGGAGGGGGGCTGCTGTCTGCTAATTAAGAGGCATGGACCCGGAGCTGTTGGATAACCATTATATTCATGTTTTAATGTGACAAGAGTGAATATATGCTCATTTTAACATGAATAGCGCATGTTCTTTCACCCATTCTTTCCGCCTCCCCTCCAACCTCTTTTGTAAATTGTGGGGTTCCTTGGTTCCTCTCTCTCACTCGCCTAAATATGCTATGCTCCAGTCATCTGGAGCCCCACTGAGCATGCGCAAGGGTGCCGATTCGCAATTAAGACCCCCCCGACTTGATAGCTTACTTTGCACAGAATCTGGGTCACATTCGAGGAGGCTCATTACAGCAAATTTAAGGTGTGATAAATAATCACATAATTACGTGAATTTTCGAATTGACCTCGCTATCTTCTCTTTCGAAATTGAGAGCCTCCCGTCCTGTTTGATAAACTCGTTAGTTGTGTATTTCACTTTTCCTATTGGTTTCGTAGTGGGACTTCTCCAGCCCATTCTGAAAAGAAGGAGGTTTCACCTGAACTTAGTACAATGATAAATGACTAGTGGTGTGACTTGGGTTTAACAAATGTGTATGTGGAGAAAATGTGAAGATCAGAGCACAATTTCAGAGAACTGCTTTTAAATTTCACTTTGTCAGCATGAATCAATGTGGAGCAAGCAAATACATTTCCTTCAGAAGAAATGCCTAATAAGATCTTATTTATGAATATATGAATAGTGGTTTGTAAATATTGATTCTGAAATTTATGAATGATCTGACACTGACAAGCTGAAATGAACTCTGTAGCTTTCTTGTATTAAATTTAGTGGGTCAGAGGCCAAAATGCAATGTAACAGTGACCTAGAAAACCTTTCTAGGTTAAACTATGGAAAAGCAAGTTGTTGAGCTTCCTCCTCCACCCCCAACCCAAGGGCAAGGCCATACTATTTATGCTTATTCAGACATTTGTTTTGTTTTGACAGGGTAGCACAGTACCAGAAAAATATGACTAAATGCTTATTTCATATCCTAGGAGATGGGAATAAGTATGATATACTGTATTCATTCTTCAGCATAATCATGACTCCTTTAATCTGTCTTCTCCTTGCACAGCCTCCTGTAACTTAGAGTTTTATATTTAGTGAGATGGTAAGACTGCAATCCTGTATGCACTTACTTGGAAGAGAGCCCATTGAAGAGAATGGATTACTTCAATGATTATTTCATGCACAAACTTTTTAGATCATGACTGACTTCAGGGTCATTGATTTTTCTAGGTCTAGCATATCAGTGGATAGATCCCTGTTGAGTAGCAACAGTTGTACAAACATTTGTACTTTCTTAGTGGTTGTATAAATGCAAACACTGGTAGAATTGCCAGACTGAAAGCTGGAGGTGGCTCTTATATCTTTAATGATTGTGTAGAAGGGAATTTCAGCAGGTGTTGCTTGCTGTGCAACCTGGTAATGATCAGCACCTGCTGAAATCCCTCTTCTACCAAACCATTAAAGGTACTAGAGCCATTCTGGCAATCCTAGTTCCTAGGGCAGCTAGTCACATAGTATCATTTGATGCAGCCCTCTCTCACACACTTTTGATCTGGTGGTTGAGGCACTAATGGACCATTGGACAATGGATGAACTGAAGACCAAAGTGCTCTTTGAACAACTGAGCTGCATAATTGTGTATCTAGTGTAATTGTGTTCAGGTATATTTATGCTACTGTAAAAGTGTTTTGGATCATGGCATCAGTGTGAATCCAGATTGGTGGGATTTACATTCGGATGGACATGTGTAAGATTGCATTGTATTGTTCAGCTACAATCTTAGAAGTTACTTCCCCAGGAATAATATTAATTGAATCAAGGGGGCTTGTTTTGAATAGACATGTATGGAATTGAGTTGAATTGAATAGACCTTTTTATTTAGGCAGACATTTTTCTTTTTAACTTTTTGCAGCAAATAGACTTTTTTTAATGGGGTGTATTGTGACTGTATCTTCTATTATGTTTTAACTGTTTTTAAAAATTGTTTTTAACCTGCATTTTAAAACAGTTGTTATTTAATCAGTTTTTATTTTTTGTTTTAATAGTTTTTAAGCCACACTTTAACTTGTTGTAAACTACTTTGGTGTGCCAGTGTGGTGTCATGGTTTGAGTGTTGGACTAGTAGTTTGAAGATCAGGGTTTGAATCCCTCCTCAGCCATGGAAATCCACTGGATGACCATGGGCAAGTCTCACTGTCTCAACCTTAGAGGAAGGCAACAACAAATTTTCTCTGAGCAAATTTTGCCAAGAAAACCTTATGATAGTTTCACCCTAGGGTCACCATAAATCAGCAACAGCAGGAAGGACCACAACAACAATGTCACCTTGAATCCTTTGCAGGGAGAAAGGTAGGAAATAAAAAAAAAATTGCAAGATTTAATCTTTCAGGAGAAGATGCTTCTAAAAGAAGAGGGGAAGCACCATTGGCTCTCCAGATATTTATGCACTCCAGTTCTCATCAACCTGACCCATCTGTCTGATGGTGGGAGTAAGATAAGAATCTTAATTTACTAATATCAGGAGTGGGGAAAGTTCCCCTCCCTGTTCTAAAGTCTACATTCCCAGGATTAAATTTATTTGCTTAAAACATCTATATGTTACAACTTTCAGCAATTGTGCCATGCAATTTATAAAAACATGATAAATATTTATATGAAATGAGTTAACAAGTTCAATGCATTGAAAAGTTTGGAAAAATTAAAAATGGCATTGCCTTGTGGTGAATAATACTAATGTTGGTGCCAGGTACATTTTCTTACAGTGTTCATTACCACTTCATCTTGAAATAAATTCCATGGAACAGATTACATGAGGCATGACTGTTAACTTCAATTGATCCTTTCAAGAATGTGGATGAGTGAATGTTATCAGGGGCTGCTGCCACACTGCAGAATTTATGCAGTTTGACACTGCTTTAGTTGTCATGGCTCCATCCTATGGAATCCTGGGATTTTTAGCTTGTTGTGGAATAAACCTGTATCAGGATCTGGAAAATCCAGTAGGGAGGTATAATTTTGTCTTTGTCTTCAATGACCCAAAGATCCATTGTGAAGCCAAAGGCCATTTTCCTCTTGTTCTGGTCTTGTTCTGTTCAGAGGATGCACGTCCCAAATCCTGGTTCTGCTCTGAACAATATCTGGCATGCCCCTCACCAGAAACAGAGCATAACAATGTTAAAACAAATTAAAATAACTTACTTGTTGCTTTGGATCCTCTGGGAAGATCTGGAGCCATCCATTACTGGGAGGGGTGGCTGCCTGCATGGCTATCCTGCTGGGCCCACATTTGCTGCCATCATAGGTCACTCTTTCTGAGGCCAAAAGAAGGCACCCAGCATGTGCTTGTCACTAGGTGCCTCGTTCTTACCGCAGAAGTGAGTGATCCATGGCAGCAGTGGACATGCTGGTAGCCGAATGAGATGCTCATGCAGACAACCAAAGTAATGGGGGCAGGCTGTGCCAGCTGCAGGCCAGGATACTTTAGTCTGCCCTGGATTATCCTGGTCAGTGTAGACAAGGCCTTTGAGTGTATAACTATTTACAGCAGTTTGAGCTGTTGCGAAATCACCCATTATTTTTTTTTTTTAAAAATTAGGTTCATGGGGGCACAGGGGTAGAGCTTTTGTAATCCAAAGTATTGTGAGAAGGCTTGGCTTGAATCAGAGGTTAAGACACAAATTCTGTTCCTACAGGAGAATGAAAAATGCAAGAATAGGTTTTAGATGGATGGGTGGATCAACCCTTCTATCTGCATTTTTGGATTGTGTTTTGTGTATGGCTGTGGGCACTGCCATGTTGAGTGTCTGCAATTCAAAATTTATCACTGCTTCAGTAGTAGGTTCTGGTATTGCACTATCAGGAACAGTGCCACCTTTTCCCTCAGTGGAAAGGTAAAGTGGAAAACTCAGACTATTGCACCTGTGCAGTACTCTGTTGTCACCATGTTTGCATTAACCCATAATGTTGGAACAGGAGGAAGGCTGCACCATGTTCTCTTCCTGCATGGTAAAAGGTGCCTCATTTTTACTCTAGCAGTGTAGGAAGGAAAGAAACTATGATGACTCCCGTGCCATTTAGGTAACAATCCAATCAAAGGAGCTCCTGACATCCCAGCAGAGCATTAAATTCTGAGGCTATGGTGCCTTCTGAACAATTACAACTCACAGCAGTCCAAATGAAAATGTTTGTTGAAAACAACATGTGCATAATTAAGGCTTAATGAGCCCTTGTCTGTTTGGAATCTGCAATTAGATTTATAATAGAAAATACTAGCAAATGCCAAATAGCTTTAAAAGAAGCTGCGATGAAAGGTAATTTTGTTGTAAATCTATAGTAATACTCTAATTGAATGAGCTAAAAGTATTGTAGAAAAGGATGGTAAAAGCATCAGTCAGGTGTGCATTGTGCAGAATTATCTTATCTGTCCATTTGCCTATCTTTGAAGCTGTCAATCCCACTTTTAACTGTTGGGCAGAACAGCACAACTTCTCTGAAAAGAGCACTGAATCAATTTGGATTTTTCTCTCTCTCTAAGCCATTAATTAGTTGGACAAAGCTGCTTTTACACTGTCTCATCAACATGTTTTTAAATTTATTGTTGGCCATAATGATAATAATGTACTGTCTGAATCCACTCATTGTTCCAGGCAAGGTTTGCAGAGTAACGATTAGAAAACAGAACAAGTTGCAAGCTTTTGGATATTTGAAGCCTTCATTGGCTGTCTAAATTGTTGAATGTTTTTAACACTTCCATATTCTGCCCTTTCATGAATCACTCATGAAAAGGCCAGATAAGAGCTTTAAACTTTTATGCTCCCTCTGATTCATAATAATTCTTGAGGAGCCTTATATTTAGTTGTTCATTTATTCATAGCCTTTATACACTGCTATTCATTTGAATGGCTGTAAAGTAGATTAAAATATAAAATACTTAAAAGCAAACAAACAATACAAAACAGTAAAGGTCAACAAAACAAAACCAATTATTTTTAATACTATGAACAGCTATATTAATGTTATTGAGAGAAGAGGAGAATTCCTGGGGCATGAAGAGATAGCAGAAAAAAAATAACGTGAGTTTATAATTTGTCTAACACCATGTAGAAATCTTTCCCTCAGTTTGCCTTACACAAGGGTTATGGAGAGCTGATGTTCCCAGAGTAGTGCCTCTGGAAAAAGCTATACTTGGTGAATAAGTTTATGGGGATAAGGTGGCCTTTTAAATTGGGATAGGCAAAGCTTTGCTTTGAAGCTGCCTGCAGCCATTTTGGTGGCTCTTGACTCCTCCAGCTTTCCCAGACCATGTTTTTTCTGGGGTTAGGAAGAAACAATGAATTGCCTCTCCAAGACTGCATCTACACTGTAGAAATAATGCAATATGACATCGCTTTAACTGCCATGGCTGCATCCTACAGAAACTTGGGATTTGTAGTTTTGTGAGGCACCAGCGTGCATTGGCAGAGAAGGCTAAAGATTTGTAAAACTAAAAATCCTGGGATTCCATAGGATAAAGCTACAGCACTTGAAGTACACAAACTGCATTATTTCTACAGTGTAGATGCACCATGCAGGGGTTTGGACAGAATGATGTTACCCATTCACAGTACAAGCTTACACATGTCTATTCAGAAGAAAATGTCACATACAATGGGCCCTTGGTATCCACTGGTGTTTGATTACAGCTTCCACCATCGAAACAACAATCCATGGATGTACAAATCCCATTACATACAATTAAATAAAATGGTGTAGTAAAATGGTGTCCCTTATACAAGAGGGCAAAATCAAGGTTTGCTTTTTGGAATTTATGTTTTAAAACTATTTTCAAGGATAAGGGATCCATGAATACCAAGTGCCAGCTGTAGTTAAGTAGCACTTACTCCCTAGTAAGTGTGTATAGCAGGACTGGGCAATTGCTGGGGGTTAGTGGCCAATCCCCCCCCCACTGCTCTGCAGCCTGCATCCCCTGATTGTAAGCCCAAATGCCTCCATGTTACTCTGTAGTCCCTTTAAAATGGCAACTGAAAATGACATTGTATCACTTCCTGTCACCATTTTGTGATGAGCTTTGAAGGCCCTCCTGGGCCTTCAGCTGTTTCCAGGGAAGTCCCACCCCCAGAAGTCCTGCCCCCTCTGCATGGGGTAACATCTGGTGTGGGAATGCTTTTGAGTTTGGGCATTTGGTCTCTAAAAGGTTCGCCATCACTGGCTCAGTGTTTACCACCTAAATTGTCGATAGCCTAATTCCATTTCCAATTATCTTTCAATTTTTCTATTCTGTTACACTGGTGTAGTAGCCTAAGCTGTTCTGTTCTCTCAGATGCCTTCACTCTTTATCCTTATTGCTTTTTGTGCTTGGAACAACTTTGTGGCACTACCTCCCATATTTACTTCAAATCCCTCCTGAAAATTCATAGCCTCATAGTTCCCAGTCATATATTTTCTGCTTAACCTTGGACTATGCTTTCTTTGTTTTACACTGTGTTGAATTTTAGATTGTATGCTCCCCAAGGCAATCATGCACACGGATGGTAGTATAGTACTAGTAGTAATTATCATAATCACTGTAATTTAGCCATATAAACTAGAATTCTTATTAAAAACTGCAATTTTATGTACCTTTACATAGACTAGAGTAAGCAAAAATATAATAATAATAATAATAATAATAATAATAATAATAATAATAATATAATAATAATAATAACAATTTTTATTTTTCTATTTCCCGCCTCTCCCTGTGGATCGAAGCGGGATCCCATCGATATCAGCAATACAGTCTACAAAACACATAACAGATTAAAAACATCATCATATAACCACAATACCCAATAAAATACAGTACAGTACAATGCTAGTCAATGCTAGTCGGCCAGCAACATTACAGTAGAGGAAACAATGCATCTGATTCATCTGTTTTTCCATATACAGGGGTACCCCGGGTTACGAATTTAATTCGTTCCGCCGCCGCTTTCGTAACCCGAAAGGCTTTCGCAAGCCGAAAACCCATAGGCGCTAATGGGGAAAAGCCACGATTTGGTGCGAAAAAGCGCCGAAAAGCACCAAAATTTCTTTCGTAACCCGAAATAACCTTCGTAACCCGGAACAGTTTTTTTCAATTGATTTTTTTCGTAACCCGGAAATTTCGTAAGGTAGCGCATTCGTATCCCGGGGTACCACTGTAGTCTAAACGGGTGGGAATCTTCACTATAGCAGGTCAGGTGGATATGCCAGCTGGAAGAGATCCGTCTTTAATGCCTTCTTAAAGGGTTCTAATGATGTGATGAGACGGATCTCTTCTGGCAAGTTGTTCCATAATTTTGGGACCGTGGCTGTGAATGCGTTTTGGGAAGTAGTGACCAGTCTGGGTTTTTTGTATTCCAACAATTTCTTCCCTGAGGTTCTGAGTGTGCGGGGCGGATTGTGTAGGGAGAGGCGTTTCCTTAAGTGACTCGGCCTGAGCCATGTAGGGCTTTAAAGGTGACGACCAACACTTTGTATTGTACCCGGAAGCTAATCGGCAGCCAGTATAAAGATTTTAGTATTGGTGTAATATGGTCTGATCTTGATGTTCCCGTGACCAATCTGGCTGCAGCATTTTGGATTAATTGAAGCTTCCGAACTTGGTACAAAGGTAGCCCCATGTAGAACGCATTACAGAAGTCTAAACGAGAGGTTACCAGTGCATGCACCACTGCTTCAAGGTCTCTCCGAGCCAGCTAGGGCGCAGCTGGCGTATCAACCGAAGTTGATACCAAGCACTCCTGGCCACTGCCTCCACATGCTATGTTAACCGTAGAGACGAGTCCAGGAGCACTCCCAAACTGCAGACTTCGTCCTTTAGGGGAAGTGTGACCCTGTCCAGGGCAGGTTGACAAATCTCCCCACCCGGCCCAGGGGTTCCTATCGCAAGTACCTCCGTTTTCTCTGGATTCACCCTGAGCTTGTTTTCCCTCATCCAGCCCATTACCGACTCAAGACAGGCATTGAGAGGAGAGATGCCATCCTTGGTCACTGCAGCAGTCAGGGACACGGAGAGGTGGAGTTGGGTGTCATCAGCGTACTGATAACACCGCACCCCATGTCTCCGGATGATCTCTCCCAGTGGCTTCATGTAAATGTTAAGCAGCATGGGAGACAGGATGGCGCCTTGAGGGATGCCCGATGTCAACTCCTGCTTATGGGAGCAACTGTCTCCCAGCATCACCATCTGGAATCTGCCCGAGAGATAGGATCTGAACCACTGGAGCACAGTGCTCCTGATACCTAAATCCCTCAGGCGTTCCAGAAGGATACCATGGTCTATGGTATTGAAGGCTGCTGAGATGTCCAAGAGCACCAACAGGGTCACACTTCCCCCGTCGATGCCCAGACGGAGATCATCGACCAAGGCAACCATGGCAATCTCAACTCCGTAACCTGCCCTGAAGCCAGTTTGAAATGGGTCTAGATATTCGGCTTCATCCAAGACCTCCTGGAGTTGGAAGGCATATAATAATAATAATAATAATAATAATAATAATAATAATAATAATTTTTTTTATACCCCGCTTTCTGTAATAAAACAATCAAAGCGGCTAACAAAAATAATAAACACTTCACATACAATATTTGATATGTATAATATTTCAACATCCCCCCTCAAGAGAATTAAACATATTACCGTTTAAAATTAAATTTTAAAATAAGCTCTTAATAGCGACATAACCAGTGGGTAGAGTGGTAGCCTGAATACATGATATGGCGGAGTAAGCATTTTATGGCAGAGCAGTTTTATTCAGGAAAGGCCTGCCGGAAGAAATCAGTCTTGACAGCTGCTTTGAAGCCGTCCATGCTGGTAATTTGATGGATCTCGTCTGGCAGGCCATTCCACAATCTGGGAGCAGTTGCAGAAAAGGCCCTCTAGGAGGTTGCCATCAGTCTGGTCTTTAAAGGCTGCAGCAAATTCCTCCCAGAGGACCTGATTTATTTATTTCACATAAATGTGCATAGACATTCACTTAAAGTTATCCAGACCTAGGCTGCATCTGCATTGCAAAAATAATCCAGGTTGGCACCACTTTAAGTACCATGGCTTAATGCTGTGGAATTCTGGAAGAATTCTGTAGTTTGTTATGGCATCAGAGCTCTCTGACAGAGAAGGCTAAATGGCTTGCAAAATTACAATTCTCAGAATTCTGTAGCATTGAGCTACGGCAGTTAAAGTGTCAACCTAGATTATTTCTGCAATGTAGATAAAGCCTTAAATGGATTTAAACTAGATTTCAATGGAAGTATATTTCCTTAAAGGTTTGTTCTTCTGTCTCTGAGAAGGTCAGTCTGTGTCATATGTAGGATCATTATTCTGATAAAGAGTGTTATTCTAATAACTTTTATCTTTCAACTGTATTCCTCATTATCATGGTTATAATTAAGTCTGTTAAGTATTCTATGTTCTCATCCATTTACATCCATTTCAGATAACAAAAATGTTTATTTAACTAAATTGTCATGTTTTTAAGTTTCATTTCAGGTTTGTTGATCAAACTAATGAGCACAGTCCATATTTTTTCTCATAAGCATAAAGTCTTGCTGAATGGAAACATGAAGAAAATTGGCACAAATGCAGGCTTTCAGAAGAGATTAGTCATATTGGGACTGATCACCAAGAGAACATATTTGAAACGGTGGGAGAGGGAAAAAGGAAAGGAAAAACAATAACACTTCCTTGTGATGAGTAGGTCTACTCTTTTAATGTGTTGAACAACATTTTTTTTTATTTTTACTTTTATGGGTAAAGAATCAGATGAGATTCCTTCAGCCTCAACTATATGTGTTCCTACATACATATAAAGAAATTCAATGAACTGTGGTGCTGAAGCCACATTTTCACGTAATTTGTCTTGAAAGATAATATAAGTTGCATGCAACATAAGTGATCAACTGATCAACATAAGTGAGCCCCTGAACTAGGTTGGCTTCATGCTTGAAAAATATTTCTCTTTACATGAAAAGAAGTAATTTAAACAATTTGCTTCTTGTGCAAAACTTTGCATTTGCACAGAATAACAGATGGAGCTTTTAACGTGTGTGTCACTATGAAGGCAGATCACAGTTCAGTACACACTGAATTTCACAAACCAGCTTGTAGCAGTTAATTTAGGTCACAAACCATGATTAAATGAGTCTATTTGGGTTGAGGTATAATCACACAGTTTAGTATTATATCCTGATCCTGCTTGGGCAGCTCTGGGATCTCAAGTTAAAGTGTCAACTTGGATTATTTCTGCAGTGCAGATGAAGCCTTAAATGGATTTAAGATACATTCCAGTGGAAGTATATTTCCTTGAAGGTTTGTTCTTCTGCCTCTAAGGTCAGTCAGTGTCAGATGTAGGATCATTATTCTGATAAGGAGTGTTATTTGGGTGTGTGCCTGTGCATGCACACCTCTTCTTCTGTACAATTGTTTTAAAGGCACTAGAAATGGGTGTGTTTGTGTTTGTATAAATAAGCATGTAGGTACTACCACACTTCATTGTCCTTCTCCCCCCCCCCCCTTTGGTAAGTAGAGTTATTAGAGAGATCAGTGATCTAAAGCAGAGCCCAAAATCAGTCACAGAACATTTGAAATAATACTGTTTAAATTGTCATCCCATCCTGCCCTGTTCTTGGCATTGTCATGGCCTTTTATGGGAGTGAAATTTGCTAGCCTGAAAACTGAAGACATTTCTTCCATGAACATTGAAGACAATGGCAAAATAATGATGCATACTGGCACAATTCAAAGCCCAGGAGTTCAAGGCAGGACTGACTCTTTTGTTTGTGTGGGTTTTTGGATTCACCTGCAAGACTTGCCCTTAGCTTTCCACAACATGCCATTGGTGCTGAATGGTCATATATGCCTCTCAGTTCTTTTTCTGCACCTTCACCATATTAGAACCTACTGTCAGCAGATAGGCAAGTGAGCAGAATGTCTCCACAAAGGGCAGAGAGTGAGGGAGGATGCAGCACCGGTGCCAAGAGGAAACAGAAATGGCTGCTGCTGTTGATGAATTGGGAAGAGGCTAGTACTGGGCTGTCAATAGCTGTCCATTCATGCCATCTGGTCAGAGCTTGGGAAAGTTAATTTTTTGGACTACAACTTCCTAAACCCTCCAGCCAGCATGGCTATTGGCCATGCCTACATGGGAAAGTTTGAGGGTACAATCCAAAAATGTAACTTCTCCAAATCCTGCATCTGGTGCCACTAGCCTAGCTGCTTTGGTTTCAACCTTGCGTAACTGGAGAGGGCACGTTTTCTTAATGAAAGAGCTCAGAATCCATTTGATTGGCATTTTCTACTGAAAAGAACTTCAAAAATTCAAAACCAGGTGGTTAAGTTTCAAGTTTTATCTTCCATTGAAAACAAATAAAAGCAAAACTGTTTTCAACTGTTCTGGCAGTCTCTTTGGATTCTTTGTCTGCATCATTTCTGTATGTGCAAATGTGCCATCCATTTCCTGTGAATTGAAAGGTGCACGTAGAATGCGCTTCCCTGAATATACGGTGAACAATGCTGGGGGAAGGGGCAGTTAGATAGCCTCTCTGAATACAGACCAGGATCCACAGTGCTTGGTGTTTTTCACTAAGCAGTGGTCACAAGAAGGGGGTGGAGGCAGGGGCTATTTGATATCTTGCACCCATTCACATATCCTCTTTGCTATTTTTTTCTATGACCCACCCATACACCTTCAGTGCACTGTGCACTAACCATATCCTTTGATGTCAGGTAGAATTTTACCCCTCCTTTTTTTGGTATATGATAGGATTTGGAGAATTGGCTGGGACAGTGTCTAAAATAAGTTTTAACTTAGCACATTATGGGGGCGGGATTTATTAGGTCATTGTACACCTTGGCATCCTTTTGGTGAAGAATTGGATTTTGGAACTTCCTCTATGGGTCATAGGACCTGGGAGGATGGGGTCTGTCAAGATTCGAGGTATGGGCAGCCAGGATTCCTAGATGTGCTGCCAGGGCCAGTGGATGGGCCAGAGGCAGTAGGTAAGGTCAGGAAACAGACCATGGTCTAAGCACAGCAAGACAGAGCTCCAGGAGTCCAGTGGTCAAGAAGCAGAAGGCAGACCCAGGAGGCAGACCACGGTCTACACAAAGCAAGGCTAGCATGGCAAGGCAGAGTGGCTACAGGCCACTATCATGTGCTGTGCCAAGGACTAAAAGGCCAACGTAGTCCTTAAATGGCTATACCTCCAGCTGCACCAGCTGCCCTGCATGAGTAGAGATGGCTGTGCCCATTGGCTTAGACCTGATTCTTCCAAGAGTCTTGACAGCTCAGACTTGGTCCTGCAAAGTCTTTGGCGGTAGATTTCCAGCAGCCAGAAGTCCCATCCTACAAGTACTTATATGGGTGAACCATTACAGAGTCTGCCCTTGGGGTCAACCTGGCCATTTTCTGCCTCCAAAGTCTTGCACTTGTGTGTCTGGGGGGGGGGGGGGGGGCTGCATTTGCTTTCCAGTAAATGACTGTCCAGGCAGCAGCCAATGGTTTTTGGATTGCCCCCATGGTCTGGTGTTTTGCCCAGGGGAAGGTTGGAGATGCTGGTCACAGGTTGATGCCTGGTTTGCAGCTGGAGCTGCATCAGGTTGCTCCCCCTATCAACTTTGCTTATCCAAATTCAGTTAAATAGAGTATAGATCAATAAAGTGGTCTTGTCATTTCATGGTTGGTCATCAGTATGACATCTGTATTATTATTGTTTCACCTAGTTCATTTCAAATTCTGTTTGTCTTTCAACTCAGTAAGTGAAAACTTGCAAAATTAATTCTTTTCCTTTGTCAAAGGAAATTGAAGGCTGGGCCAGATCTGCACAATTTGTGGCCTTTCAAGTCATATCCAGGCACCAGTTGTGTAGTGAGATTTTGTTGGAGCTCAGTAAATTTGTTTTTTTTCCTCCCTGTCTGGAAACGGAGCAAATGAATGAGCTGCAAACAATTGGGAGGTTACAACATGTGGCTTGTGAAATGTCTTTGACTTGATGAGTCACAAATTGGACATGGAAGAAAGATGCCAAGAAAAAGTGGGAGAAGCCCGAGCCAACAGTCAGGCATTTTTGAAGCTGAAGACCCAAATGTCTGGAGGACCAAAGTTTGGGAATCACTGATGTATCTGTTGAAGTGGACTGTAGCTTGTACCATAAGACTCTTTTAGAACCTTTGATGTTTAAATCATGCGTTTCTTATCTCAGCTTAGTGTAAATGTGGGAGAGGACATGCCCACATAAAACAGTGTCATGATCATGTAACATAGCTGATATTGCAGATAGAGCCCTGGTGGTGCAGTGGTTAAATGCCTGTACTGCAGCCACTCATTCACAAACCACAAGGTTGTGAGTTCAGTACCAGCCAGGGGCTCAAGGATGACTCAGCCTGGCATCCTTCTGAGGTTGCTAAAATGAGTACCCAGCTTGTTGGGGGCAATTAACTTACAGTTGTAAACCACTTAGGGAGTGCTTAAGTGCATTGATAAGCAATATAGAAATATACTTGCTATTGCTATTGCCTGCTATGGTCATCAATTTAATGTTAGGAATTTATTATGGGTCTATTCGTTTTTAGGAAAATAGCTTTGTCCTTCATAGAACTATTTGAATCGGTTCCATTCATGATAAAATGGTCAAATGGCAAAGTATTATACAATCTGTTTGCATTTCATTTTGGATTCAGCACTTGCTCATGAAATTGGCTTGGTTGCAGGGGATTGCCCATTAAAGAAAAAAATGTAATTTTTCAGTGAGATCTATACATTATTTGGTAAGAAATGTATTCAAGAATTGTGCACAGATTAAAAATGGATGTATCACCAATGTGGTGATTAGGAAATAAGTTACACTGAAAGCATATGGCTTATGTCTGAGCAGGTGTGCAATAATATTGCAGGGTAAATCTAGTTGCTGAAATATATGGAGATACATTCAGAGAGTTGATAGGTCAAGGGAATCCATCTATATTTGAGATTCAAGAAGGATGTTGGGAATATTGGCTTATGGCTATAAAAGATTTTTTTAAACCATATGTGGTGGAATTGTAATAAAGCAAATAAATAAATAAGAAAAAGATACATGAGATTATTAAAAAGATTCTGAACATGAACTTGCAACTCAAGTCAGAAATGTTTTTATTGGGCTTATTAGATGATCAACTAGAGGGGAAACATGGGAGAATATTAGAATATATGGGCACAGCAGTTATATGTACAGAAATGGAAGAATACAGAGATCCCAACACAAATTGCATGGTTAATAAAACTGATGGAGTCAGTAGGAGTAGATAAATTATCTACTTTGCGGAGAAAGAACTCATTGGATATATTTCAAAAAGAATAGAAACTGTTGCTTGTTCTTTACAAGAAGAAAAAATAGAATTTTGACTGTGAGTTTTAGATTTTTTAAAAATAATAATTCATATGCCAAAGCAAGAAATATAGCTAAATGGAGGAGGTAGAAATGTAAATTGATTGTAACTATTGGTAGGAATGTAATAGTAAATTTTATTTTTAAATTGATTTTTCTATGTATTTACTTAGATTGCTTTTTGTTAATTTTCTTTTTTTTTTCTTTTGGTATCTTTTTAATATCTTTTTAATCTTTATAATAAAAATTATTCTTAAAATCCTCGTTTTAAAATATTAGGCAGTGGGTTAATGTATACCTTACACATGCCTATTTTTAATAAATAATTATTTTTCCCCTTTCTCTCCTTTAACGTGTGCATCCATACTTAAGAGAAGGACTGTTTTACTGATTACTTTCAGTACAACTTACTTCTGACAGTAGGCATTCTAACATGTTTGTAGCAATACTGCTGAGAAAGTGAGCTGTGTGGCTGAAATATATAAGCCATGTTCTTCAGAGATCATCCACCATTCTATGCAATAGTTGTATGACACACTTTGGAACAATATATTCTGTTTGCTGCTGGAATATATCTACAGTCTCTGGATAGATAAATCATACATCCACCTTAATAATCTTTAGATACTGTTCAGCAGTGTTGAAATGCGGGTTCCCCTTTCCCCCGGCTTCCTAGAGGAATCATCTCCTGAGATATGATTTATGGGCATCTCAAAATCACTTTTACATTTCTCGCTTTAAAGTATCAGTGGTATATTGATTTGGTTGAATAGGCAAGAAGGGCAAGAATGTTGTGTAGCACACATATTCTCTTCCTTGTAAAGACCTCTGTAAGGGGCTGTTCATACTACTTTATAAACGGTTTGCAAACCGGTTTAGAACTGAGTCATTCACACTTGCGCTGATTTTTCCCACCCCAAATGTAAGGGGGCAGGGCGCAAATCCCGCTTAACCTGGTTTTTCCAAGACTGAGGCGGGGTACAGACCGCCGCTTTGCGGCGGTCTGCCGCCGCCGCCAGAAGGTCCGCGGGGGAGCCGGAGCCTTCAGATGGCCCGACTCCCGCGCGGACCGAAAAAAGAAGCTCCAAAATGGGGCTTCTTTTAGCGTCGGGGTTGCGGCGGAGGCGGGCGCCAGGGGCGCGCTCGCTACGTCAGCAGCGGCGCGACGCGTCTGGACGCTGTGCGTCCGATACGTAAAGATGGCGGCGCCCATGTAGAAGGGGCGCCGCCATCTTGTACGGACGGAGTCCGTACTAGGCCATGGGGCGTCTAAAAGAGACGCCCCTTTTTTAAAATGGGACGTCCGGAGGACGTCCCAAATGGCAATCTAGAAAGCCCCTGAGTTTTTCCCTGTTTCTTTCCCCAAACACTGGGTTTTATCAGGGTGCCACCAATGGGAACTTGCTGTCAATCCCATTTGGGACATCCAGGAGGGAGGGGTTAATGTGCATTGGGCAAATCATGCCAATCCCTTTGATCTCTCCCTGCCAGTCAAGCGCCATTGTTTTTCCCTCTTGGCACTCGGTTGCAGAAGTGAAAAATGCAGCTCCAGAAATTCAGTGGATTCAAACTTGCTACACTTCGGTAAGTGAGCTCTTTAAAGCGCATCCTGGCTTTTTTCCCCTTTTCTGCCCATCAGTCCCCTTATCTGCACCAATGTCTGATTTCCAGCCCAAAGCTAAAGAAACCCAGGGAGAGGGTTCTCCTGGGAACATCTTTAGATGGTGTTTTTTTAAAATAAAAAAATTCAACAGCTTATGCAAATATTTGCTGTTGCATGGCCACAGTAGACTGTACCTTTGAATACTCACATCATCTGTATGAGAAAGGTGTGCATGATTTGCTTGACATTAAAGGGAAAAAAACTATCAGTGGGGCTTTGGGTTAGGGGCCGTTTTTTTCTCTTTCCAAAGAAATAAAAACACAACAGACTCTGCTCCCAAGTTGGTGCAAATTAAAGCTCTTGCACACATATTATATTGCTGAGAGATTATATTATTATATGGCTGAGAGAGAGTGACTCACTTGAAGGCTAACCTGTCCCAGGGTTTTTTTTTTTTTGCAAAGGGTTGTTCTGAATAGAGGTAACCGACTGGCATTTCTGTGAACAGAATGTTTGCCTTTATTACACTTGTTAAGTTCAGTGTAGTTTCTGTCACCCACCATCAGCTTCCACAGTGATGACCAAATCAGTTTTTCATCAGGCTTTCCGCTATTTTATTTGTCTGGAACACTGATCACATGTACAGTACCTAAAAAAAAGAGGCTGAGAAAAAGGTTAGGGAAGCTAGATTTGGGTATAGAAATAGGTTGGTGTTTTAGAACTGGTTTGCAAGAAACAAACCATGTGGCTATAAGAATTAAGCTCTAGGATCACCACTGCTTGTTTATCTTATGTTTTAGCTGTTTTGTCTATACATACATTAATAAATTTATTTTCTGAAAAGTACCATTTGAGTTTCAAATTGGTTTTTCAAACAGATGCATTTGAGAATTCTTCAGACCAGTGGTTCTCAACCTGTGGGCCATGATCCCCGAGGAGCATGAGAGTTGCTCAAGGAGAGCACTAGATTTAGAGGCCCTGATCTCTTCTTCTCAAACCTTTTCTGTCTTGGAGGGAAAGAAAAAGGAAAGGAAGGCACTTAACGTCTCTACCTGGAGGAGGAGGAGCAGAGAGCTGTTTCCTTATGAGATGTAAAAATATAAATATACATTAATGTGTGAACAAAAATATGCATACTAAATTATGTCAAATGATGGGGGTGTGTTGGGATGTAGAGGTAAAAGATTCACAAGGGTAAAATGTTTGAGAACCACTGCTTTTGACTTAAATTTGTTTGCATGTGCCTTTAAAAATAGTGAGGAAATGAGAGAGGAGAGGAAGGCAGAGGAATCTTAAGAAAGAAAATCTATTTACTCAGTTGTGATCTATAAAAAGTAGTATTAAATTCATAACAGCATTTACTAGGAGCTTAAAATGATCCCTTAGTTAAATACCAAATTACTTTTGCAACAGCTTTGCTTCTACAATAAAATGAGAAGCAGTAATTCATGCAGTAGCATTAAAAACAAAGTCACTTGTTGTTACTTAGTTTACTGTAGTTTTCTCCAAGTTTTAAATACATCTGTTGCTGAGCCATTGACCCTTTTTGACATGACCAACTTGGGAAATCCATAGATTTTGTCTGGTCAAATGAGTAGTGCTAAGTGAATCACTTTGGGCATGAGGTTATGTAAAGGCCTTAATAGGAAAACTGCAGTAAAAAGGGATTAAGCCAAACTTTGTGGTATATGTTCCCAGAAGGAGGCCAGTGTTTATTAATTCTCTTAAGAAAACATGTAGGTACTGTAGGTGATTTTGATGGCAGAAGTTCCGAAGCAAACATTTTACTTCTCTGAGACTTAATGAAAGTGAGCACTGGCCCAAGTAGACATGACAATGTTTTGAGGTGTTGTTTTTTTCCAAAAAACAAACAAAAAAACCAAAAACAAAACATTAATCCTGAAGATTATACATATGGTTTATCATTTGTGACAGCAATTTTAGTAATTTATAAGAAAAAACAGAGAATTAATATTGCAGCTAAAATAGTGGGAGATGTCAATTTTAGCGCAGATTTAAAACATATTCAGAATTATATTCCAATTTTTGTGGTTGTATAATTTGAAGATGTATTTGAGCATATAAATACAGTATAAGAACATGCAAGTATTTGAACACTGAACATATTTTCCACTTATAAATATTAGCCATTAAACATTAAAAACTACCATATATACTCAACTATAAGTCAACCTCATGTATAAATCAAGGACAGGTTATAGATTTTGCCATGACCCGTGGATAGGTTGAGGGTAAAACTGGGAGGCGCCTTCAGTGGTGTATGTATGTGTGTGGCAAGAGGGACACTAACTGAGGCTTTTTGCTTCAGCGTTTCAATTTGGTGTCAGTTTTCACTCCCAACAGCGGCAGCCAGTGCTGGTGGGAGAGGGACTCTGTTTGTTTAATAGCAATTAATCCCCCCAGGGCTGTTTCTGCTTGACTCAGGAGAAAAAGAAATTTTCTCCCCACCGCGTGGGTAAATCTGAAAGAGATGGTATCACGTTACCAATCTTGATATTATGTATTTTATCATTGATATGGTCAGTCAACTAATCAGTAAACATGTTATTGTTGTTACCATCCTGACCCATAAATAAGTCGATTTGGGATTGTGGGGTTAATTTTTGGGCGTAAAGTTTTAGACTTATAGACAAGTATATATGGCATTCTCCATTGGTCTAGTGATCTGAAAAAACTGCCTGATTCAGCTGTCAGATTCTGAGGATAGAATCTTGATTTAGAAAATCAGATCTTCCAATCTGTCATGGCAGTAATTGGAAGTCAACAAATGGCTTGTAACCTTGTCCCTGTTTATCAGAACTGAATGAAATTCTCAAGTGTAGTTGATGTTTAGAGGGAACATGCTTATCAAACTGTGAAGATCTTAAGCTATAGGTGTGTGTGTGTGTTTAATAAGGGAACTGATAATCTTTTAAAACTTGGTGAAATTGACTAAAAGAAATTATCGATAGTTGCCCCCTCTAAAGGGATACAGATAGCAAGTTTCAGCTGAATATCTGCAGAGAGATTTGTACAAAAACAGTTGCTGCATGTTCCTCTCCCCTTTGGTTTTTGTGCAGTTGGTATGGAAATGACACAATGCATAGGGATAGCTCTAGACCAGAAAACTGCAAAATGTTGTTATGATACGTTCAACATTTTTCTTGAAAGTGAGTCTACAGTTTGTGTGGGGTGTGTGTGAAAATGACATTTGTTATAGAAATGTCTGTATGCAAGAAAGCTGGAAAATGGCAGAAGTATAGGTAAAGAACTTTAGGAAATTAAGTTGAATTAAAAACATTTTCTCAGCATGTACCCTTCCTGACTCTGCAAAAACCATTTAAAGAGCATTGGTGAAACCATATGTTGTAACTGGAAGCTACGTCTTTCAGTCACACTACAACCACCCACTCCCTCCTCCTTTTCCCTATCCTCTGAATATATGTGGAGAGCCTCTGGAGAAATTTATTTATTTTTGAAGGTACACTGGTTCTCTAGGTCCCTTTAAATTCAAATTGTTATCAGTGCTAACATTTAGATTAATGATCTTCATTGTGGAACTTTCCCAAATATTTGTGAATCATCCCATTTTGGTTCAACCTTTGGATGAACGTAAAATACAATTAAAAGATATTCCACATGTTATTTTAGGAAGACATTAACATAACTTTGAGTGCAAACTGTTGACACAGTCTTGCTTTATCAAATGATATATTCTAAGTATTATCAAATCTTTCACACTTTCAGACAAGCCCTTGCAAAAGCTGCCATTGTTGGGTTTTGAATATGAACCAAGAAGTCCCTCCCTTGATAAACTCAAATATCTTAGTAGCATTTGAGCCCTTTGGCTCTCTCAGCTATTCTGTGTAGAAGTGTACACTATGATGTAGCACACCCCATTTCTTTAAAATCTTATGACATTGCAACATCTACAGTTCTATATAGTTGGTTCAGCATAGTTTAATAAACATAGTAATACAGGTATACTCATTTTGGGATTTAGTAATGAAACCACTTACAGTATTATTGTTGATGATGTACAGCCATAATATCTGCCCAAAGCAGCTCCTAAACACATTTAAAACTAAATAAAACAATAGCAAGAAATAATCAAACCGAGGGATAAAGCTAAGACAATGAAAATAGTCTCTCAATAGTAGAGAAGCCAAAAACCTTGGTGATAAATACCTACAATTCACTGAAAAGTCATCAACGAAGAGCCAATTGAGATTCCTAAGGAAGGGGACCTGCTGTGCTTCTCAATCAATCCTTTTATGGCAATAGGAATAAGGACCTTGTGAAATGTTCTGGTCTAGTATGTTCCCATGGCATTCCTTCAAATTACCTGCTAAAAAGCTTTGCAAGGCTTTAAAGGTGATAACCAGGACTCTAACTTTGGGAATTCTCTCTTGAAATGGACTGGAAGCTAGTGCAGATCATCAAGAACCAGACATGTTGAAAACTGGATCCTAGGCAGAATTATGCTAGTGGATTTTTTTGAATACTCTTCATGAATAGCCCCACATGGAATATGTTGCTATATTGTGACAAACATGCATAGCAGTTATTTCAGCTCTTTCATCAGAAAGATTGCAGTAATCAAAGCCAAGAAAAGGTGCTCCTGGTCTCAGCTGCAACCTGGTCTAGGAGCAAAGGTGGATTCAGGATCACAACCAATTTGCATACCTGATTTAGCTTGGAAATTCAACCACACACCTTTCGTCAGATGTCATTTCAGATGCCATACTAAGAATAATTTTGTTTTGTCTCAATCAAATCTCACTTTGTTTGCCCTTATCCAGTTGATGGCACAACCTCCCTGGACTTGGGCTGAAAGAAGATAGAAGGCTGCAGAGACAATACTGGTTTCATGTAGATGCCAAATAGTGCAGTGGACAATATGGAGTTGAGCATCAGCAGTTCCCAAGCATCACTTACTGAAACTGACCCACTAGATAAGACTGGAACCACTAGAAAACAGTACCTCCCAGTCTCATCTCAGTCAGGCAGCCTATGAGGCAGGTATTAAAAGTTGCAGATTTCCAGACTCAGCAGGTCTATGTTGCCCTGTTTGATTCTCAGCAAAGCTCACTCATTGGGGAAAGAGGCTGCAGTGACCCTTTTGTCTAGTCCCTGATACCCTCCACTGACCCACCCCTAAGTCTTCTGGGTGCCTTGGGAAGAAAATAGCATGATAGTACTCTCTGGGCTCTGGAATGTGCCTATGCCTGCAATAAGGTAAACCAAACTTTCTTAACAATACAGTAACAAATAAGGCATGATCAAGATAACAGGGTGTACTACAGGTAATGAGTCCCCCCTCTGCCTTCATTGGTTTCATGTTTTCTCAAAATTGGCTTCTCTTTATAGCCTTTAAATCTTTAAAAATTCTTCTTTCTTTTTTTAACCTCCATCATACTCTTTTTGCTCTTCTTGTCCTCTCCTTGTAAAACCTTTTCTTCCTTCCTTCCCTCCCTCCCTCCGCTTGCCATGCTTTCTTTCCCTCTTCATGTTACCATACTTGTGATGCTTTTGAAAACTTAATGAAGACATTTCCCCTTCACCCTTCCCTTTTGTCTGTTTTGTTATTGCCATTTAGCACTGTGTCTTAGTAATAGTACACTTTTGCTTTTTCTTGGCTGGTTTGATTTTTGTTGTTGAGAGTAACTATCATAGGCATGTCTTAATACTGAACACAAGCACTTAAATTAGCAGCAGCAGCAGCAGCAGCAGTTGCAGCTGCTGCTGCTGCTTCTGCTAACAATAACAACAACTGAATGATATTTACTGTATGTGCTAGAGAATCCACAAAGGAAAGCAGGTACCATATTGGAATACTGAATTTGAAAATCACACCGGAAAAATAATGACTTCTATTAGAGTTTCATGATAGATAGGTAGGGCCATGTATTATAATGAACAGGTAACATTCAATAAGGGAATGTCAGAAATAGTTTAATGCAGAGTGCCAGATCTTGATGTGTTTGGAGCGCATATGCTCTTCATTAGAGAATATTAAAATCTTTTTTACCACATTTCTGCAGCCCAATTGCCTCTGATTTTAAGAGAACATTACTATTTTTGAAAGAACCAAATTACTTCATCGAAAAATATCCCCTGCACCCACTTAAGACTGAAATCCAATACTGTACACACTTTCCTAGGAGCAAGATCGGACTTCTGAGTAAATGTATATAAAACTGCACTATTGTGTTTTTAAAGATACTTTTCCTAGTATTAACTATTTTATATCAATATATTGATATGTAAGTATATTGACGTTTTGTTGTAACTTGTGTATGTGTTAATACATAACCATCCAATTAAAAAAAGAAAAGATAATTGTACAGGGATTAGATATCTCTGCAGTTTTGTTCTGCTCCAAAATCTTCTTGGTTTCTTTAGTAGGGAAAGTGAAATATATATTTCAGAATCAATTGCGTGAGGGCAGAGAAATAATTAAGACAATAGTTCCAGAGTACTTTTTTTTCAAATTAACAGAACTATTTCCATCGTGCAGCAAATACTTAGCTGATTAAAGATAAATTGGATCGATTTTTATCGGAAACAGAGTATGATGAATGCATGTCCTTATATCTGGAAATTGATTAGTATCTTGACATGCATGAGGAGTTCCATCTAATCGAAACTGGAAGAAAACCATTCTAACAAAAGGAAAATAGTAAAATGTTTTGTTTCAACCGTAAATCAATGTGGAATGATGGAACCTATCGTCTTCAATTGCATTCTGTAGTACAATGATAATGGGAATATAGCACATATTATTTATCTACTATACCTGGCGATAGCGTAAGTGGCAAACATTTAATTGGAAAAAAATGTCCTGGCAGGAGAATTTTTTACAATAAATTTGTTTGTGTCCTTATTGCTGGAGGGGTAAAAACAAAATCTAATCTGCAGTAAAGGAGTGTTGAAGTTGTCACTGAATTTTGAGGGCTGATTTTCAGTGTCACTGGTTGGCAATCAGAAGCACAGTAATTTTCCAGACAAGCTTCATTACAGTTATAGAGAGAGGGGCAAGAACAGTATATAAAACCATAAAACAAGCATGCTTTACAAAATGATATAAAGGGAGTGAATTTGCTTCCAAGGAAACAGCACTGTTTATAAAAGTTGTGCATGTGGAGATGAATTCAGTTTCTTACCTAGTTTTGGAATGGAGATGATATAATTAAGCCTCTTCCTAGAAATGAAAAGTACTGGGTGTTGAATGAAAAAATAAATGAACATGCATATTGTGAGTGAGATAGAGCAGCACTGCTTCTGCATAGAATCACAATATTACATGGCTAGAGTAGAAGAGATTTTCTATTTAATTCAGCCCCAAATTTGCCTTCCTGTTAAATTCTTAATTGTCATAAGTGGCTTCAAAACTGCAGCATCCTCTGTTTTCTAAGTTCATCTCTTGCATTGTTAATTATCTGTACCACTTTAGAATCTGAACCCTGAATGTACTTGTGAATTTCTGAGATCAGGATGGACTAGGAATCATTAGTAGTTAGTAGACAGACAGAGAAGACAGTGTGCTGGATTACTATGATTTTGAAACCAAAATGAGTCTGCAGCAGAAAAAAGAAGGGAACTGTCAGTGTGCTAAGAAAGAAAAACATCTGCAGGGTAGGAAACTAAAGCGGCAACCTCATGCAATAGCCCAGAAAAGACTCTTTGTGGTCACAGGGAATGCTGAGTACTCAACGTTCATAGAATGTGTGTTGAGGAGGGTATGGAATTGGGTATACTGAAAATAGGTGTAGCTGCCTATAACACGGGACACAAGCTCTTTACATTTGAATATGTTGCTGTAGATCTCACTTATTCCCTTACTCTTCCTGAAGACTGTTCTTTCTGAATCTGCATTAATCCAGTCATCTATTGCAGTCATTTAAATACCAGGAGGATGATTAATTAACATTTAAAACTAGGAGGATATATTCTAGGAAAACATAGGATTTTTTTTACAGTATGACCCAGAGTATTTTTAGGTTTTTTTAAAAAGTGCTTCGTCTTCTTTTTATTATGTTCAAAATTTTGAGTACTATTTAGAAAAATGATTAAATTTTTCAAAAGTAGACCACGCTGTACTATGTGGATTCCTGTTGGCAGGCTTGGGACTGCTTGGGGTTTTAAAGTTTCTATGCATATGTTGACAATAGAGAGAACAGTAGATATCCTCTCCAGTCCAATATTTAACTTCCAGATACCATGAGAAGGGAATTAAAGCTTGAAGAATGATAAAGCCAGAAATGTATCCCATTTATTTGTGTGTGTGTGTGTGTGTGGGGTCCCCAAAATGCCATAAGAGGGATAAATGCATCAAGGATTGCCCTAGTTAAGTATGGAGATGGGTTATATACATCCTGCATATGGAATACAGTTGGCCCTCCTTATCCACGGATTTTTTAATATATGGATTCAAGCATCCACGGGTTGAAAATATTTTAAAAGGTATAAATTCTAAGTATCAAACCTTGATTTTTCTATTTTATGTAAGGGACACCGTTTTGCTATGCCATTGTATTTAATGGGACTTGAGCATCCACGGATTTTGTTATTCACGGAGGTTCCTAGAACCAAACCCCAGCGAATAACAAGGGCCCACTGGATTTCTTATTTAAAAGTAACAGAATTGGTTCAAATCTGTACTTAATTTACCTGTTAATTTTGGTTTAGCAGTACATGTAGAACTGCAACAGTATTTGTCTTTGTCATAGTCAGCATTTGTTGAGTTTTGTAACTCTGTTGATGTTAAATACAGTATTTTAATGCTGTCTTAAAAATTTGTTCTACATCTCCATCTTTCACCAATCTAAATGCTTCTTTAGGCACCCGTCTTCTTTTTAGGATCTCAGCTACAATATTTCTAGTAATTTACACCATTCTGAATCATTTTAATGACCCACTCATGTGTTACAGTGTAGGAGTGGTTCATTGCACATTGTTTACTGAAGTAATCCTATTAGATGCATTGCTTTATACAGTAAAAAGAATTTGAAATAAATCTCTTCTCTTTAATTCTTCTTTTCTTTCGTGATTTGATGTTGATTATCAGTAGATTTTCTATATTTGACATTGGCATTATTTGACAACTAATATGTTTTTAACTGTATTTGACAGTCTGTTTTACTCATTGCAATTAAAGTGGTGTCAAACTACACTATTTCTGCAGTAGAGATGCAGTCAATAGCAAAAGTCAGAGTGCAGGTGAGATTTTAAGATTTTTAAATGGAGACAAATAATTACGTATCCAGGTAACTGGATAGCAGTTTGCAGAAAACCTGTTATAGCACATAAATTTTTATTGTGGAGCTACTGCATGATTATAGTATCATAAATCATGATGCTGTACTT